>NW_023276807.1:100606560-100906560 GCF_003668045.3 Cricetulus griseus | reverse complement strand
GCCTTCTGTATGTCTGAATTTCCTGGTTTAGGTGTCTGCCAGCCTTTGTCAGTGCCCTGTCTGCTTCCACTGAAGTGCTTGTGACAGTCTCTTGCACTGGGTGTTTAGGAACTTGTGACCACCAGACTCACTCACTTGCAGTGTCTAAGTACAGGCTCCCATGATTCCTGGTCACTCTTGCTTTCTAGGCCCACTGTGGCCAATGCTTTGCCCCTTTGCTGATTTAATAGGTGGCTTATCTTCCAGGCGGCTGTGCATTCTGAAAGGCATTTATCCCCATGAGCCCAAGCATAAGAAGAAAGTGAACAAGGGTTCCACGGCGGCCCGAACATTTTACCTTATCAAGGACATTAAATTCCTCCTCCATGAGCCCATTGTCAACAACTTCAGGGAGTACAAGGTGAGTGAGGCCTGGGTTCTTGTGTTTGTAGCTTTGTGATTCACTGGTGGACAGGTTGCTGGTCCACTCAGAGGGCCAGTCCTGTAGAGAGGGGGAGGTCATTCTACCCCAAAAGGTTGTCTCCAGGGCGCAGTGAGATTGTCTGAAAATCATTTGCACAGGACCTGCATATGATTGTTAACCAATTCTGCCCACTGCACCCCCACCCCCTGGCAAAAATGGTACCATTTCAGGGTTTTTTGGTGTCTTCTATGCTACCAAGCCCTCCTATTCCAGCTCTTATGGGATTGCTCCCACAGCACCTGGGCTTCAGTTCCATAATAGAGAAACACTAATGCTCAAATGCCGCAGGGACAGCAGAAACCTATCTATTTCCACTGTGTGCAGAGAGTGGGGAAAGCAGACTAAGTGAAATTGAACTGCTGCCTCTGGCCCTCCTGGCTGGAAACAGGGTTCTAAGGAGTGGGCGCCACCTGATGGCCAGCAGGAGACTGGGCAGCAGCTGTGACTGGGTTTTGCAGCTACATCAAACAATGCTAGGAAGTGGACAAGCAGTGGGAAATATGTTTGTAATCCCACATACTGTTTGGGCTTCTGAGGAGCCCTGGGGCAGGGTTTGAACAGTTCTTGGGAGGAACAACATCTGTTGGTTTGAAAGATGTGGCCTTATAGTATATCTCAGCTGTCTTTTTCTGGGTAGCTTGTTTTCCATAGAGGTGAACAACTAGTTTTGGGTGCTGCCAATAGAGGAGTTTATGACAAAAACTAGCCCTTCCAGCCATGATCTTCCTCAGTGTAAAACAGGGCTTATATGTCCTCTCTTCCTAAGTAGACATGGGGTATCAGCACATTCATGCATTATCAGAGGGGGCCTGGGCTTACCTCTTGAACATTATCATGGGTCTGAGGCTCCATGGAAATGGCTATTTGGCAAATCTTGGGCTAGGGGGCCTGATGGCACAGGCAAATATCTGTGACACTGCAAGACCCCTGTCCTGTGCATCCACTCTCCATGGAGGAAATGCTCGGAAGCCTTTGCCACAGCATTGTTGCCCCTCCTTCCAGGTGTTTGTTCGGAAGCTCCGAAAAGCATATGGGAAGAGCGAATGGAATTCTGTGGAGCGCCTGAAGGACAATAAACCCAGCTACAAACTTGACCACATTGTCAAGGAGCGGTGAGTCCTGCTACTCAGAGTGCCGCCGTTGCTGCTGAGTATTGTCCTAGTGCTGGGATACAATGGGGACAAGACCAAGACTGACTGGCAGAGTGCATTCCTTTTAGAGGAGTTAGACCAAAACCACCCTAGTAAATCAGTGTCGTGATTATAAGTTGCACTGGGTACAGTAAAGGTTGTAAGGCAGTGTGCAGAGAACTGGGGTGTGCAGTAGGTTTACATTGATGACCTGTTTGAATCATCCAAGAATGCACATTATAAGCAGAGACAGCAAGTTCAAAGGCCCCATGGTAGGAGAGCCAGAACCTCAAGTTCCCACACTACAGACTTAGAAGGCATGGTGAGATACTTCTGGTCTTGACTATTCCTCATTTAACCTTGTAAAAAAAAAAAAAAAAGTCTTTCCATCGCTGGCTAATCAGTGATTCTTGCCTTTTCAGGGGAATTTGGCAAATTCCTGAAGACTCTTGTAGTTCCCACAGTTTGGATGGAATGTGTTTGGTATCTACTGGATAGAAGCCAGCACTGCTGCTAATATTCTTCAGTGTTCATAATAGTTCCCACAATGCAGAGCGCTTTGGCCTGGAAGTGAACAAGTGTAGAACCCTTAGGCTAGTGTCTCCATTCTAGGGAATGATGGCCTAGGCACGCTGAGTTCCAAAATGATGATGGGGCATAGCTTCCTTCCTGGGATATGGAAGAGCCTTAGCCTGGGAGATAACCATTGGTATCATGAGCTGGATGGCCAAAGGACAGGGACAACTCTGAACAAGTCACATCACTAATAAGCATTTTGGTGGCTCCTATCCTGTCTGTGGTACAGCTATTATGTAGAAAAGATGGGGGAAAAAAAGAAAAAACAAAAATGAACAATAACAACAAAAAAAACCCCAACAACCAAGCACCTTGGTTCATTCATGAAGTAAATAGCATCTGGTCTCTTCAGCCAGAACCAAAGCTTAGGGAAAACCAAGTAATCCAGAAGAGGCATGTGCTTGTCTTACAAAGTAGAAAGTTAGGAAACTGAGGTACCAGGGAGGATGAGGGAGGTTCCTGCCTCTACCTCAGGAACCTAGACATCCATCCATCCATCCCATCACCTGCTAAGCCTTTCCTTCATCTTAGCCTGGTTTTGAAGACCTGGCAGACCTCAACTCAATTGCAATAAGCAGTGCTATCTGGGGCTTGGGACCTTGACCATTTGTAATCCTATGTCCTTCAGAGCCCTTTATAACATGGCAGACCATCATCCTTTTTGTTTTGTTTTTGTTTTTCAAGTGGGGTTTGTCTGTATAACCCTGGCTAACCTAGAACTTGCTCTGCAGACCAGGCTAGCCTCAGAAACTCACCTGCCTCTGCCCCCCAAGTGCTGGGGTTAAAGGCATGCGCCACCACTGCCAGGCCCTCTTTGTTTGTTTGTTTGTTTAAGACAGGGTTTCTCTGTGTAGCCCTGGCTATCCTGGAACTCACTCTGTAGACCAGACTGGCCCCAAACTCACAGAGATCCGCCTGCCTCTGCCTCCTAAGTGTTGGGATTAAAGACTACCATTACCACCCCTGGAAAACCCTTTTCTTTAAGCTTCCTAGAATGTGGTTCAGGTGTCGAGCAACTCCAGTGCAGCCTAGCTTGAGGAGGGAAACTGGAAGCCCTGTAGATTCATCTGTACTTAGGGTGTGTTTAGAGCCACAAGAGGTAGATGGATAGGTGGCTTGGTTTGGTTAATTTTAGTTTGATTCTGAGATAAGGTCTTCCTCTGTAGTTGACCTGGAACTCATGATCCTCCTGCCTCAGCCTCCCAAGTGGTATACCACCACATCTGGTTAAAGATACCCTATTAAGTCAGCAATTTGTTCAGCCATGTCATTTTCTAGATAAAGCTGGAGCTAAATGAGGCCTAGTGACCCAATTAAGGTCACAGCTCAGAATGGGACTAGAGTCCAGGTATCAAGACTTGTGGTTCAGTGTCTTCTCTTTGTCCCACACTTCTGTCCCTCTGGAAACTTATCAAAGTGGTGGCTCTTGCCCAAGTGACACTTTGTCTGCTTCTTCATTTACCATGGGGTTCCTGGAAATATGTTCTTACTCTAACTGGACTTTGTCCTAGTGTCAACACTTTACATTAGTTCTGTCAGTTACACGGATCTATATGGTGAGAAACGAAGACAAGACCCACTCAGGTGTAGCCAAGCCCAGGGGCAGGTGCTGCTGGGGAAGCAATCCCACTCTTCTTCCTGGCCCACTAGGTCAGCTTTCCATTTTTCCCTTTTTCATCATGGGCCTTTGAAGATTCCATTTTTCAAGAGAGTCAGAGAGCCACCAGCTTGGTGTCTCTCATTCACAAAAAAGATAACAAGTGGTGGGGGCTTCTGTGCTGGGTCTGGGGGTCATTGGAGTTCACCAGGAACATCCTAGTTCTTCAGTGGCTATAGGATTGTTCCCAGGTGCATGGCCAACTGTGGGGAAGTTGTTGCTATACCACCAGCTCAGGAAATATCTGTGGCAGTGTCTGGCTCAGCTGTCAGGGCCTCTGTCAGGGTGGGCAAAGTGGTTAGAGACCCTTGGAGTGCAACAGAATGGGCTCACAAGCGCTGCCCTCCCCACTTACAGGTACCCCACATTTATTGATGCTCTGAGGGATCTCGATGATGCCCTGTCAATGTGCTTCCTCTTCTCCACCTTCCCACGGACGGGCAAGTGCCATGTGCAGACCATTCAGCTATGTCGCCGGCTCATTGTGGAATTCATGCACTATGTCATCGCTGCCCGAGCCCTGCGCAAAGTGAGCTGAGACTATCCTGGAGCTTGTTGGACCTCCTCTGTCACCCCTTGGTTTTCATACTGTTGTGTCGCCTCCCACCCCCAGGTCTTCCTGTCCATCAAAGGCATTTACTATCAGGCTGAGGTGCTGGGGCAGCCCATCGTATGGATTGCACCCTATGCTTTCTCCCATGATGTAAGTGTGCCTTTCCTGGGGGCCTTGAGTTGGTTCCTAGAAAGGTGTGGGAGGGTTGCTGTCTTTGGAGTCTAGCCCTTGCTGGGTTCCTGATTGTTGGCTGCTATGCAGGGATGGGGATGGGGGGACAGGGTAGGGCATGTGCTTCATAGCCCAGTCAGTCACTAGTGTTAGATCAGTCACAGAATTCTCAGTGTCATATGTACACTCTGACCCATAGGTTAATCATAACTAAGCGTGCTCCATTCCAGCACTTCTGCTAGAGAGGTGGTTCTCAATCTTCCTAATGCTTCATGTTGTAGTGACCCCCCAACCATAAAATTATTTTTGTTTTCACTTCATAGCTGTAATGTTGCTGTTATGAATCATAATATAAATAACTGGTTTGTAGGTGGTCTTAGGCAGCCCATAGATTGAGAACCACTGTGCTAGGTGATCTTGAACATGTTCCTTTGCCTTTCTGGCTCAGTTAATAACCTGTTCCCATTTCTCAGCCTTGCCATGAGGACTTCAGGGGAAAGAAGTCTTGAAAGGACCTGGTACTGAAGGGGTAGCAACCTTTGTGGTTGACTGGGCAATGAGGACAGCTCTGGGGGCTGAGTATACCCAGTGTTTTGTACACTTCCACCTGGATCAAGTGGCAGAGCCCAGCCCCTCCTCTCAGACCCACTTTACACACCATAACAAAAGTGCTTCACTCCTGTCTCCTCTTTGCCCCATCTTCCCCATAGCCTGGAACATAGGGTGACTCTGGAGAAGTGAGCACAAGCGAGACACTTAGCACATAGCCTGGCTTTTATTGGCTTCTTTTTAAGTGCTTGGGATTCTTCCTAGGGCCCTGCTAAGAGGAGTCTGGTTTTGCTTTCCAGGGAAGCCTTGTTAGCTCCCAGTCCCCCAGAAGGTCATTTCTAGCCAGGCTTGTACCATGCATTGTCTGTCTGTGGCTGTACTTGATCTCCCTTCCTGATTGCTCATTAAGCAGGAATTGGTACCTTGCATAGAGAACAGCTGTCAGAGTGAGCTGAGGTTCTGAGCTCACCAGGCTACAGAGGGTGTCTGAGGCTGCAACCTGCCATGTCTGTGGGCAAGAGGTAGATTTGGAGTTCAGCAGTCCCTTTTCCAGTTCCTTGAGGCAGGCTTGGGGAGCCAGGGTGCATGGCCCTTCCTTCCCTGCTCCTCCTCCTCCTTCCTGCCTAACTTCTTCTTTGGCCCTTTCTGTCTTTCCTTCCCTCTGATGTCGAACCCCCGTGCTTCTCAGACTGCTCTTTGTGTGTCCTTAGGGTGCTGAATAGGGCCCTCTGAGGGCCAGCCTCCACACAGCTGGCCCTGGGGGAGGGGCATGGGCTGCCCATGCCTCCTTCCTCCCAGCTTGCTGCCAACTGCTTCCTCTCAGCAAAGGGTAGTTGTAACAAGGACCCTCGTGTGCCCCTCCCCTGGGCAGCCAGTGCTTGGGCATACAGCAGTGGGACTTGGGGTAACCTCTTCTGGGCCATGGACCATGAGCTATATACATAGGCCTTGCTGGGCTCTGGAAAGGCTGCCTTAGTGCTCACAGCAGCCCTGAAGCAGATCTTAGGCACGTGCTGGGATGTGGGTGGTAGACAAGGTGTGTGTTCTGTCTAGGTCTCACTGATAATTGAGGGAGGAGTGGGAGAGCCAGGGCCAGGAAGAGGTAGGGTCGGCTGTAATGGTGCATTGTGGACTAATTCCCTTGTCTCTAGCCTGACTCCCCTTTACCATATGGGAACCTGGCACTGATCTCCATGTACTCATAGCCTTTGGGTCCTGTATCCAGAGCCTGTGTTGTACTTGAGATGCCTGTGAGTTTGTGTGCATAACACCTACATCTAACCCTGTGCTTAACACTGCTGATGTGTCTCTTTATACCCCCAGCATCCAACAGATGTGGACTACAGGGTCATGGCCACCTTCACTGAGTTCTATACCACTCTTCTGGGCTTTGTGAACTTCCGCCTTTACCAGTCACTCAACCTTCACTATCCACCCAAGGTAGAGCCCTAGCACCTTCTCACTAGCTTGGATCTAGCCCTTCTAGTCACATATTGAGGCTCGGGGCTGTAGTTGTCCTCTTACTTTCCAGCTAGAAGGTCAAGCCCAGGCAGAGACAAAGATCAGCGAGGACACATATGCATTGGATTCTGAGAGCTCTATGGAGGTAAGAAGGACCTTGGGGTATTAGCCCTACGTCATTCTGTCCCATGAATAGTAGGTGATTTGGCTAAGTGGGTGGTTTTATGACTTACCTTAGCGCCCAGACCCAGATGTGGCCTGGAACTGTTTTTGCTCCCTACCCTACCCCACACCCAGATGAGGCTCTGCTTCCCACCTACAGAAACTAGCAGCGCTCAGTGCCAGTCTGGCCCGAGTGGTGGTGCCTACTATAGAGGAGGCTGAGGCCGATGAGTTTCCTACTGATGGGGTGAGTGAGCAGTGTGCTGCCTTCCGGCAGTGCACAGCATGGGACAGGATGGGGGCCGGGTCATCACCCTAGAATCTGTGGGATCTAGAAGGAAGCTGCCAGTCCCTTCCTTCTGGTGGAGCTGGATGGCCTGGTGGTGTGAAGCTTGGCCCCTTCTCTACAGGAGGTGACAGCACAGGAGGAAGATCGCAGGAAAGAGCTGGAGGCACAGGAAAAACAAAAGAAACTCTTCGAAGGCCTGAAATTCTTCCTGAACCGAGAGGTGCCCCGTGAAGCATTGGCCTTTATCATCAGGTGCAGAGAGAGGCCTTTAGCCAGCCTATAGTTGGGGCTGTACAGTAGTCCAGTCTCCATCTTAGCCTAGAGGCCTGATGGTAACATCATGAGGGTGTCTCCACTCCGCTCAAAGCCGTGTGCAGAGCATTTAGGCAGACACCTTCAGAGCACAACTGAGGGGAGAGCTGCTGTCCTTCCTGTCACTGGCTGAGTCCCTACTGGACTAGGAGTGCTAGGTGTCTCCCAAACAGGAGGCACTTCCTTGAAGGGTGGGTTTGTGACTAGTAGGTCCAGAGAAGCTTCCAGGGCAAGCAGTTCATGCCTAAAAGGCTTACAGGTTTTCCCTGTACCTGTAGGAGTTTTGGTGGGGATGTGTCCTGGGACAAGTCTTTGTGTATCGGAGCCACCTATGACATCACAGACTCCTGCATCACCCACCAGATTGTTGACCGGCCTGGGCAGCAAACCCCCATCATTGGCAGGTAGACCCTCAAAGCCCTTGTGTGACCTCTGGGGGTGGGGGGTGGGGGTGAGGGGAGTGCTAGGCCCTGGTGATGCGGTGGTTGGTACCTCTGGTTGTTCCCTTGTGACCTGTCTTTGCTGGCCGCTCTGCACCAGGTACTACGTACAGCCCCAGTGGGTGTTTGACTGTGTGAATGCCCGGCTCCTCCTCCCTGTGGCAGAGTACTTCCCTGGGGTGCAGCTGCCCCCACACCTCTCACCCTTCGTATCTGAGAAGGAAGGAGATTACATTCCCCCTGAGAAGCTGAAGCTACTGGCTCTGCAGCGGGGAGAAGATCCAGGTGAGCTGGACAAGGAGGGATAGCAGTATGGACAGGCTCTTCTGGTGGCCCTGGCTCCTATACCCAAGCTGGCCATTTCCTTTGGCTATGGAGTTGGCAGGCTGCAGAGAGGAGGACAGCTGGAGCAGAAAGCCCTTAGCCTTTGAAGCATTTGCAATGGTAGTCTGGTGTTGACATTTGGAGTAGCTGAGCAGAACAGCCTAGGGTTGTCAGTGTTTGATGGATAGCAAGAGTGTGTCCTTTGAAGGCAGCTCAGCTGGGGCTGTGGGAGCTGTTGGGGGCCATTGGGGGAGCATCCTTCTGCCTTTGGAATGCAGACGCTTCACCTGCTGTCTGCAGGAGACTTGAAAGAAGAAGAGGACGAAGATGAGGATGAGGATGATGAAGATGATGACAACGAAGGTGATGGTGATGTGGGGGAAAATGAGGATGAGGAAGAAGTGGACGCTGATTCAGAGAAGGAGGAGGAAGCGCACCTGTCGGTCTTGGAGCAGCAGAGGCTGGAAGGGAAGGTAGGGAGGGAAGCACTGGACAAAGCCCTATCTGGGAAGGAGCCCAGTTCCCCAAAGACCAAGGGCACATGCAGCTACATTGTTTCCGCAGAAGCCCCAGGTGGTGGCCGGCACTGTGAAACTGGAAGACAAGCAGCGGCTGGCCCAGGAAGAAGAAAGTGAGGCCAAGCGCCTGGCCATCATGATGATGAAAAAGCGGGAGAAGTACCTTTACCAAAAGATCATGTTTGGCAAGCGGCGCAAAATCCGTGAGGTGAGCTCAGGCATGTGGCTGTCTTCTGGACAGACCCTGGCCCATTTGGCCAAAACTTGCCGCCTTTGGAGTTCTGTTGGTTTGGTTTGGATTTACACAGCTGGGAATAGAAACCAAGGCCTCACGCTAGAGAGTCCCGACCACTAAGGAACCTAACTAGTCCCCCATGCCTACCCATAGCTGTCTTAAGGATGGGGTAGCCCAGCAGACTTGGGAAGTTCTTCAGCTCTGTGTGCTTGTTCACAAAGCTACCCGTGCTTGTTCAGCGTGTGTCAGCTGGGAGTTCACTTGAAGTGGCTGGCAGCCTTGCCTGGGGGGTGAGCAAGGGGACCAGATTTTTCTTACATAGAAGTAGCATGGTAGCTCCCCAGGTCTTTCCATGACATTGTACAGTGTGACCTGTTCCCTGTTGATGGTCATGCTCAGGAAACAGAGATCAAACCCTGCCCGTCTCTGAATGGTTCTTAGGGGCATTACCTGTGGTCCAGGAAGGAGTCTCCTCCTTGTGCCCTCTCTGCCAGCTCCCAGTAAAGGTTTGAATGGTGTTCGTCTTTCCCTCAGAGGAGCTGGGGGAAGAGCCAGCCTAGATTCTCCAAGCTGGAGATTTGTGAACCATAAAATGAGCTATATGGGCAATAGTGGGGTTCTTTTCTTTCACCCTGAGGTACAAGCCGGGGGTCTTTGGTTATTTGTTTGTTACCTTTTCTAGAAGCTCTGCTAGTAATGGGTAGCTGTAGTAAGGGAAGAGATCCCTCCTTGCTTTCCCCCATTCTCTCCTGAGTTCCTCCTTTCTTCTCACAGGCCAACAAGCTGGCAGAGAAAAGGAAAGCCCATGATGACGCTGTGAGGTCTGAGAAAAAAGCCAAGAGGACAAGGCCTGTATGAGCACCAGCTACCTCTCACTGGAAGTTGGACATGGCAGAAGCAAGCTAGTGCAACTCACGAGTACCAGCCCAACACCCTCATACTTTTGGTGGTGTGTGACCAGCCCTAGCCTCCTGTGAAGTTCATGCTGGTGTCTGGACAAAGAGGCCTCTACCCAGCCCAATTCTTACTCCAGGAGTCTGACAAACATCCTCATTTTGCTTTGCTTTCCACAGCCTCCTACACTGCTGTGCCCGTAATTCTCAGGATGCTGTCTTGGAATAAGGGTGGGGAGCTCTTATTAAATGGCTGGACTTTTACAGTCAATTGGATTCTGTGTTCAGAAGTCTACCTGGGGTTGGAAAGGAGTCTGTCACCTGGACAAACCCAGATGGGTCCAGAGATGCTAGGAAGGACCTAGGTTCTGGGCGTGGGTTTCACATTCACCCTGGCCTGGTTCCTGTTTCACAGCTCAGGTGATTCTCTGAACCTGCTTCCTCAAGTCAGGGTCTGACATTCTGGAACCTTCCTACAAGCAGTGTGCTGAAGGTTCACTTGTCCAGGTATGGGCTATAAACGTCTCCTAGCTTCTATCACTTCCTGCTGGAGCTCATCAGAAGGTGAAAGATGTTTTAGGATTTCTGTTGTGGTAAAAAATCATGACTAAAAGCAAGCTTGGGAGAAAAAGGTTTATTTGGCTTACACTTCCATATTGCTGTTCATTATTGAAGGAAGTCAGGACAGGAACTCAAACAGGATGGGAACCTGGAGGCCCGAGCTGATGCAGAGGTCATGGTGGGGTACTGCTTACTGACTTGTTCCTCATGACTTGCTGAGTCCACCCTAGAAAACCCAAACTTACCATCCCAGGGATGGCACTACCCTCCATGGGCTGGGACCTCCTTCATTTGTCACTAATTGAGAAAATGCCTTACAGCTTGATCTTATAGCGAGCGGCATTTCCTCAGCTGAGGCTCCTACCTCTCTGATGACTTAAGTTGACACACAAAACCAGCCAGTACAACGAACTCCTTGTTGACTTGACATACAAACACATCATTATTAAGCCACAACCCTTCCTTTCTTTTTCATCCCCAAGATCTCACATTAAAAACATAAATAAAAGCCCCACAATCTTTACCAATTCAAACACATTGAAATTTCAGTCCCTTGAAAATAGCCAATCTGTGGGTTCCAGTAAAAAACTTTTAAGAAGAAAAAAAAAAATCTGGGCACAATCAAAGCAAAACCAAATTCCAACCATCCAATGACTGGGATCCACTCATGATCGGGACTCCTCCAGAGTGCTTGGGTCGCTTCTTCAGCTCCACCCTCTGCAGCACACAGCTAGTCTTCTGGGCTCTGGCTAGCTCCACTCCACTGCTGCTGCTGTTAGTGGTGGTCATCTTATGGTACTAGGATCTCCCAAACTGCTGGGGGCCCTCACTGCAACTGGGCTGAACTTTGGCCAATAGCCTCCCATAGGCTCTCTTCCTGGTACCAAACTTCAGCTTCTTTGTCTGACCCCTTCAGTCCTGGGTCTTCGACTGCTGGTGAGGCTTCACCTTCACCAATGTCCTTTCACAACGCCAAGCCTCAGTTGCTCTCCATGGCCCCTTCCTTCATGCTTTCAAAACCACTACCACCTGGGTGACTCTTACATATGACCAAGTTCAGCTGCCAACATGAGATACAACTGTGGCCACCTCTGGAACACAGCTTCTTTGTGCTCTCAGGAAATATTTCCGGAATATTTCACCCGTGATGCTGTTCGATAGCCTTTTTGTTTGGTTTTGGTTTTGGTTTTTTCAAGGCAGGGTTTCTCTGTGTAGACCAGGCTGTCCTAGAACTCACAGGGATCAACCTGCCTTTGCCTTCTGAGTGCTAGGTCTAAAGGTGTGTGCCATGACCACCCAGCTCTAGTCTTCTGAGTCATTGCTAATTTTTAGCTCCAGCTAACGAGAATCAATTGTCCCTGGAGTGCAAAGGTTTCTCTTCAGTGGTGCTGATCCTTAGTTATATTCATGGCTGACTCTTCAGCTCCAGCTGATCAGAATGAGAGAATCTTAATTCAAAATAGCAAATAGCCCTGATAGAGTCTGTCTTAGGGTCTCTACTGCTCTGAAGTGACACCATGACCACAGCAACTCTTACAAAGGAAAACATAATTAAATATGGCAGCTTAGAGTTCAGAGGTTCAGTCCAGTATCATGGCAGGGAATATGGCAGCATGCAGGCAGACACAGTGCTGGAGAAGTAGCTGTGAATCCTACATCTTGCAGGCAACAGGAAGTCAACTGAAACACTTGAGTGGTATCTTGAGCACAGGAGACCTCAAATCCCACCCCCAAAGTGGCACAGTTCCTCTAACAAAGCCATATCCACTCCAATAAAGCCACACCTAATAGTGCTAATCCCTATGAGCTTATGGGGACCGATTACATTCAGACTACCACAGGTTTCTATTCCTGTCAAGAGACACCATGACCACAGCAACTATTACAAAGGACAACATTTAATTGGGTGGCT
The DNA here is from genome assembly GCF_003668045.3 of Cricetulus griseus. Lineage (NCBI taxonomy): Eukaryota > Metazoa > Chordata > Mammalia > Rodentia > Cricetidae > Cricetulus > Cricetulus griseus. The sequence continues at coordinate 100,894,354 of NW_023276807.1, read as the reverse complement.
TACAGTTTCAGAGGTTTAGCCCATTATTGCCTTGGTGGGACATGGTGGCATGCAGGCAGACAGGTGCTGGAGGAGTTTAGAGGAGATGGAGTTACATCTGATCCTGTAGGCAACAGGAAGTGTTCTATTTCACTGGGCATGGCTTGAGCAATAATGAGCCCTCAACGCCCACCTCTAGAGTGACATACTTCCTCCAACAAGGCCACATCTCCTAATAGTGCCTCTCCCTTTGGGGGCTGTTTTCTTTGAAGCCACCACATTCCACTCCCTGGTCCTCAAAGGCTTGAGCCGTATTGTAATGCAAGAATGCATTCAGTCCAACTTTGAAAGTCCCCATTGTCTTGTTTAACAGTTTCAAGCTTACAAGTCTAAAGTTCAAAGTCTCTTCTGAGATTCATGCAATCTCTTAATTGTAATCCCTTGTAAAATCAAAATAAAAAAGCAGATTAAATACTTCCAACATATAATGGTACAGGATATGTTACCATTCTAAAGGAAGGGAGCAGAGTGGGAAATACTGGACCCAAGCAAGACTGAAAATCAGCTGGACAAACTCCAAACTTTGCAGCTCCGTGTCTGATGTCAAAAGTGCTCTTCAGAAATCCAGCTCCTTTCAGCTTTGTTAACTGTAACACACTTTCCTCTTTTGGGCTGGTTCCACTCCCTGTTAGTAGCTCTCCTAGGCAGGTATCCCACAGCTCTGATGTCTCCAACATCTTGAGGTCTCCAAGGCAATCCAGACTTCACAGTTTCACACAAAGGCCTCTTTAGGTCTCCATGCAGGGACATCCCTGATGCATGCCTGACTTCAGTGGGTTTCCTTAGTCTCTGATGCAAATTCCATCACCCCTTTCTTCTATCCTTAACTCCAGAACAACATGACCAAAGCTACCAAGTAGTGCTGCTTATTGGGGCTGGAACATGGCCCCCTTGTCCAGTTACATCTTCACCAACTTTCTGGTTTTGATGGTTTCCTTCCCTGCCTAAGCTTGTCTGTCCTGAAACTGGATCTGTAGACCAAGCTAACCTCAAACTCAGAGATCTGCCAGCCACTGCCTTCCAAGTACATTACCAATAAGCTTTCCAGTAATTCCTTTTCACAAGTTGGAAACTTAGCTGGATGTGATCTTGCCCTGAGGCCACCACTACCGTTATTCCATTTCTTATGTATTTACTACTTGAACACAGAATTTATCTCCATTCCACTTCCTGGTGCCCCTTTTCTCCTCAATCTGTACATTTTGTATTTTACCTTGCTCACATTTTGTATTTTACCTTGCTCAGCGTGCTCCTTTTCATTATAAGTCTTTATAAGCACGAGCACTAGCAACCACACAACAGAGTATATACTAGGTTGTTTTGAGATTTCCTCTACCAATGGAATTAATTAATCCAAATGTCTTCACTTTAGCCTCAGGCTAAAGACTCAGGCAAGGGCAAAAAGCAGCCACTTTCTTCACCAAAATACCACAAGACCCATCTCTAAGCCACATACTAACATTCTTCTCTTGAACCTCTTGATCCAGTGATTTGGACCCACAGTCCAAATCACACTCAACACCACTGTCTTCCATGCTCTTACTAGGATGGCCTATTAAGCAACACTTAAAGTGCTCAACTTCAGGGGCTGGAGAGATGACTCAGTGGTTAAGAGCACTGACTGCTCATTCAGAGGACCCAGGTTCAATTCTCAGCACCCACATGGTAGCTCACAACCATCAATAGCTCCAGGTCTAGGGGACCTAACACCCTCATACAGACAGGCAAAACACCAATGCACATAAAATGAAAATAAATATGTTTAAAGTACTGAATGAAATGAAGTACTCAACTGCTTTCTAACCCACAGTCCCAAGGTCCATATTCCTTCAAACAAAAGCATGGCAAGGCCTGTTTGGCTGGAACCTCAAGTTCACTCCTGCTTGATCCAGAAAGCCTCATTCCTCTCTCTCCAAACCCCACCCTCTCAGAGACTCTCCAAGAAAGAAAAGGGCCAAAAAGCTCAGTTTCACATTCTTGGTGGCTGCAGAAGCTTCTTCACTGAAGTTGCCAGCAGCCTAAGTCCCCACCTAAAGTGCTCAGGTTTTGACTATACTTGGGCACAAATCCATCTTGTGGTGAACACATCATCACCCCTTGCCTACAGGCTATATAAGCTCCCTGCTTTAGGTTTGGGTGTGTGACTTCTTCCTTGATCTCTAGAGGTGGGAATTGCTTTGTTAAAATAAACGTGTTGTTGGGGGCGGGTAGGGGAGGATGGGTGGGATAAGGGAACTGGGATTGTCATGTAAAACAATTCTGTTTCTAATTCAAATAAAAAAAGTTGGAAAAAAAAAAACGTGTTCTTTTACTCTTTCAATTCAGCTTGATCTGGCTTACTTTGTCAAAGAAGAAACCCATTAATCTACTTACAGAAAACCTATTAAAGCCTATCATAGCTACACCCCAGTCCCTAGTACCAACTTCTTTCTTAGGGTTTCTATTACTATGAAGAGACACCATAACCACAGCAACTCTTATAAAAGAAAACATTTAATTGGGCAGCTTACAGTTCAGAGGTTTAGTCCATTATCATCCTGGTGGCATGCAGACAGACATAGTGCTGGAGAAGGAGCTACATCTGATCCTTCAGGCAACAGGAAGTAGTCTGCCTCACTGTGTGTGGCTTGAGCATATTTGAGACATCAAAGCCCACCTCCACAGTGACACACTTCCTCCAACAAGGCCACATCTCCTAATGGCTCCCTTTGGGGACCATTTTTTTTCAAATCACCAGAGTCTTTAAATTTCCCTCTAAAACTTCTCAAGGCAGGCCTCCATCTGCACTGCTCTCAACATTTGTTGTTGTTTTGAAACAGGGTCTCTATGAAACAGTCCTGGATTGTCCTGAAACTCACTCTGTAGACCAGGCTGGCCTTGAACTCACAGAAATCTGCCTGCCTCTGCCTCCCAAGTGCTAGGATTAAAGGTATGTTCTACCACCACCTAACTTGTTCCAGCTTTATCCTTGAAGCTCCTCAAGAACTTTCCACTGAGCTCTCAACACTCAATGGATTTTCTAGTCTAAAATTCCATAGTCCTCCCCAAAACATGGTCAGGTCTTTCATAGCAATACTCCATGTTGGCACCAACTTTTCTTAAGAGTTTCTATTGCTGCGATGAAACACCATGATCAAAAAGCAAGTTGGGGAGAAAAGGGTTTATTTGGCTTATACTTCCATATTGCTGTTCATTATTGATGGAAGTCAGGACAGGAACTCAAACAGGATGGGAACCTGGAGGCCCGAGTTGATGCAGAGGCCATAGAGGGGTGCTGCTTACTGGCTTACTTCCCATGGCTTGCTCAACCCACCTTCTTAGAGAACCCAGAACCATCAGCCCAGGATGGCACTACCCACTATGGACTGACCTTCCCATATTGATCACTAATTGGGAAAGTGTCTTATAGCTGGATCTCATGGAGGCATTTTCTCTACTGAGGCTCCTTCCTCTCTGATGACTCTAGTTGTGTCAAGTTGACACATGAAACTAGCCCATACAGATGGTGAGAGGTGAGGGATGAGGCCTATTGGTAGTGATAGCCTAGATTTCCATCCAGGTGTAGCTACTGCTGGTATGCCAACTTATAACCTTTGTGGACCTGCCTTACCGGGTCCTACTTTCCCCCTCACTTCAACTACTTCCGTTGCTAGCTCTTATCTGGAACTGTCCATGCACCAGTCCTTCCCCAGGATGCCCTTCCCAAAGCCACTCCCCAAAGGCTGTGATGCCCTCAAAGGGGTAGACTGGGCTCTGCCCTCCTTGAAGCTAAGGACCTGATGGCCAGGCCTGCCTGTTTTGTACTGGCTCTGTACATGGGGAATGATTCTGTCACAATGGCTGCACCCACCCTGAGGAAGGAACGAGTTTTAGCAGGCTGTAGCTTGTGGACCCAAGAACCCAGGGTCCTCCAAACTGATAGTCTCACTATATATGTGGGCTGAGAGGGCTCTGTCTAATGCCAGCCCTGGCATGGCAGATGGAGGAGGCAGGAACCAAAGGGTTGGGACTTTTGGAGTCACAGCGTGTAGCACAGGAGATGACTCAGACCTGCATCGGTATATGTATATCTAGGGCCGACATGGACAAAGGCAAGCCCATCAGATATGGAAGAATGCCTGGCAGCCAGGCTGATGTGGAATTTTCCCCATTCCAGAATTGCCTAGAAATGTCGGGGGCAGTGGGGCTCTGACGTGGCCCATGTTCTACTGGACAGCCAGCTGGTTTTGTACTGCCCACAACTGGGGCTAATCCCAGATTAGCTCTCATTCTTGGTTCTACTTTGGGATGAAGGACAGCCTGAACCTAGGCACCCACTTCCTTATTGCCCAGCACTCCTGGGAATGGGCATCATTCAAAGGGAAGTTAGCTGAACGGGTTAAGTGACAGGACCTTTTGGAGCCAAGCCCCTTCTCTGAGTTGGCCCAGGAATCCTGGCTCTTCTTCATCTGTTTTCCTTGGGTACCAAAAATGTGTTCCTGGCTTACACAGAGGGAGCTAGGAAGACCTATATTTCACTGGATGCCTAGGAGCTCCAGTGCTCTCAATAAAAGCCTGGCAAGTAGTCCTACCACCTTTTTCCTGAGCCCAGTCTCCCCTCCCCAACACTACCACCAAGCCCCAGGCACCCTCTATTCCCTTCTGGGGCTGGCGGCAGGACAATGGTCCCCTTGGCCCATCGGAGACAAATGGGCCTTGTTGAGCGGGCGGCGGGGGCGCGATATTGCGCCCCAGGGAGTTGAATACGGCTTCTGTGCCTCTCGGGCAGGCGCGCAGGGGACAGGAGGGGGGAGGGGGCCGTGGCGCCCATTGGTCGTGGCGCCAGGGGCCGGGCCAGGCTGCTGGCCTCACCTGGCCGAGAGTGGCAAGAGCGGGTGCGGCAGCCGCTGCGGCGGCGGGGCGGGGACATGGACCAGGCCTGGCAGAACGCGGGGCCCCGGCGAGTGCGCCCCGCCGCCCAGTGAGCGCCCCGGCGGCGGCGGGAGGGGGGGGCCGGGGCGACCCCTGCCACCCCAGCCCAAGGAGAACCCGGCCAAGGTATGTCGGGAGGTCCAGCACTCACGCTGGTTGTGCCCTGCCTCAGTCTGTTACCTGAGCACTCCGCCTATGCTGCTTCAGCCAAACTGGGATAGCATGCTCGCCCAGCGAAGGGTATAGGATTGCTGCAGAGCTACTTCACTGGCACTGTGTCCTGCAGGCTCAAGCGGGTTGCTCGCCCTGCTCTGGGTGCCCCCCAACTCCACGCACCCCCCGACCTGAAAGTGGGATGGGGTGGGGCTTGAGAAGGGTGGTTGCTGCACTCTGTTGAAACTGTGAATCCATCAATGATTAATCCTCTTGGACACCGTGGCCTGAGCCCTACTAGAGAAGGAGGGGCAGGGATCTCTCCTTACCTGCCTTTCCCAGGAGGGGCTGTCAAGGCAGAGACTGGGGGCCGTGGGTAGTGACAGACTCTTGTGCTTGGGGAAGGCCCCTCGGATACGTTCCCCTGAGAAGATGAGGCCAGTAAGGAGAGACAGATAGGACACGAAAGTTCCTATGTGCAATTGCACAGTTCTGGAGTTCCTGGGCTAGTGCTCCATAAAGAGTTCTGCAGGTTGGTCTACTCCCTTAGTGAAGGGCCAGCACAGAGCACCGTGGAGTCCCTCCTCCTTCCCGAGCTGTCTATGGTGGTAGGCAATCACCTGGCTGCAGCAAGCCGCACTAGGAAGGGCAGCAGGTCTGACACCTGACACCTGAGGTTACTGTGGTGATGGTGATGGTGCCATGGAAATCTTCTAGAGGAAAGAGGTGTGGAGGGTGATCCAATCAGAAGAACTCAACCTCTTCCTCTTTGGAGGGAGTGACCTTAGGTGCAGAGGGTCCTGCGGGCAGCACAGCCCCCTAACCTTCCCTGCACTGTGCCCTACAAGGCACCCTTGCTACTTATTTAGAGGGATGTGGAATTCCAGAATCGAACAAGTCGGTTGCTTGGGGAAAATCAGTGACTACCTGAAGGTTACACAGTTCAGAAGTGGGTGAGTTCACTCCAAGCCACAGGAATTTTTTTGTGATCCTCCTTTCAGGACCCCAGCCCTACTCAGGACTCCTCTGCCCAACCGGGATCTTCTTTGATCTTCCTGGGCTCCATCAACTCTCTTGCCTGACACTGGTGAGCCAGCTGTTACCTCAGAAGCAGAAACAGTGTTCCCAGCTGTTGCCTCAGGCTGCTTCATAGTCTACTTCTTGCTTGAGAATAACTCTGCCTAAAGGACGCTCCCCAGGGACATGGAGTGCCTGCTTCCTCAGCATCTCTTTCCTTCCCTTCCTGGGTTCTGTGCTCACTTGTCATCCAGCAATGGATAGGTCTGTCTCCCACAGTGCCTCTCACTGGGCTCCAGGGCACAGAATAAGCTGTCCTGTGCAGGAGGGCAAGGGTCCACCTGGGAGAATGACCCACAAATGGTGGGACTCTGGACCCAGACTGTGGCTTGTGACAAATTTGTTTTTGTTTTGCTGCTTTGTTTTTTGGGATAGGTTTTCTCTATACAGCCCCGGCAGTTTTGAAATTCATTCTGTAGAGAGGCTGGTCTCAAAATCAAAGATCTGCCTGCCTGCCTACCAAGAGCTAGAATTAAAGGTGTGTGCCAGCACCACCCAGCCTGAAAAACTACCTGCTTTGCTTTGACTCCATGAGAAATATGAATAATTAGAGAGGATGAAGCAGAGTGGAGCAGAAGTGCACCCAAGGGTCACCAGACTGGAGACCTCTGGAATCATCAGGTGGGAGCTCACAGAATTTTCCAAGAGTTACTTGCTTTCCCACAAGCTATCTCCAGGGCAGAGAAATCAGGCCCACAGTACTACCCTGGCTTTCTGGGACACTGGGCAAGCCCTCCCTGTCTGCTTTAATTTTGTTGCCTGTGGAATGTGAGTGTTGAGGCAAGTTGGGTATAAAACATGGGAAACTTAGGTCATTGGAAAGGTAAGGTGGTATATACATTGATCTAGAAGGATATAAGGGGCCCATGCTCATAACCAGACCCACTGCTGTGTGCCAGGCACTGAGGCAAGGACTCTGCATGCCTCACACTTTTTGATCTTCCCAGCAAGAGAGGGCATGGCTGCACCTCTGTTAGGAAAGAAGAAGGCTCTTGCCAGAGACCACTCTGCTGGGGAGCTCTGGAGGCAGGCCATACTGAGGGCATCCTGAGTGCAGGAATGGAGCAGTGGGTGTGCTTATCCTGGGCATTGTATGTAGCATCAGCAATGCCTCTGTAAAACTTTTCTACCATGCCATGTGTTTATGTAAACAGATGCATCTTCAGACTGTAAATTGTATGGCCAGGATATTATAAAGTACTAATTATTTAGTGGTGACTCCTTCATGCTCAGTTCCCAGGGAATCTGTATATTTAGAGGACTAAGGTAGTGGCTTGACTTTTGGCTGATTTTGCATGGGCAGGGGAGTGTCTCAGAAAGAGCTGTGAATATGTTTCAAGTTATAGCTTTGCCATGGTTACTGGGCCCATTTCTCCACCTGATAAATGGGGCTAGCATATAATACCATTGTGTGTGTGTGTGTGTGTGTGTACTGTTATTGTGTGTTTGCCCTTTGAAACAATAGGTTGCTAGACATGGTGGCACACACTGCATTTCTAGCATTGGGAAGCTGAGGCCTGAGGATAGCCAGTTTAAAGTCAGTCAGGAACATAGTGAACTGGTCTACACAGTGAAACCAGACCAAGGTGCAGTTGACATTGTAACATAAAGAACTGCCACAGACAATGGGTGGCGGCGGCGGTGGCGGCGGCGGTAGACGCCTTTAATCCCAGCACTCAGGAGGCAGAGGCAGGCGGGTCTCTGTGAGTTCAAGGTCAGCTTAGTCTACAAATTGAGTTCCAGGATAGCCAGGGCTATATAGAGAAACCCTGTCTCAAAACAAACAAAAAGGAATTGCATCTGAATCATGAAAGACCACCTCATCTCAGCTGCCAGGCCTAGTACTATTGGCATCGAAACTCCATCCAAGGGAGAGTAAGGCTGACAAGATGTCATGGCTGCCAGATTGGAGAGGTCCTGTGAGCCAGAAAATTAGGGTTCAGACAAAATGCCCTGTTGGGTGATACTTCCTATCTCTGCTCTGCTCCACTACAGAGAGCCTCAATGCAAAGAAGTTTCTGGATCCTTGCAGGTCCATGAGGTCTAACGTCTCTCAATAAAACAGTCTACTTCCAATTCAGGATGCTAAAGTTTGGCATCCTGAGCAGTATGCCTGCCTCTGAAACAAGGCGTGGCCTGATTCCTACTATGGTAATAAATATATTTTCATTTTTTAAATTGTTGGGTGTGTATGTGTGTTTGTGTGTGTGTGTGTGTGTGTGTGTGTGTGTGTGTGTGTGTGTGTTATGTAGGTCAGAGGACAACTTCCAGGAATTGACTCTCCCTCCACCATGTGAGTTCTGGGGATCAAACTCAGGTGCAAGCACCTTTACCTGCTGAGCCATCTTACTGGCCCACTCTTTATAAATTTTTACTTCTTTCCAAGGTAATACAGACTATGGTAAAATGTGGATGCATATATAGTCACATTATATTTAGCGAATCAAAATGTGTTATTGATAGCAAGTAACCCCATTCCCCATTTCCTGGGGAAGTACACTTTACCTAAGTACAAATAAATGTACAGTTTTGTCCTTATGAATACATTCATTCTTTATAGTGTGTACTGAGGCAGCTCTTTTTACCTCTGGGCCTCAATTTCCTTGTCTGTGGAATGGACATAAAAGGTCTACTCTAGTTTGCTTTCTGCCTAGGGATGATACTGTGCACAGTGAGCTGAGCCCACTTATGTGATAAAAACATGCCACAGATAATTGGCTTTCAGTTTAAGATATAGTATTGGCCTCCCTGAACCACAGCTTCTGTGTGCTGACACTGAGGAAATGCTTCTCAGAAGATTTGCCTCAATGCTGCTGGTCCACAGATTCGTAATCTAAAATATCCCATGGACAACCCTGAACTAACTTTTATAAGCCAGGCCTCCATTGTCTACAGTTCTGTTAGCATTATCTTGTCTTCCAACTTTGCCAAACCAGCTAGTCAATCTCAGGGCACTCTGTGGCTTTTCCAGCTCAAAGTTCCAAACACTTCCACAATTTTCCCTCCAGAAATGACATGGCCAGGTCTGTCATAGGGACACCCCTGTTTTCCAGCAACGATTTCTGTTCTAGTAAGTTTCTGTGGCTGTGATAAACACCATGACCAAAAGCAGCATGTGGAGGAAAGGGTTTATTTTAGCTTACAGGTTACAGACCACTGCTGAGGGAGCTGAGACAGGAGCTCGGGGCAGGAGGGTTGAAGAAGAGAACACTGTTCAGAGGCTCATTCCCAGACTCGTTCAGCAACCTTCCCAGGCCCACCCACTAAGGGTGATATTTCCCACTTTGAGCTGGACCCTCCTACATCAGTTAGCAATCAAGAAAATGCATCCGTCCTCCCTTACCTTATCCCCCCTCCAGGCAGGACCACAGATCAGCCAGGTGGAAGCCCTCTTCCCAGGTGTGTCTAGGTTTGTGTCAGATTGACAATAGAAACTAACCAGCCGTGGTGTGGTGGCTTTAATTTCAATGGGAGGCAGAGGCTTATGATCTCTATGAGTTCAAGGCCAGCCTGTCCTGTATAATAAATTCTAGAACAGCAAGGGCTCTGTCAAAGACAAAAAAGAAAAAAAAGAAAAAGCTAGTACAGGGTCTGTGAACCTCTGGAAAGAAACCACAAAGACCAGTCCCTTAACCTCATTTGTTGTCATTATGTTCATGTTTCAATGGCTCTGATTCAGTCACATGGGTCCCCTCAACAGCAAGGGAGGATGGGAATTAAAGTCTGAGTGACCATAGAGAAAAGAAAGCTATCTTTGGAAATTGGAGAGTCTCCTGAGGCCATCCCCTTCCGACCCCTTCTGCTGGGTCAGATGTCCTGGCTGCTACAGCAAGCCTCAGCCTGTTTTCTCTACCACAGCTGTCTGCTTTCTCCCCCTAGGAGTTCTTACTCTGGGCAGATGTACCCTCTGTAACATCGATGGAACACATCAACTTAAAGTCTATTATGATGTTTAAATTTATCAACAGATAATGGGAAAGCAAATTAAAAACAAAGTATGTTGGCTGGTGAGATGGCTGTTATGCCCACATCATGAGACCACCAGGAGTCTGAGTTCATATGCAAAAGCAAAGAGCCTTCATTGCAAGCTCCACCTTGGGCCCTCTGTCCCCTCTGACACAGTGGCTAGATTAGGGAGAGCCTTGAGCTCAGCTACGCAGGGTTTTAAGGAGTAAAAGATGGGGGTAGAGGTAGGGGAATTCTGGATTCAGATAGGGGCTGAACTCCTGATTAGGCAGGAATGGGGTAACAGAAGTCTTGTCAAACAGGGATTGGTACTAGCGTTGCTGCAAGGAAATTGGCAACCTATATACAAATTAGGTAAGCTATTCTTAATGTTCTGGAGCATAGTCTTTGTTTGTCTCAATTCTGATTGGTCCCCACAGGGTACAGTTCCTGGTTATTGTAAGAGTGAGGCCTACTCCCCTAGTTAGTCTGCAGAATGTCATGTTAACTTAGGCCTCTTCAATGGCCACCACATGTGACCCCTTATTTTAAGTTTTGGGCAAGGTTCCAGTATACAGTCCAGGCTGGCCTCAACCTTATGACCCTCCCCATCTTAGCCAAGTGCTGATAGTACCTACTGCTCTCTCTCTCTCTCTCTCTCTCTCTCTCTCTCTATATATATATATATATATGTATGTATGTATGTGTGTGTGTACATATACATACATACAAACATATATACATACATACATACATTTGAGCCAGTGTTTCTCTGTGTAGACCTGGTTGTCCTGGAACCCACTCTGTAGACCAGGCTGGCCTCAAAATCAGAGAACCACCTGTCTCTGCCTTCTAAGTGCTGGGATTAAAGGTATGTGTTACCAAGCCTAGCTTTGCATTATTTTTTTAGTTGTAGTTCACACCTTTAATCCCAGAATGTGTGAGGCAGAGGCAAGTGGATCTCTATGATTTTGAGGTGAGCCTGGACTATATAGTGAGTTCCAGGCCAGCTAGAGCTACATAGGAAACACTGTCTCAATAACAGTAAACAAACCAAAAATGAAATGCCATATATATGGAGAGAGAGGGGGAGAGAACAATGGATACTAGCAGAGAGGACCAGTTGAAGTATGAGGAAACCAATCCTGGGAAGATATCCCCAACCCTTCCACAGGGTCCAGTTCTATTTTTTCTTCATTTCTCTCCCCACCAAACCCACCATCCTCTTCCTTCTTACTAGCATGCCTGAACTCCACCCTGCCCCCCCACCGTGTAAGAGAAGGGTGACAGTATAAGTCTCCCAAAGGGTGTGAGGGTGTGTCCACTTAGGTAGTTCAGAGTCCACCCCCATAAATGATATTCATGCTGCTTGAGTCACACCTTAAAGCTGTCTTCAATTAGGTCAGCCCAGAAGGTAGAAAAGCTGGTGGATGCTAAAAAGAAAATAACCACCTCCCAGGCTGGCTTTGAGTGGCATGTCAGGGGTGCTCTGTGGGAAGAGCTGACACAGAAGCACCTGTTAGGGACTAGTTATTAGGAGAAAGAGCCTCAAGACTGGGCTTTGAAGTGGGAGAGTGTTGGGAAAGGAACAGAACAAACTATATCAAAAACAGCGAACAGAGCCTTAAAGGGAAAGAGGGCTTCTCTTAAAAAAACAAAACAAAACAAAAAAAAAAAAACAGGGAGGGTGGGGCAGTAGTGGCGCATACCTTTTATCCCAGCACTCAGGAGGTAGAGGCAGGTGGATCTCTGTGAGTTGGAGGCCATCCTGGTCTACAAGAGCAAGTTCCAGGACAGCTAAGGCTACACAGAGAATCCCTGTCTCATAAAAACAAAAACAAAAACAAACAAAAACCCAGGGAGTAACTTTATTAAGATGGATAGCCTCTGTAGACAGAATGGTGGCAGAGGATGACCTTGACCACCCCAGCTTTACAATATTATTAACTGTGATCTCCTGTGTCTTTAGAGCCTTCTGCTTGAGCCACCACAAGAGTGTGGACACCAAGGAAGGAATGGACTCAAGGAGTCCTTCTGATGAGGGACAAAGCTAAGAGGAGGCTGAGCTGCACCTAAGATTACTGTGTTGGCTAAGCCAGCAGCAGGGAACCTAGTGGTGCTGTCTCCAACCAAGGCTCAGACAGCACATCCAGCCAGTCCCAAACCTGCAAAATGGGTCCAAGCTATGCATGTCATGTGACCCTAGTAGTTGCTTAGGCAGGCTGCCCAGTGTGGTGCTCACCCTTGATGATGGACTTCATGCTCCAAGATGCCATGCTTCCTTCCTCTGGACTTCTCAGCCTGTTAGCTGTCACCATGGGGCTCCTGTCGAGCCCCATGGATAAACTTCAGTGCCTGGTGTATCTTGGCATCATCAGGTATGAGCTCCTGGCAGGTGTGCATTTGGCCTGTGGCTTTGTTGTTCCCTACTCTGCCTTACTTTCTTTTTGTGATGGGCTCACAGAGCAGCCAGGAAGCTTGAACGAGCTGCCCTCATAGGTGGATCAATTCACCTTCCAGTCCCGTGTCCCATGTCGTGCCTGTCCTGTGCTGCCTTCGCCCCGTCCCCCCTATCCCCCCCCCCAGTCCCCCGACCCCATCTCTCCCCGCTCCCGGCCACCAGCCTTCAAGTGTAGTAGCTGTGCCCTTGGCTCGAGGGCACACAGAAATTTGCTGAGCCCTTGGATAAATGAGCTACCTGGCTTTGCGGTCTAAAAAGAGGTGGGGATCACCCCAGAGGAAGACAAGAAGACCAGGGCACCACCTGGGCATTCCATTCACTATCCGCAGGGAGGGAGCTCATAAATATTCATTTGTACTGGAGGCGGATGGAAGGAGCCAACCAGCAGCCTGCTGGGTATCACTGGAGCATTCTTGTCTCTGACTGCAAAGGCAGCTAGTCACAGCCCAAGGTGAGTGTGTCCCCTCTGTCCCAGCAGGGGCTTGTGCAATGGTAGCACCCTCAGGCAGCCTTACCATCTTGGGCAAGTTTCACAGTGTGCAGGTTGTAGGGAGTGGGTCCCGCTGTCGGGCAGGTCTAGTTGAACTGGAGGATGTTGGGTCTGGCTTGCTATCAGTTATCGGGCAGATGTGGCTGGGGTAACCCATGTACAGATGAGGGAAATGACAAAGGAACCATCTGTCCTAGTACCTGGGTCTGTCACCGCCATGGGCAGAGGAGGTAGGGAACCCAGATTTTAGTTATGCTTCCTACTTTCTCTGTGCTGTGTGACCTTGCCTTCTCTGAGGTTTGACCTCCCTGCTTCTCAGCAAAGGTCTGTCCTGTGCCTGCAAGTTCCATCCAAAACATTCAGACTCCATGATGACAGAACATTGGTAGTATTTTGGAGGAGAAATTAAGACCCAGAGAAGGAAACAGCCTTTCTTAGGGCTTACAGCAAGCTGGAGTGTATGAGTGTGTGTGCTTGTGCGTGCCTTAACACTTAAGATTATATCTAGTTATTGTTGGAAAGAGGTGGGAATATGGAGGTCAGTGTTGCTGGAGGCTTTTTACTCTTTTGGCTTTTGGGGGTGCACCATCCAGTTCTCAAATAAATCATACATGGAGGCTTACTCTTACTTATGAATGTCTGGCCTTAGCTCAGTTTATTTCTTGCCAGCTTTTCTTAACTTTAAATTATTTCATCTATCTTTTGCCTCTGAGCTTTTATCTTTCTCTTGTGTAAATCTTACTTTTCTTCTTACTCTGTGGCTGGGTGGCTGGGTGGCTGGGTGGTTGGGTAGCTGGGTGGCTGGGTGGTGGCTGGTGGGTGGCTGGGTGGCTGGGTGGCTGGGTGGCTGGGTGGCTGGCCCCTGATGCCCTCCTCTCCTCATTCTCTTCCTCTTTTCTCCTACTATTTATTCTCTCTGGTTGCTGGCCTTGCCTATCCTTGCTCCTGCCTCACTACTGGCTATTCAACTCTTTATTAGGCCATCAGGTGTTTTATACAGGCAAAGAACACAGCTTCACAGAGTTAAACAAATGTAGCATAAACAAAAGTCACACACCTTGAAATAATATTCTACCATAGGTCAAAGGACAACTTCTGGGAACTGGGGATCAAACTTAGGTTGTCAGTCTCGGTTGCAAGCACCTCTACCTGATGAGCAATCTTGCTTGCCTCATATTTAATTTCTTGAAACAGGGTCTTTCTGTATAGCTCAGTCTGTCCTCAAACCCACCATGCTCCTGCCTCTGCCTCCTGAGTTGATGGGGTTACAGGTCTGTACCACCATACCTGGCTGCAGAGCTGGGCTTTAAAACCAGATCCCTCGCTCAGGCACTGGCTGTTTCTGGCTCTCATGCATGCCTCTCATGTGCATGTTCTTGTGCATGCATGATTCTCAGACATGATTCTGTGTGAGGCTCACTCATGGGAGGACATGAGAAGTTTATTTATTTGGCTCTCTGAGACAAGGTCTTGATCTGTAGCCTGCTCTCTCTGGCCTCCAACTCAAAATTCCCAGCCTCTTGAGTGTTTGAATCATAGGCACAAACCACCTCACCCAGTCAAGGAATTACAGTCATCATCACTATTGCCATTCTTGGTGCTGGAGACAGAATCCAGGGGCTTGTGTGCGTGCTAAGCAAACTTTATCACAGAGCTGCACGGCTAAACAAACCTTCATGGGGTCTTTGACATACATGTCACGTATGACCCTCAAAGAATGTCTGTCTCACCTGTAGGCTATCTCCCTGTGTGGCTGTCAACTGAGGCGGTAGCTGCTTCCCCCGGATGCCCAGGCCACGCTGCATCTTTTATCAAACATTCACCAAGTGCTAAGCTCAAGCATCTCTGGGGTGAATCTCCTGCAGTTGGTCATGCCAGGGATGGGGTGGCAGGGGTGTGGGATGGGGCAGGGTACACCTCCTGTGAATCAGGACTGGATCCTAGTCAACAGTGATGGCAATGGTTAATCCACATTGCAATTAATAATTAATACTCTGGTTAATCACCTGGCATTGGAACCTGGCAGCTTTGGGGTGTTTCTCCATCAAGCCAGGTTCCTGGGTACTAGACAGCTGCTTGCTTCCCTAAGTTTGCTGAGAGGAGGTCCTGCCTTCCCTGACTTAGCTACTGTGTAACTACCATCTGCCGGAGGAGACAGACTCAGAAGGTATTTCATTGCTAAACTCACAGAGGCCAAGCAGCAAGGGAGTAGGGAACCTTCAATACCACTGGAGGCTGGCTCGGGAGAACCAGCCTCCTGAGTCCCATTTGCTTCCCAGCCCTTCATATTGGCTGTCAGCTCTGCTCACCAACATCAGACAATCGAGTCCCAGGCTATGCCTTGACATTTGCCCTCCCGTCACTTACTTCGCCCAGGATTCAGATATCCCAGCCAGGAGCTGTACAAAGCAGGAAGCTACGAGTGGGAGATCCACGACACAGACTCAAAATCCTGCCCTGCTTTTACCTGCTGAGTGACCCTGACCAAGCCATGTCATCTCTTGGAGCCTCATTCTCCCCATCTACAAAATGGGGTAGTGGTACAACACCATGATACTCAGAGTGCAGTCAGTTGCTAGCGGAGATTCTAGTGGCCCCATCAGGGCTCAGTACAGAGACCTGGTGAGGTTTGGGAAAACCCAAACAGGAGAATGAGGGAATCAGTGAATCGGTGGTGTTTCACGGGTGGGGGAAACACACCGTCTTCGGTGGGCCAGAAAGCCCTTGATTGGCAGCTTAGGATGCTGGTCTGCCCCCTACTGCCAGTCCTCCACCACAGACCTCCACCAGGGCAGCTTCTCGGAGTTCCAGGAAAATACGCCGGTGAGCTACCGAGACAGGGTAGGCCTTCAGGCTTTATGGAGAGCCAGCTAGACTTTTGATCCCTCTAACGCCAGAGAAACTAAGTCCCTATCCTATGCTCATTGTCTGCTCTGGGCCTGAACTTTGGTCTGTGAGCTGGCTTTCTGCTGGGACCCCTGGAGCAGAAGGCTGGTGGCTGACCGGAACTCACCTGGCAGATTTGTAGTTCCTGGGCAGCTCCCCCAGCCCCGTACCACTACTCTTTGCCCAGAGCTCAGGAGGGTTACAGCCGACACTCTGAGTGATACCAGGGTACCAACCGCTCAGGAGGCTCCCCAGGGCCCAGCCAGACTCCATCTCCTCAGCTTCTCTCCAATTTACAGATGAGAAAAAGATTCTGAGGGGATCCCAGGCTTGTCGGAAGTTAGTGTCAAAGTCCAGCCTTGAGGGATCCGATGCCCATGCCAAGGACCAGCCGGGTGGTGGTGGTGGTGGTGGTGCTTGCCCTTAGCCCCAGCACCCTGTTGATAGAGACAGGTAGACCTCAATGACTTGGAGGCCAGCCTGGTCCACATCGTGAGTTTCAGAACAGCCAGAACTACAAGTGAGTCCTGCCTCTAAATTAATTAAACAAACAAAGCAGATGTTGAGGTTCACACCTTCCCCTCCCAGGTCCCATCCTGACTGGTGTTTTTGTGGCATTGTCTTACAATGTAGCCCAGGTTAGCCTGAACTCTTGACCCTCTGCTTCCCCTGGGATTACAGTCAAGTGTCACCACATCTGGTTTGCACTTTGTAAACTTTAAAGTGTGAGCCGGTGCATAGCTCAGTGGTAGAGTTCTTGCCTGGAATACTGGAGACCCTAGGTTAATCCCAGTGTTTCTTAGGGGAGAAAAGAGCAAAACCCTAAACCTGATGTAGAGGCAATATATTGTCCCTTTTCCTATTAAATAGTATGTGTGAACATTTTTAAAATGCAGCTGCTGTGAAAATGAGTAAATTAGAGAAATATTTCTTTCTATACCTCCCCCCAGATGGGCTCAGAGGATTAGACTGCAGAAATGTAGAAAACAGGATGAGTATCCTTAACCCAAAATCTGAAACTTTTTGAATATCAACATGATGCCACAAGTGAAAATTCCACATCTGACCTCATGTGATAAGTTACATCAAAACAAAGATGCACTGCAAATACTGTGTAAGAGTCTTTCTGGCTATGTATTTTAGGCGTATGACAAATGAATTTCATGCTTAGATTTTGGCTGTTATCAAGATACCTGATATGTGTATACACATGTTCATGTGAGTGTGTGTATTTGTGTGCACACACATGTAGAGTTCAAAGGTCAACATGAAGTCCTTCCTTGATTGCATGCCACCTTATTTTGTTTGTTTGTTTTTCAAGACAGGGTTTCACTGTGTAGCCTTGGAGTCCTGGAACTCAAACTGTAGACCAGGCTGGTCTCAAACTCAGAGATCCACCTGCCTCTGCCTCCCAAGTGCTGGGATTAAAGGTGTGGCCCACCATGCCCAGTTTTGTCCACCATACTTTTTGAGGGGAGGTCTCTCACTAACCTGAAACTCGCTGACTGGCTAAGCGGCCACTGAACTCCAGGGTCCACCTGTCTCTGCCTCCCCAGCACTAGGACAAGCATGCATTGACCTGGCTTTTGGTTTTTAGTGTGGATGTTAGAAAAACTGAACTCATCTTTATGCTTGATTAGCTAGCATTTTACCAGCTGTACTATCTTCCCCCGCCTGCCAAGATAGCTCTTTGTGCATATGCAAATACCCCAAAATAAAAAGTACAAAGTCAGAAACATCTCTAAGCACTTTTGGTAAAGCATCACTCACTTGCCCCGCCCTTTAGCAGCATTTTGCTTTTGTCCAGGCTATCATCTATATTTACCTAGGTACATATATGGACTGGGAGGAGTAGTGCATATCACTCTAGAATTTTCTAGGGTTTTTTGTTTTGTTTTGTTTTATTTTGCTTTTGCTTTTTTTTTTTTTTGAGGAGTTTTGTTTTTGAGACAAGGTCTCACTATGTTGCCCTGGTTGGCCTGGAACTAGTTATGGAGATCATGCTGGTGTTGAGTTCTCAGAGATCTGCCTGACTCTGACTCCCAAGTGCTGGGATTAAAGGTGCATACCACCTTGTCTGACTAAGATTTATTTATTGTAAAGTGTGTGTGTGTGTGTGTGTGTGTGTGTGTGTGTGTGTGTAGGCACGTGCGTTCCCACAGTGTCTAGAAGGGGCATCAGATCCCTTGAAGGCTGAAGTTACTGGCAGTTGTGAGCTCCCCAACATGGGTGCTGGGAACTGAACTCCAGCCCAGCAAGTACTCTTACAATTTCAGTTGTGAGTCTAGCCATTAATGGCTGAGCCATCTCTCCAGCCTCCTGTTCATGTGTTGAGACAGGACCTCATGTAGTTCAGGTTGGCCTCAAACTGGACATGTAGCTTAGGCTGGCCCAGTCTTCCAGATGCCAGGCTTTTTCTTTCTTTCTTTTTCTTTCTTTTCTCATTGCTGCGGAATTGACCCAGGGCCTCAAGAATGTTAGCAAGCAACTAGATCATGTTGTTTTTCAGGTTGGCTCACTTCTCTTTCTTTCTTTTCATCTATAGATGACTTCTGGGAATGGGCCTGGTATATATGACGTCCCTTTTTTCCCTTGACGATGCTCACTGAAGTTTCTCTCTCTCTCTCTCTCTCTCTCTCTCTCTCTCTCTCTCTCTCTCTCTCTCTGTTTCTAATCAACTTGCCATTGGCACACATGACTTGGTACACTTTATACACTTGTCTATAGTGACAGGTCAGTGAGCCTCATTTGACACCACTGCATTCTGGAAACATTCTCCCCAGCCTTTACCCAGCTTACAGAATGAGCAGTGCTTCTCTATTGTTACAGGGAAGGAAAAATTCCCTCCTGTGTGGTTTCTTCCTCTAACAATTGCTTCACTCTGTCCTTTTCTGTGAGGCAAACTTCCTAATTGAGGAGCCACGGGTTCAGCAAGTGCTGCCACCTTTTCTGGGGGTGGGCCTGGAGGGCTCCTCTCAGCAAGCAGTCATGGGCACCTTAGGTAACTTTCCCATCGAAGCTACCTGGCCGTGCTGCCTCCAGGTGGACTTGGTAGCACGCCACACATGTGGTCACGGGGCAGTGTGTATGACCTTCTGCAGCCTCGGGAGTTTGGAGCATCAGCTGGGAGAGAACTGGAAAGTTTTAGACCTTGATTTTACACCTCCCTCTATCCCCAGCTTCAACTCTCTCTTGGATTCCAGTTCTGAAGCTTGGACCTCACCACTCACATCTCTGTCTCCTGTGAATAAGGCCACTGCATCCAGATCAAACCACACTCCCCCCAAACAAACAAATACCACAACAAAAACTCAGCAAGACACCCTGTTAAAATGTTAGTGGTTTTGTCTGTTTGTTTCTCTGTGTAACAGCCCTGGCTGTCCTGGAAATCACTCTGTAGACCAGACTGGCCTCAAACTCAGAAAGATCCACCTGCCTCTGCCTCCCAAGGGCTGGGATTAAAGGCTTGTGCTACCACTGCCAAGCTGAGTTAGCAGTTTTAATTGCAGCAGGGAAGGTGGTGAAGTAGACAGGGAAGACTGGCTCTGCCTTCTGAAAAGATTCTAGCCTTCCCTATGAGTAGGGTCTGGAGCACTAAGAGGACTAAGAGGGTTCTTCTTCTGTCCCTCAGAATGCATTCATTATAAAGTCCAAAAGGCCTACAAAGGAGGGTGTTACACATGTGTCCTTACTAGTCAGCTAAAGTTAGAACTGTGCTCAGAAGAACCTTCTCTCTGCCCATTTGCCTCCTCTCCTTGAGTTAAGCCTGCTGTCTTCTACCTCTCTAACTGCTCCAGCCCTGTGAGCATCCTGCCTGGGAGTCCAAAGAGCTGGCAAAAGCAGCCCCCTGTTGTGAGCCCTGACAGCTGTACAGACTCTCTGAGACTAACTTCTCGACACTTCTGTTTTGTCTGTACTGTCCCTAACAGTTTCCTGAGATGCCTCTGCTGCCGAAGAAGCCCTGGGAGTCCAAGGCCAAGGGGCTGGTGCTGGGAGCTGTCTTTACCAGTTTCCTGTTGCTGCTGTACTCCTATGTGGTACCCCCACTCCACTCCAACATGGCCTTCACGTGAGTGACATCAAACAATGGGAGTAAGAGAAGGACAATTTCATGATCTACAATCGCAGCTTTCTTCTAGACAGCTACCTTGTACCACCTGCGTCATGCTGTGTTGGGCAGATATTCTGGCAGAATTCTTGGTGCAACCTGTTGTAATTTTAAAAAGAGGCATGCAAGAGAAAGACGCCACGTGACAGAGCACACATAGAGGGCTTTTTTTTTTTTTTAATTAGGGGAAAGGGAATGCGAAAAGGGGAGGGGAGGGGGGTGACCGGTTTCTGGAGCAGAAGAGAGAGATATGGAGAGAGAGAGAGAGAGACAGAGACAGAGACAGAGACAGACAGAGAGACAGACAGACAGAAAAGCAGAAAGAGAGAAAGAAAGGAGAGGAGGATGGGATGTGGGCAGGGTCTTTTAAAAGGGAACTTAGTGAATAGGCACAGGTGGTGCTCTTAGTGGCTGCAGCTGAGGTCGTATCCTGTCAGAACCCCAAGGACAGGCCAGTACAGATGCCTGAATACCAATACAACCCATGCCTCAGTGTGTGCCTCTGTGAAGTGGAGATAAGGGCAGAGCCTGCCCCACAGAGCAGGAGTGTCATCTAACACTGTGTCCAGTGCTTGGATGATTTTTGTTTTGTTTTGTTTTGTTGTTTTTTTTTTTCTGAGCTTAGTACAATATGTGTACTTTTCTTTTTTTCAGATATTTTTTATTTGAATTAGAAACAAGATTGTTTTACATGAAAATCCAGTTCCCTTCTCCCTCCCATCCTCCCCTATCCTCACCCCCCCCATACTTTTCTTTATTGTGGGGTTTTGTTTTGCTTTGCTTTTGAGACACTCTGTCATGTATCCCAGGCTGGCCTCAATTCCCTATGAATCCAGGGACCTTGAACCTCTAATCTTCCTGGCTGCACCTTGCAAGAGCTGGGTTTATGGGAATGCATCACCATTTTCCATTGACAAGATGCTAAGGATCAAACCGGGTCCTGGTGCGTGGTTGGCAAGTCCTGTACCAACTGAGCTGCATCCCCCAGTGCTCGAATTATAATCTGAGCCTAAGTCAGGGCCACAGTGAGGCCAGGATAGAGATGGAGTGTGATTTGTCCCAGACACTCATCTGGCTCAGGACCTGGATTCAAACTTTCCAAATTTGGCTTTATGTGAGCCTTTTCCTAAGCGACCAGACTATCCCATCTCCTCTTGAGGCTGCTCAGCATATATCTGGTGCAAACTATGCCACAGTTAGTGGTATTAAGGTAATCTGAAAAATATTGCTAATAACTTATTTTAAAAAAACACACACCTCCACCACCACCAGCAATTTCGGGCAGGGGAAATTTCAGCTCAGTTGGTAGAGTGCTTGTCTAGCAACCACAAAGCAATGAGTTCAAACCTGTAGGGTTGCATTAGCGGGTGGTAGCTGCCAGGCTATTCCAGATCGAGCCCCTCCCAGCCCCTCCGATGGTACTGTCACCTGCAACCCCCGACCTCTTTCCATCCCTCTGTCTCCCCCAGGACTTCGGAGACTGCTGCACCCTGCCCCCCTGCTCCCAGTGAGCCCGGGGCGGCCACTTCCGGTAACAGCTCTGCTGGAGAGTGCCAACCTCGGCGAGACATCGTGTTCATGAAGACGCACAAGACCGCCAGCAGCACGCTGCTCAACATCCTCTTCCGCTTCGGCCAGAAGCATGGGCTCAAGTTCGCCTTCCCCAATGGCCGCAACGACTTCCACTACCCTTCCTTCTTCGCTCGCAGCCTGGTGCAGGACTACCGGCCCGGGGCGTGCTTCAACATCATCTGCAACCACATGCGCTTCCACTACGAAGAGGTACGTGGGCTGGTGCGGCCCGGTGCCGCCTTCATCACGGTCATCCGCGACCCCGCGCGTCTCTTCGAGTCCTCCTTCCATTATTTTGGGTCGGTGGTGCCACTCACTTGGAAGCTCTCGAGCCGCGACAAGCTGGCAGAGTTCCTTCAGGACCCTGATCGCTACTACGACCCTAGCGGCTACAACGCGCACTACCTCCGCAACCTACTCTTCTTCGACCTGGGCTACGACAGTGGCCTGGACCCGCGCAGCCCGCGCGTGCAAGAGCACATTCTGGAGGTGGAGAGCCGCTTCCACCTGGTGCTGCTCCAGGAGTACTTCGACGAGTCCCTGGTGCTGCTCCGGGAGCTGCTGTGCTGGGACCTGGAGGACATGCTGTACTTCAAGCTCAACGCGCGGCGTGACTCGCCGGTGCCGCGTCTCTCGGGTGAGCTGTACCGCCGTGCCACCGCCTGGAACCTGCTGGACGCGCGCCTCTACCACCACTTCAACGCCAGCTTCTGGCGAAAGGTGGAGGCCTTCGGGCGCGAGCGCATGGTGCGTGAGGTGGCCGAGCTGCGCCAAGCCAACGAGCGCATGCGCCGCATCTGCATCGATGGCGGCCAAGCGGTGGACGCCGAGGCCATTCAGGACTCGGCCATGCAACCCTGGCAGCCCCTGGGCGTCAAGTCCATCCTGGGCTACAACCTCAAGAAGAGCATAGGGCCTCATCACGAGCAGCTCTGCCGGCGCATGCTGACGCCTGAGATCCAGTACCTGTCTGACCTTGGCGCCAATCTCTGGGTCACTAAACTCTGGAAGTTCCTTAGGGACTTCCTAAGGTGGTGACATACCCTGCCCATCTTCCCATCTGGCTCCCTGCTGCAGAAGGGCCGGCCAGGGAGCCTCTGGCACCTAGCCTCCCCAGCCATGCCTGGTGCCACCCTGGGGTCCCCTGGGGTTATTAGCTGGCCGGGGCTGGTCTCTTCTCTGCGCAAGAGAGCCTAACCGAGAAGTATTTGACTAATTATGCCATTTTTATTAAATCTCCTTTATTTCCAGCTTCCTCTTACAAGGGGAGACTCAGAAGTAAAGGAATTTTATGTGTTTTTGTTAATTGGCCTCACTGTGGTGACTGGATGGAGCTCTGGGATGGGACCCTTGGTAGGGTGTTTGTAGCATGAAGTACAGCGGAGGGCAGCGGCCTAATGTGTTTGTTACTTGCTGAAGTCATGTGTGGTTCAATGACTTCCAAAGCTGCCAAACATGGAAGAACCACATGTGTGACTGAGCACTGGTTATGAACCTGGTACTGGTGGATGAGTGCTTTGTGGGCATCATTCCAACACAAAAATTTAGAGACCTGGGGATTATAATTATTTCCCCTGTGACAAACCAAGAAGGGGATATTGCTGCCAAGATTATACAGCAAGTAAATTCTGACCTGGTTGGCAGAAATGGTGACCAGATTAAAGCAGAGATTAAGAATGAATGTATGCATGAAGTGTGTGTGTGTGCATGTGACTGCATGGGACAGGGAGGCTGGGATCATTCCACCGGGCGTGGGGCAGCCAGCCCTGAGTCACATCAGCACAGTAACTCATTACTATCCTTTTACTGATGTGGGAACTGACATTCTAAGAGGGGGAAGTACCATGTGCCAAAGACCCTCCAATACCTTTCCATATTCAGTACCAATTCACTCTGTACTCAGTGGCCTTTTCCTGGCCTCCAGCTAGAAGCCTCTATCTCCAATGCCCCTTTCACTCACTGCCATCCCAGACTGCCTCACACTGCTGCTCTTCAGTCTCAAAAACACCTGGCATCCACCCAATAGCCCGTATTTGTCTGAATCCTCTTATGGATTATGTCCTGACAATATGATGGCTATCAAGTCACTTGAGCATGGTGAGATGTCACCATTAAAAGGTTAGCTGTAACTCCCTGCAACCAGTGTCTCCAAGTAACAGGGTCCTTTCCGGCTGCTCCAGCAAGGAGCAGAGTAGCCTAAGTCACAGCCAAGTGACAATTGTGGACTTCCTTATTCCTTATACCAAGTTTAATCTAAGTGCTGATTATACCAAACCTAAATGTCTAACAACTTCCTGAAATTATAAACCAAGGTTCAGGAAGGTGAACTTAGCTCTAGCTTCAGAGGATCCCACACTGTTTCCTGAGCTCTGCAGACACACACACACACACACGCACACACACACACACACACCTTTTTTTAGTTGATGAAAGAGAAGATTATTCCTAGGAAAATATATTTCACCCCAAATCTATATGCTAGAGATATGATGGTATCCTTGGATTAAGAAACCTCATAATTACATCTCTTTTGGCTTCAAAGAGCCTAAAAATGCCAATTAATTATTAGTGTATGTTCTTATATTATTAACTATTATTATATCAAGGCCATTCAAGATCTAAGGAGAACAACTTTGGCAGATAGCAAGTTCTGGAAATATAACTTACTCCCCTGACACTTGCTGTTTGCTGGTCCTAAGAGCTTTGAAGTCATTCACATATTTATTAATATAATTAATATTTGAATGAGTGGTTTCTGGATAATGAGCAGTGTGGGAACATGGGTGATCCTCGATGCTTCCCTAAGGCAGGGATGGAGACTCAGAGAGGCTGAGAAACTCTCTTAGGGTCATAGAGCAAAGCTGCCAGAGAGGAAATAGGTTGGAGACCTAGATCCATCTGATGCTAAAGCAGTGATGTCCATGGCCTGAGAACTGATGTCTCCACACAGCTGGGGGAGTCAGGAGCAATGGCTCTGTGGGCTCCAGTGTGCTTTTGCCACTCCTGGACAACAGAGGGCAGGAGGTGTTGCATTTTTTCAGGCCAGAGCACACTTGGACTAACCAGGCATCTGCTGACCTGATGTGTGATCCCAAAACAGGGTCACAGTAGCTCAATTCAGCAACACCCATAGCTGGACAGTGGTGGTGCACATCTTTAATCCCAGCACTGGAGAGGCAGAGGCAGGTGTATCTTTGTAAGTTTGAAGCCAGCCAGCATAGGCTCCAAAGCTACACAGAGAAACCCTGTCTCGAAAAACAAACAAACAAACAAAAAAACCCAACCCCCTTCAAAAACTCCATGCATACAGAAACAATCATAAAACTACCTTTCTTTTATTAGTGCAGTTATATCCTGCCCAAGTATATGTCAAAGTCCCTTCTGACAAAGATCTTACTTGGAAATAATGTCTTTATAGATGCCATCAAATTAGGATTAGATAATTCTACAGTAATATCTGTTTGTTTTTTTTTAATCATTTAAAAGGAAGACAGGCATGGTATTGTAGGCCTATAATCCTAGCACTCAAGAGCCGAGGCAGGGGTTAGAGAGAGGGATCAGCAGTTAGGAGCACTGGCTGCTGTTCCAGTAGTCCTGAGTTAAATTCCCAGCAACTACATAGCAACTCACAACCACCTGTAGTTCCACGGGTTCTGATACCTTCGTTGGTGTGCAGATGTGTATGTATACAAAACACCCAAACACATAAAATAAGTAAATAAATCTTGAGAGAGAGAGAGAGAGAGAGAGAGAGAGAGAGAGAGAGAAAGAGAGAGAGAAAATCTAAGGCAGGAAGTTGCAACCTGAGCTGTCACAAATCAGCAAATGGTTGGGCATAGTGATGCACGAATGTCATCCCAGAACTTTGGAGACTGAGGCATAGGATCAAGCCAAAGCTATGTAGCAAGACCCTATATATTTTTTTAAAATTTAAGTATAGGGACTAGAGCAATAGCTCGCTGGTTAGGAGCAGTTGTTCTTCCAGAGGACCTGGATTTAGTTTCCAGAACACACATGGTGGCTCATAACCACCTCTAACTCTAACTCAAGGGGATCCAGCACCCTCTTCTGGACTGCTTATGCACTTGGCATACATAAAGGCTGGTAAAACATTCATACACCCGAAATTAAAATAAATAAATCTTTAAAATAATAAGAGGTAAATAAGTAAGCCAGGAAGGAATGTAGCTTAGTTGGTACAGTGCCTGTCTGGCATGCAGGAAACCTTGGGCTCAATTCCTAGTACCTCATGAACCATTCATGGCAGTGCCTACACTCGAATAATCCTAGGAGGTGGAATATGGAGGAGGGAGGGCTGGGAGTTTGAGGCCAGCCTGGGATACATGAGACTTCCTCTCAAAAACAAAAAACTGGAAACAAGGAAATGCCATGTGACTACAGGCAGGGGTCAGAGAGATGCTGAGTGACAAGGGACTTGGAGGAACACGGGGAGACGGCAGCAGGTAGAAAGAGGCAAGGAAAATTCACAGCGCACAGCCTGATGTCAAACTTCCATCATGCAGGGCTTGTGACATCCAGAACAGGAAGGCTCTCTCCATGGGCCAGCTTCCTGTATGAGGTCCACACCCCCTGTCCCCTCCCCTGTACATATCCACATACAGCTCAAGGCCATGCTTGGGGAGAAGCCAGCACAGCCCCTCTGTGGCATTGAACATGTTCCCTCTTCTCTCTGCAGGCTGCTTTAGGCTGTGTTCTGTTGCTATGACTCTGAGGTTGGGAAATCTAGGTGTCTGTATGTTTACACCGGGGAGGGCCTCATATTATCATAGTTTGGTGGAAAGCAGAAAGGCCTGAGGCAGGCTATGCCTCACTTGCCTCTCTTGCAAGAGCTTACCCCATCTCATGAAAACTGAACTGATCCAATCCTGGGGCACGTCCTCATCACCCACACAGACTCCATATTTCTCAGAATTATTTTTTTTAAAGATTTATTTAAATTTATTTTATGTGCATTGGTGTGAAGATGTCAGATCCCCTGGAACTGAAGCTACAGGTAGTTGTGACCTACCATGTGGGTGCTAGGAATTGAACCCATGTCTTCTGGAAGAGCAGCCAGTGCTTTTAACCACTGAGCCATCTCTCCAGCCCCCATCTCTCAGAATTCTTACACTGGGAACTGCAGAGGACAAGGCATGGTGACACTGCTCTCAGCTTCAGGATTGCCATGTTTTTGGAAATCTCTCTTGCTTCCTCCAAGTCCCCGACACCCAGACTCCAGGCTGCTTTCAGCCTGCAGGTTCACATGTCTGCCAGGGCTCCCCTATCCAAGCTCTGCTCTCACAGGGTGCAAATGTCTGGCACGTTCTATCTGTGGGCTCCTGAAGGACAGGGACCCAGTCTGACAGGCACAGTTGATTCCCATGCCTACAGCAGTATCTGCACACAGTTTGTTATTCTTGTTGTTTTGGTTTTGGTTTTGTCTCTTTTTTCTGTTTGTTTGAGATGGGGTGTTGTTGTGTAGCCCAGGCTGGCCTTAAATGGCAGTGCTCCTGTCTCAGACTCCCAAGTGCTGGGATTGCAGGTATGTGCTACCATATCCACCCAGGTTATTTTTAAAGTTTTATTTATTTTTATGTTTTCTGATTTATTATTTTAAATTATGTGTGCGTGTGCTTGAGTGTGTGACTGTGTACATATGAGATGTCAGAGCCCCCTGACGCTGTCCTGTGTGGTTACTAGGAAACAAACTATGGTCCTCTGCAAGAGCAGTGCACACACTTAAGCTCTGAGATACTTCTCCAGCCCTCCTCAGCTTTGTTCTAGTTGAGGTTGGTTTGTTTTTATGTATATGTAGTGTTTGCCTGCATGTCTGTGCACCAGTGCCTGCAGAGGTCAGAAGAGGGAGCCAGAGCCCATGGAATGAGAGTGAGAGTCTGTGACGAGCAGCATTAGGAATTGAACCCAGGTTCTCTGGAAGAGTGTCTTAATTGCAAGCCATCTCTCTAGCCACAGCCCATAGTTTTTAATAACTGATAAAAGACAGGGAAAAAAAGAAAGCAAATGTGAAAGAAGCAGGGAGGAAGAGAAGTGTAGGCCAAGGCTAAAGAGTTTACTCTTTTTCCACGTATAGCAAGGAATCACAGGAGACGTTGGAGCCGGCAAGACAGATTTAGAAGCCAGCTTCAAGATGGGTCACCATTACTGTTAAGAAGATGGAGTTGGCTGGTGTGACCAGGCTAGATAATGGGGTGGTTTGGGAAGAGTGCCGAGGTTTTCTGCTGAGCTTAAAAACCACAGAGGTCTCTGCACAGCAGAGCAAAACAGCCTCTGGGGTTCCCCAGACTGTCTAAGTTGATGCACGGATGCCCCAGCAGCCTCCTCTGAGTCACAGACTCCCCTGCAGCTGTGTCACCTGACCTGGCTCGGACAGAGTCCTGTTACCTGCCATCTCAGCCCAAAGAGAAGAGATAGGCTCAGGGACACCCCACCCACCCACTTTGAGCCCTCCTTTATCCTTCTCAAGGTCTTATGCCATGGGCTCATTATTTTCTCACTCCCCAGAGGGAGAAAAGGAGTCAATATAGCTTGGCAGCAATAGCCCTGGGACTCCCAGCTACAGTGTCTCATCATCACTCAGACAGCCCCTTCTCTAGGCAGAGGAGAAATCTGCAGACCTGAGGGGACTGGTCCATCACCTGATGGCATCAGTGGCACTTACGGAGCCCCTCTGACCCCAGCTTGTCTCTGCCTTGCCCTCGGTTCTGCCTACCCTGCCCAATCCTGGTGACCCTTTTCTACTTCTCTAGGTCTTAGTTACAGCTAGTGGTGGGCTGGGATGAGGCTCAGGTGCAAACGAAACAAGTGTATTAGCTGCTGTTGCTCTGTAACCACTAACACTCAGTAGGACTGCTCAGGGGGTAAAGGTGCTTGATGAATTGAGTCAGACCCCCAGATCTACGAAAAGGTAGGGGAGAGACTCCACAGAGCTGTTCTCTGGCTCCTAAATACATGCCATGGCATGCACATGACCAAACACACAACACACTGGTGTGACTGAGTGAATGTCCATCAGGCCATGTGACTGTCATCTTGGAGCATTCAGCTGCATGCACTGTTAAAGGGCTATCCCAGCTGGGCTTGTTGACCCTCTCCCAGTATCCAACTGCTTTCTACCAACCGGCAATTCTTCCTGTCACACATTACATACATACACACACACACACACACACACACACACACACACACACACACACACGTGGGACAATAGAGTAGGGGCTCTATCCATGGAGTTATTGGAAAGCTCTTATCCCAGCTGCATAAGGCTTTTGGGGTGGGGCACCCACACCTATTTTAGCATCCCCCACTTCTGCTCTGGAAGGAAATCCTACATAGCCATTGGCTCCCCAGAGTGAACTGTGCCTAGGTTTATTGTTGGGACCATAGAAGGAGGGTTAAACATTGCTTACTGTTCGCTTGGGAAGGAACTTTAACAACACAAAATAACAACAACAACAATAAAAAACAAATTAAAATATCCATCTTTTGGTATTCCCAATGAGTTGGTTTTAGGACACTCTCCAGAAAATATCACAACCTGTTGGTGCTCAAGTGTCTCACATTCTAATACAGCCAACATACTCTCTTTGCACACCAGAGAACACCAGAGAACAGTAATTATGGTTACTCATAATACAATTAAAATGCCCTGTAAGTAATGGTTATACTACTGTTTATAGAACAGTCCAAGAAGAAAGTCTGTGCATGCCCAACAGATGCAATCTTTATGGTTGTTGTTTTGCTTTGTTTTTTGAGACTGAGTTTTTCTGTGTAACAGCCCTGGCTGGCCACGAACTCAACAGCGATCTGCCTGCCTCTGCCTCCCAAATGCTGGTGTTAAAGGTGTGTGCCACCACACCTAGCTCAATGGAATCTTTTCATTGTTATGGCTTTGTGTGTATGGTGTTTTAGCTGAATGTACACCCTGTGCATGCTGGTGTCTAAGGAGGTCAGAAGATGGCATCAGATCCCCTGGGCCTGAAGTTATAGTGAGTAGCCATGTGTGTGCTGGAGATTGAACCAAGGTCCTCTGCAAGAACAACTGCTCTTAACCTCTAAGCCATGTCTCAATACCAACAGATGTAATCTTTAAAGAATTACGATCCAGTCAACTGCACCCTGGAACTCAAGTATACAGGAAGCTAACTATACTCCAAAGCACAGCTGATGTTTCTGTATTATATTATATTGTATTTGAAATAGGGTCTTGCTATGTTTCCCAGATTGGTTTTGAACTTCTGGTCTCAAATGATCCTTCTGTCTCCACCTTCCAGGTAGCTGCACCCAGCTTAGCATTTAGTATGTGAGGTTTCAGGGGCTCACATGCCATAGTGTTGTGGAGTTCAGAAAACAACCTGCATCTCTGTCTTCATATTGGCCTTTGTTTGAGGCATTGTCTCTCGCAGTTCTTTAGCATGCTATGCTAACAGACGCCTGTGCTCCGGGGGATGCTCCCATCTCACTGCAAGAGTCCTGGCACTATAGATGTTGCCAGCATGAGTTTTGTGGCTCCATCCTCAGGTCCTCGTTATTGAGCCATTTCTCCAAGCTGTGCTGAGTACTTTTACAAAACCCAGTGTATATAGATATATAAAATCGGTATTTAATGTTACCTGGTTATAAATCCCAAAGATGTAGAGACTGAGCCCTGTGTTGTGGCATGTGCATTTAATCCCAGCACTCAAGAGTCAGGATAATCTCTGTGAGTTTGAGGCCAGTCTGGTCGACATATCAAGTTCTAGACCAGCCAGGGCTACCATGTGAGACCTTGTCTCAAATAAAAAGTCTTTGGCATATATAATTTTATCATCTATTAAAGACAAGACAGAAATTGCACACCATGAGTTTACAAAAAGTAAACATGCCTGCTTACTTTTATACGAAGTACGGAAGGACTGAGAGCACTTCAGCATTGCTGAGAGTTGGCTGACATTTTCTGCTTGTTTTGCAGCAAATTCTCTCCTAATCCCAAACCCATTTAGTAATCCTTTTAAAAATGAAAGTCAATTTAGCAACTCAAACAATTTTGAAAATCAAATATTCTACTATAGCATAATCCAAAGATAGAATAAATTGTTAATTCCATGGTGAGAGATTACAATAGGAAAATAACAAGTTTTTGTTTACTATAACTGAACTATTACATTTCTATAGGGGCAGAAAACATAGCCAAGTGTGTTGGTACACACCTTTAATCCCAGGCAGAGGCAGCAGGGATTTTTGTGAATTTGAGGCTAGCCTGGTCTACAAATGGAGTTCCAGTCCAGCAATAGTTAATGGTGAGACCTTGTCTCAAACAAACAACAGAAAATGTTATATGCACAGTAAAAAACACTGTATGTCACATGACTCTCCAATCCGAGCACACTGTTTGAGCAGCATGGCTCAAACAGTTGAGCAGTTGGCCTTGCAGTGTGATGACATGCAAACTGCAAAGTGTTTGTATTGTAAGGTCAGAACCAAGGCCACAGTGACGTTTTGAGATGCAACGCAGATGAACACTGCCAGGGATACTTCAGGGATTAATTGCACATTGGCTGTGGGGACTGCTGTTGTTACTGGTTTTTGGAGACAACAGGATCTCTAATCACCCAGGTTAGCTTTCTACTTGCTATGTAGACAAGGCTGGCCTCGATTTTCTGATTCTCCTGCCTTCACTATTCGAGTGCTAGGATTATAGGCATGAACCACAGCCTGTTTGTGAATTTGATTTTCAATTAATTTTGCCATTGTGAATTCAAAAAACCTTTTTTACTGTTAGCAAATAGCTCACAACCCTGACATACAGCTGTGTGACCCCCACACACCACCCCACCTACTCGGACCAGAAGCTAGGGCTCAAAGAAGCAAAGTTTTACCCTGGCTCATCTTGGAAGGCTAGTCCATGGTCACTTGACCCTGCTGCTTTAGAGCCCAGGCTGAGGAGAACACAGTGAAGAGAGAGATGGCAGAACAGAGCTTCTCCGTGGTGGACAGGACCCCAGTGACATGAGTGTTGCTGTTAGCCTCATTTTTGCCCGGAAATAATAGAGGGATCCTGATGTTTTGGGCACATTGCCGATGACCTAACTTCCTCCTGCCAGGCCCCACCTCCTGAAAGTTCCTCCACCAACCAATAGCACTACAGGTGAGGAAAAAGTCTTCAGTATATGGGGCTCAGGGGACACATTTAAGAAATGAACCATAACATCTCATGAGGTGCATCCATCTCTTATTCCACTGACCATACAACCCAGATATTCTCTGTGTGAGAGGGAACTGAACAGGTGTGTGCATACCAGCATTGAGGGTGCTGACGGCCATCTTAAAGGTGGCTACTGCAAAGGGCCCTGGTGCATATGGCTGGATTTTGAACAGTAATTGTGTTCCAGGAAGTATGTAGAGAAAAAGATGGTCATTCTCCCTCCCTCGTCCCTCTCCACTTCTTCCCCTCCTCCACCTTCTCCTCTCTCCATAACAACCCAATCGAATGTCCCATTTCTCCACTGGAGGAAACTGTGGCTTAGGAAGCTTAAGCCACTTGACCAAGATGATGAAACGCGTAGCTGACAGAGCCAGATCAGTCCAATTGCAGAAGGACCAATTACTTAACATCTTCCCAGGTAAAGAGTTAAGGCACCAGGGGAGGGAAGAAGATGGTTTTGGAGATACATGCTGACATCCCAGATTCCAATGTGAAAGCAAGAGACCATCTTTTTCTGTAGAACTGAGGCTGTAGCTTAAGTAAGGGTGAGGCTGGGATCATTTTCAACATTGCAATGGAACTCTATGAAGTCCTGTTGATTAGCATGCAAAGAAAACAAGAATTTAAATCCCTGATGGCAAATAGATTCTAGAATATTTACTATGTGGTAAGCAGTCTTCATAAGACATGTGAAGGCAGCTTGCTTCTGAGCCATGCAGAGTTCATATGAGCTATGATATGTCAGCTAACAGAATTTCCCAGATCACAGTCATTGTTCATCCAACCACCTACAAGGTCCAATTCATGTGGGTCTCTTTCCTGATGCTCTAACAAAATACCAGAGGCTAGATAATTTATTAAGAAGAGATTTAGGGGCCAAAGAAATGGTATAACAGCTAAAGACACTTGTAATCAGGCCTGACCACCAGGACCCATGTGATGGAAGGAGAGAACCAAAACTCACAAGCTGTCCCTTGTCCTCCACACACGTACTGTGGCCACTCCCAACAAATAAATAAATGTGATGAAAAATAGATGATTTGTTTGACCTATGGTTTGAGAAATTTCTGTCCGTGGTCGAATGTGTGTATAGATTTGGAGCAGAGCCCGTGTCCAGAGGCAGAGCCAGAATGCCTGTGGTGGCTGGCTCCCTCTTTCCCCACTTACTCTAGTCAAGCCCCCGGTCTATGGGATAAAGTCAAAAATGCAGGACAGGTCTCACTGCCTTGGTAGTCTCTCTGGGAATTCACACACACACACACACACACACACACACACACACACACACACACACTCCACTCTACTAATCTAGGTGCTTACAAATCCTGTCAAACCTACAACCAGAATTAACCATCAGGGCAGCAACTAGCTGCTTTCCTTGCAAACAGGTAACAGATAAGGGAATTAGGTCTGGAACAACTTCCAAAACTCTCAGTGCTGCAGGATAAGAGGTAGGACCTGCCAGGCGGTGGTAGTGCGCACCCTTAATCCCAGCACTCTGGGGGCAGAGGCAGGCAGATGTCTGTAAATTGAGAACAGCCTGGTCTACAGACTGAGTTCCAGGACAGCCTCAAAAGTTATAAAGAAACCCTGTCTCAAAAAACAGAAAAAAAGAGGTAGAACCTAGGGGAGTTCTTGGTAAATATATTGGTTGCTTTTCCTTGTAGCTGTGACAAAATGCCTGATGGCAACAACTTGAGGGAAAAGAGGTTTATTTGGGCTCTGTGTTTGGGGCCCCTGGTGCATCATGGCAGGGAAGGCATGGCATCTGGGATCCCATTGTGGCAGCAGGAGCTTACTGAGTGCCTTGTGAGGTCCCAGCTGATCAGGCACAGAGCCAGACAAGAACTGGAGGCAGACAACACATGTAAGATAACCCCAGCATCAATTTTCAGCTAACTAGACCTCCAAAGAGGGCCACCAGCTGGGTATCAAGTGTTCAAAGACATGAGCCTCTGGCGATGTTTCACATTCAAACTGTAACCACAGGGATTGTTGTTTTCGTCATTTCTCTTTTCTTTTGGTTGTGGTGAAAGGTTTTGCCCAGCACCTGCTCTGCTCTGGTGGGATGCCTGCTTCTGAAAGATGAAAGCAACAGGTCTACCCAGATAATGAATTAGTGTGTGTGTGTGTGTGTGTGTGTGTGTGTGTGTGTGTGTGTGTACCTGTGTAGAGGCCAGAGGTGACACTGAGTGTCTTCCTCAGGTACTGAACCTTATTTTCAGAGCAGTTCTCTCTGTTTTGACCCTATGGCTGGACAGCAAGCCCCCAGGGACGCTACTGTCTCCTTTGTTACAGCACCAGACTTACAGATTGTGTGTTGAGAGCTCAAACCCAGGTTTTCATGCTTGCACAGTAGGCACTTTACTGACCAAACCAGTCCCCTATGCAGAGAATATCTTTGCTCTTGTAAAACAGAATCTCTATCCCCACTGAAATCTAACCCCATCCTCTTCTCCTGGTGTCTTCATTAGGGTTTCTGTTGCTGTGATGAAACACCATGACCAAAAGGCAAGTTAGGGAGGAAAGGATTTATTTGGCTTATACTTCAGAATTGCTGTTCATCACAGAAGAAAGTTAGGACAGGAACTCAAGCAGGGGCAGGAACATGGAGGCAGGAACTGATGCAGAGGCCATGGAGGGGTGCTGCTTATTGACTCGCTTCCCAAGGCTTGCTCAGCCTGCTTTCTTATGGAACCCAGAACCACCAGCCCAGGGATGGCACCACCCACCATGGACTGGACCCTTCCCCATTGTCACTAACTGAGAAAATACCTTACAGCTGGATCTCATGGAGGCATTTCCTCAACTGAGCCTCCCTCCTTTCTGACGACTCTAGCTTGTGTCAAGCTGACACACAAAAACAGCCAGCACAGTTAGGGACAGCCTCCGTTTTCCTGCTTTGTAGAGCTGAGAGTTTGATGATTCTAAGTAGTTTCTGTGAGTAGAACCATGTAGCAGTGTGATCTGTCTGTGTGTGCTCAGGTCACCAGTGCTGTGTCCTCACAGCACAGCCACACTGATGCATGTGACTAGAGCAAGGGAAATCTGAGTGGATGTGTATTGTTGACACGAGCTGGCCATACCAAGGATCAAAGCCCCCAGACTCACAGGGAAATGGCAAAACCTTCCTCAGGCCAGGGTCAGGGAAACAATAAAACCTTCCCAATTTGAGTGCATCTGCTTTCCAATTGCTGTGACAAAATGCTGTGACCAAGGCAACTTATAAAAGGAGGCACTTCATTTGGGACTCATGACTTCAGAGGGCTAGAGTCTGTGACCGTCAAGACAGCAGGCAGGCAGGCAGGCAGCTGAGAGCTTACCTTTTTTTTTTAACAGACTTAATTCACTTTATTTTTCTTGTATGAAAACTCTTATGTGGTGGCCATATTCAGAACCTGGGTCCTCTAGACTGTGGTGTGGGTTTTCACAAGATGGTCAGTGAATTCCTGATAAGGAGACTTGGTAAACAGTCTCTTTCCAGAGGTTGGGGGCCAGGTAGCTGTAGGTCTTGAAGATGGCATCAAAGGTGGCCTTGGCAAAGTTGCCCAGGGTGGCAGTGTGCCCCTGGCTATTGTGTAGCAGTCATCAATACTGGCCATCATCAGTAGCTTCTTGGGCACAGGAGCAGAGACAATGTCAGTGTCTCTGGGGACAGGAATGAGACCAACACAGAGCCACAGCAGCTGTCCCCTTGTATGGAACAGTGTGGGGTTTGCCAATCTTATCCCCCAGTAGCCTTTACACAGAGAGTTGATGGAAAGCTTGGCCAAGATGATGGCCCCTTGGATGGCAATGACTACCTTCTTGGAACTCTTAACACCAAGACCAACACGACCATTGTAGTCCCCAACAGCAACAAAAGCTTTGAACATGGTCTGCTGGCCAGCCTGAGCCTGCTTCTGCACTGGCATGGTCTTTAGAACCTCATCCTTTGGGATGCACCCAGGAAAAAAATCAACAGCCTTGGGTTCCTCGATGTGAAGGGAGAATAGGTAGATCTCCTCCAAGAGATCTGGACATGTTGTTCACGTCCTTTACCTCCTTGTCTTAGGCCCCTAGGACTGCTGTCAAATCTTCCATGGAAGGTGCAGTGGCTTCCTAATCTTGGGCCTCCCAGGCTCTCCTGATGGATTCACCATTTGGTGGTGTTTTCCTGACGAAGAATAAGAAAAAGGAGAAGGAGAAGGAGCAGGAGCAGGAGGAGGAGGAGGAGAAGGAGAAGGAGAAGGAGAAGGAGAAGGAGAAGGAGAAGGAGCAGGAGCAGGAGCAGGATGAGGAGGAGGAGAAGGAGAAGGAAAAGAAGGAGAGAGCATATATCTTAATCTACAACCACTAACTGGGAATGGTGTAGGCTTTTAAAACCTCAACGCCTACTCCCAGTGACACATCTCCTTCAACAAAGCCATACCTTGTAGGGAAACACCAAAACCAGGCCTCCTAAGGGCTGGCTACAGGTGTGCCTGACCACGCCTGTCAAGGTGTGGTCAAGGTGAAGTCAGGATGACTCGAGAGGGACTCTTAAGGGACTTTGGGCACATGGGAGCCCCCTCTTCTTCTTCTCCTGCCCCTTCTCCCTGGCCTCGCTGCTCTGGCTTGCTGGTTAAGATAAAAAAATATCTTAACCTTACAGACTACGGATTGACTTCGCACTTGTTATAATACCTCCTAAACCTTCCCAAAATATTCCACTAATTGAGAAACAAGCATTTAAATATTTGGGCCTATAGGGGCCATTCTCATTCAAACCACACAGCCCATTCCCTAGATCCCATATGCTTGTGGCTGTATCATGCAATTAGTCCAACTTCAAATGTCCTCATAGTCTCAACACCATTTAAAAGTTCAAAGTCTTTTTTGAGACTTGAAGCAATTTCTTTTTTCCTTTCCTTTCCTTTCCTTTCCTTTCCTTTCCTTTCCTTTCCTTTCCTTTCCTTTCTCTTTCTTTCTTTCTTTCTTTCTTTCTTTCTTTCTTTCTTTCTTTCTTTCTTTCTTTTTTGTAGACCAGGCTGGCCTCAAACTCACAGAAATCTGCCTGCCTCTGCCTCCCCAGTGCTGGTATTAAAAGGAATGTGCCACCACCGCCCAGCTTCAGGCAATTTCTTAATCATAACCACTGAAAAAAAATCGAGTTAAATACATTCCAAATACAATGGCACAGAATGTACATTGCTATTCCTAAAAGGAAGACAGGGGGTGTAGTGAGGAAATATTATACCAAAGCAAGAGCAAAACCCAGCAGAGCAAATTCCAAATGTGGTATTATTATCTTTATTTCTTTTTTTAATATTTTATTTATATTTTATGTGCATTGGTGTTTTGCCTACATGTCTGTGTGAGAATCCTAGATCTCCTGGAGCTGGAGTTATTGACAGTTGTGAACTGCCATGTGGGTGCTGGGAATTGAACCTGGGTCCTCTGGAAGAACAGGAAGAACAGCCAGTTCTTCCTGAGCCATCTCTCCAGCCCCTATCTTTATTTATGTTTTTGAGATAGGGTTTCACTATGTAGTCTTGACTGGCCTGACATATATAGATGGGTATGAATTCCCAGGAATCCTCCTGCTTCTGTTTTCTAAGTGCGGAGATAAATGTTTGCCACTCCCAATAACGAATGCTATTTTGTCACATGCCTCACTGTGCATGGAGATTGACCTAACTGGGGCTGTGAGGGAATGAAAAAATGACAGACACCGAAGAAAGAGAGAGAGGGGGGGAGGAAGAAGAAGAAGAAGAAAGAAGAAGAAGAAGAAGAAGAAGAAGAAGAAGAAGAAGAAGAAGAAGAAGAAGAAGAAGAAGAAGAAGAGGTACAGTAGCTGGGATCCACTCTGATGGAAAAGCCACAGCATCCCAGAGAGCATTCAGCATGTTTATTATATACAGGAGGCAGGTTTAGGAAATCTCAATAGGAGCAGGCTCTGAAGGAGAGCAGTCCTCATGTGGTAAACTTCTGGGGGAAGAAAGCTATGGTGGACATTTTCTGCACACACTGTCAACATTTGCACTTTGATGGTTTGGAGGAGAATGTCCCTCGCAGGAGCATATATTCGGATGCTTGGACCCCAGTTTGTCAAACTGTTTGGGAAGAATTAGGAGGTATGATCTTGTTGGAGGAGGTGTGTCACTGGGTTGACTTTGAGATTTCAAAACACCTGTGCCATTTTCTCTCTCTCTCTCTCTCTCTCTCTCTCTCTCTCTCTCTCTCTCTCTCTGTGTGTGTGTGTGTGTGTGTGTGTGTGTGTGTGTATCTCCTTCCCTCCCTCCCTCCCTCCTTCCCTCTTCACCACTTCCTCTCCCTGCTTCCGGCTTGCAGATCAGGTGTAAGCTCTTAACTACTGCTCCAGCACCACAGTTGCCTGCTGGCTGCCATGGTCCCTGCCACAATGGTATAGCCTGTCTAGCCATCTGAAAACGTAAGCCCCCAATTAAACACTTTCTTTAATAAGTTGCATTGGTCAAAGCAATGGAAAATTAACTAAAACATAATTTAATACCAGAAAACGGGTTATTGCTGTGATTTACCTGACCATGATGGTTTTGGAAGAATGTAGAAGTCTTTGGGCTAGAGAAGTGATTGAATGCTGTAAGTAGGGATGAATGGATCATCCAAGTAGGAGCTTGAGAGACAGTAGTGCTGAGAGCAATGCGATCTATAGAAGTCCAGCTCAGGTTTTAGAGGGGAACAATATTGGTAACTTGGCTAGAGACCATTTTGTGATATTTTGGCAAAGAATGTGGCTGCTTTTCACTATTGTCCTAAGAATCTGCCTGAGGCTAAACGGAAAGATACTGGATTAATTTCCTTGGCAAAGGAGATTTTAAGACTCTGTCATGTGGTTATTAGTGATCACACTTATGCAGCTCTACAATGAAAAAGAGCAAGTAGGGCAAGAAGAAATACAAAGTGAACAAACTGTTTGAGAAGAAAAGGGGCACCAAGAAGTTTAATGTTGGAGCAAAGGTTTACACTGAAAGAGTTGAGGAGATCAAGGAGAGGCTGGATGTGAAACAGAATAAAGAGAGGGGCACCCCCAAGACGAGACCCCTCCCAGCTGGCAAATAGGATATGTCTATGGAATTTTCTGTTCCTAAAAAGTAACAACAATCAAATTTAGGCAAATGTAATCCAATGGGCCCAGTCTCCATCCCAAGTGGGTAGCCAAACGTGTTTCTGGCTTTAGAGTCATGAGGGTACAGAGGAAGGGGGTTGTGGAATCTTCCTCCGCAGTCATCATAAGCTGATGACCTATTAAGTATATCCAGGGTACACAAACTTAGTTCCAAGCTACCCACTTCAGACTCAAACCCAAAAGGACATACAGGAAGCTAGATGAAGATTATTTATAGAATTAGTTAGTACTCAGTAAGACTGTTAATATCCTGACAGAAAATATTATCAATTTTGATATAATATCTACATCTTAAAAGTTTTAAAGAGTCAAAATAAAACCAAAGGACTATGAGATTAGTGGCAATAGAATTGTCCCTTAACTTTGGTTTTCTTCTGACCCATACCAGGTGGATCTTCTGATATGAGACAGAGATTTTGGATTTTCCTTTAACAAGCATGCTTGGATTTAAAGAAGAACAGAGCCATGCTCCAACTCCAAACCCAGCTTTGATTTTTAAGTCCTGCATTAGGACTACAAAAAGACCATTTGCCTTTTGTGTTTGTAGAGAGCAGCCAAAACAGTGTTTGGGAAGATTTATGAAATTCTACCCTGTTGAAGGTGTGCTATACCATTAGGCCAGTTGACTCTTTTTTCTTGGGACATTTTCTCTTAATGATTTGTCCTTCTTCTTTAGATGTCTCATTTGTCCAGTGGTCTCCAGATTCCTTATTTGCATGCTTTTATTCTCCTGGAAAGACAAACACAAAACCCTGCCCCAAGCCTAACTTTGGGGAGTTTCTTTTTTGGCAGGTTATAACTTTTTAAGGCAAACTGTATTGGGTTTTTTTCCTTTGGCAAAAGAAAAATTACCTTTTAATTAATTTTTTAAAATTTTGAAATTAAATGTACTTTGGTCTGTGTGGATAAATATCTATGCCATATATATGTTAACCTGGAATATATATACTAAGATATATTTAATTTTAGATCTCAAAGGACCATCATTTTTAATTTTAGCCTGTCTTTTTGGTAACCCTTTGAATTTACTTAAAACATTTTAAGTCTCTTAACTGAGATTTTAATACCATATAACGAAAATGTCCTTTTTATTTGAGAAGTAAAACTCAAAAGCTGATGTCCAAGATGGTGTGGGCCACATGGCAATCTACAGTTTAACATTCTGATATAGAATTAAGACACATGGTTTAAGAAATCCCATTTTTTCCTTTCATTCCTTTCAGTAAGGCAATTGTAAAGTAAGGCCTTTGGTAAATTATCATTCAAAAATTCTTTTTTTTAAAGATTTTTTAAAAGATTTTATTTATTATGTATACAACATTCTGCTTCCATGTATATCTGCACACCAGAAGAGGGCACCAGATCTCATAATGGATGGTTGTGAGCCACCATGTGGTTGCTGGGACTTGAACTCAGGACCTCTGGAAGAGGAGCCACTGCTCTTATCCTCTGAGCCATCTCTCCAGCCCTCATTCAAAAATTCTAATAAATGTGTAATTGCAAAATCAACTTTTTCAGAACTCAAAGAAGGTGCCCATTGGAACACTGAATAAGGGTTTCCGTGAGTTCAAGGCCAGCCTGGTCTACAGATCAAGTTCAGGACAGGCTCCAAAAGCTACAGAGAAATCCTGTCTCAAAAAAAAAAAACAAAAAACAAACAAACAAACAAACAAACAAACAAAAAAACAATTAAACACTATCTCAAAAAAACCAAAAAAAAAAAAAAACCAAAGAAAAGAAATTCTGAATATATATCTATGGTAAGGTGCGCATACATTAATTT
Source organism: Cricetulus griseus (assembly GCF_003668045.3). Taxonomy (NCBI): domain Eukaryota; kingdom Metazoa; phylum Chordata; class Mammalia; order Rodentia; family Cricetidae; genus Cricetulus; species Cricetulus griseus. The sequence continues at coordinate 100,853,599 of NW_023276807.1, read as the reverse complement.
TCTAAACTTTGCAAGATGAAACAAATCCATTTGCCAAATTTCATTTCTTTGAGTATCCTTGGGTTACTTCCTGCAGGTAATGGAGTTTGATTATACAAAGAACAAGTAGGACATTTCCTTGGCTTGCTGCCAAGTGGTAGAAAAATCTTTTTCAAACCTTTGTTAGTAAAAGTCTTGGAGTATCACACAACACTCACTATGGATCCAAGAATGACCTTTAACTCATGATCTACCTGCCTGTAGTTCCCAAGTGCTGGGATTACAGGTGTGCAACATGCACAGTGGGTAGGGTTGGAGACCTCTTAGCTTGTTGAAGAAAAAAGACAAAAGTCCAAAGGGGATCCTGGGGCTCCAGTCCCCTAACCTACTTCTTTCCTGATCCTGGGTCTCAAGAGTAGTTGGTCAGGCTCCCTTTGCTCACCCTTCTCTGTCTCTACATCTCCCTTCCTGCAGAGTAGGGTGTGAGGGTGCATCAGGTCCCACCTTTCTTTGGGGGATACTCTTGAATGTATAGGTGTTGAGCCCTAGCAGCCTGGGAGCCAAATTTCTACCTCCCAGGCAGGCCCAGATATGAGGCCACTTACTAGGTTCTGTGCCAGACGGATACTCTGTCCAAACCACTCTTCCAGCGTCACCAAAACTAAGGCCTACTGGAGGGACATCCAGTGGCACCTGTCTAGCCAAGAGTCTGTGAGTAGAGACCAATATGACTATGGTGTAGGGGTGGAGCAAAAGAGGTCCTATGAAGTCCCTTGTCACTCATCATGATGTCAGGGCCATGTATGCCAAAGGATTTTCTTCTCTTGGCAGGTCACCTGCTTTTTGAGAAACTGCCAGAGGAACACCTGTGACCCATGAAAGAGGCAGAAACTTTAGGAACACCTGTGAGCCTGCCATGGATATGGAATGTGGGTTACATTATGACAACACCAGTATCTAGTTTCTTAGCTCCTGGGACAGGCTGAACTCCAGGCACAAGGCAGGGAAAGATGAGGACATAAAGGAGGATGAAGTGCCGCATGCAGTCTGTTTCTGCTATTGTGATAGACAACATGCCCAAAGCAACTTGGAAGGAAAGCGTTTACTTCTACTTACAACTCTCAGGTCACAGTCCACTGAGGGAAGTAAGGGCAGGAACTCAAGCCAGGAACATAGTGACTAGAACTGGAGTAAAGGTGATGGAGGAGTACTGCCTACTGGTTTGTTCCTTATGGCTTACTCAGCCTGCTTCCTTAGAACACCCAGGACCACCAGCCCAAGGTGGCACTGCCTACAGTGATCTGGGCCTTCCCATGTCAATCATCAATCAAGAAAATGCAGATGACTCAGCAGTTAAGAGCACTGACTGCTCCCCCAGAGAACCTGGGTTCAATTCTCAGCACCCACATGGCAGCTAGCAACTGTCTGTAACTCCAAGATCTCATACCCCCCACATAGATATACATGCAGGCAAAACATCAATGTAAATAAAATGAAAATAAATAATTTTTTAAAAAGAAAATGCATCCCCCATCTTAACACTTTGAATCCAAGTGAAGCTGAGATTAAAAAAAGAAATGAAACCAGGCGATGGTGTCACATGCCTTTAATCCCAGCACTCAGGAGGCAGAGGCAGGTGGCTCTCTTGTGAGTTTGAGGCCAGCCTGGTCTACAAAGTGAGTTCCAGGACAGCCAGGACTATTACACAAAGAAACCCTGTCTTGAAAAACAAAAGAAAAAGATAAAGAAAAAAGAAAGAGAAGGAAAGGAAAGAAAAAAAAGAAAGGCTCCACACACTTGCCTACACCCAATCTGTTGGATGAGGTTTCTCAATTGAGAGTCTTTCTTTCTAGATATATCTAGGCTTGTGTCAAATCGACAAAAAAAAAAAAAAAAAAAAAAAATCAAGCAAGACATGGAACCATCTGCTCTCCAAACCATTGGCCCAGGTGGTAAAATGTCCCCTGTGCCAACAGCAGCTAATGTTTGAGGTGCCATGACCTGCAGGTTCAGGGGAGGACTTGCGGACAACCTGGAACATGGGACTCAGACATGCAGAAAGACACAGCATGGCTGCAAGAGCATGGTTCTGTTCCACTTCTCCGGGTTTCAGTCCTGTGTTTGCTGCTGGGAGGCCCTGAGAGATGGGAGATACGAACTCATTTCTTGATTCTTAAGTGGGAAGGGTTAAGAGCCAACCTACAGCATCCAATATAGCAGTCACTCATCCTTGCACCAAGTGGTATGTGGTGTACAAAACTCCCAGCTGGAGTGGCTCAAACAACACCCGTTTATTCTCTCAAGGCTCTAGAGACTAGAAGTTGAAGATCAAGGAGTGGACAGAGTTAGTTCCTGGAAGGACTATGAGGAGGACCCGACCTCTGCCTTTCCCTGGCTGCTGACAGTTTACTTTTATCTTGATTTGTGAGGCATCATCCCAACTTCAACCTTCATCTTCATGGGGTGGTGACTCCCTCTGTGTCCAAATGGTCCCTTTTCTGCATCTGGACACTGAGCCCAGGGCCTCATGTATGATAGGCAAACATTTCCACAGAGCTCCATCCCTGGACAAATTGCTCCTTTTTTATAAGGTCATACTGGATTGGGGGTCCACTCTACACGCTACACTCACTTCTAATAGGCACCTACTAGTGGGCTTCACTCCACTGTAACTAATTGCATTTGTGATGATTCTATCTAAGGTCACTTGGGAACTACTGGGTATTGGCATAGTTAAGGTGTAATTTAACCACAACACCGCTTGTGGGCTACTGAACACTCAGAACGAGTCTAAGAGACTTGAAAAGTGCAGTGTTAAATATATACTGGATTTAAAAGCTTTAGAACCCCCTCACAAAATACAAGACATCTTGATATTACTTAAATATTAATGAGATTGTTTGCCCCACTTTCTTAATGACATTGGTCATATGCTGAAGTGACAATATTGTGTATTTATACTCTGGAAATATTTCTGGGATTGAACAAGGGCTTCAGGTACTATCATGCTACCACTAAGCTGCATCCAACCCTCTTTTAAAATTTTATTTATTTATTTATTTTATGTACATTGGTGTTTTGTCTGCATGTGTCTGTGTAAAGGTGTCAGAGGCCGTGGAACTGGAGTCACAAGCAGGAGTGAACTGCCATGTGGGTGATGGGAATCGAATCTGGGTCCTCTGGAAGAGCAACTAGTGCTCTTAACCACTGAGCCATATCTCCCGATTCTCCTACCCAGCCTCTTTTTACATTTTATTTTGAGACAAGGTCTCACTGTGTAGCCCAGGCTGGACTTGAATTTTCTATCCCCCTGACTCAGCCTTCTGTGTACTGAGATAACAAACACATAGCCTCTGGCTATAGAATGAATTTAGTCTTTTTTGTACCATCTGGTGTGAAGGGTTTTATTGTTTTGTTTGTTTCTAGTTTTTGAGATAACATCTCCTGGCATCTGGAATTTTCAATCTTCCTGCCTCTGACTCTTGAGAATCTGGGATTCCAGTCGTGAACTTCTGGCATTACTGTGCCTAGTTATAGAAATGAATATATATGGTTCTGGAGAGATGGCTCAGCAGGTAAAGATGCTTTCCATCAAGCTGATGACTAAGTTCCGTCCTGGGACTCATGTAGTAGAAGAAGAGTGCTAACTCCAGAGAGTTCTCCTCTGACCTCCACACACACACCGTGGGGCGCGTGCACACACACACACACACACACACACACACACACACACACACACACACACAATCAGTGGAAAATATTAAAATCCAGAATATATGTATTATATATGTTCATACATTGTTAACAAGAATCTGAAACAATTTAAGTAAACTATGGTCTTTGATGTAATTGGTGAAGAATTTATAATACATGGAAAAAAATAACCATGAATCAACTTGAAAAAGATAGGACCAGATGGCGTGTGCCTCACACCTCTGGGAGACGAGACAAACCCACTCGGTGAAGAAAGATTGAACATGGAAAGAAGCATGCTTAGCTTCCCCGTCCCCAACGATAGGAAAGTGGCAGCAGTTAACAGGGTTCCTGTGAAGAAAAGCCTGTGTCTAGCCAGCTCCGCCCACTAGTTCAGCTCCCAGGGCTTGTCAATATTAGTTAAGTTTTAGTTATCTGACTAACAGAAAAATAATATGAGGCACACAGTGACCTGAAGTTCTCAGGCCGCTGGAGGTGGGGAAATTCATTTAAAGCACTTTGAATTCCCAGTGTCTACATCCAATGAGGAGGTGCTGGCTCCACAGATTGGAGCTCCAGTCAGGATGATCAAGTGTTTGCCATGGTCGCTGGGGGAAGAAATGACCTGTTAGGCCAAAAACAGAAAACAAAGAAATAAATAATAAATAAAAAATAGAAAAAAAAAGCCGGGCAGTGGTGGCATAAGCCTTTAATCCAAGCACTTGGGAGGCAGAGGCAGATGGATCTCTGAGATTGAGACCAGCCTGGTCTACAGAGTGAATTCCAGGCTGTTACACAGAGAAACCCTGTCTCAAAACATCAAGGGGGTGTGGGGTAAGGCCATTTTTATTGACAGTCTCTGGGGGCTAGGAAATCTCTGATGCCTGAAGCTGGAATTGTTACCAGTTGAGAGTTCTTCCCAGCCCCAACCTCCAGTCTCACACTGGTGAGGGTGCTTGATTTAGAAAACTCATTAGGGGCTGGAGAAATGCCTCAGCGTTAGTGCTTGCTGCATGCTACCATGAGGACTTGCATTTGGTTCTCCAGCCCTCACATAAAAAGCTGGGTGTGGGCAGTCAGTGCACATGTGTAATCCTAGCCCCAAGTAGAAGATGGTGGTGTGGGCTGCTCACTGGCCAGATAGTCTAGCAATCAGTGAGGGCCAGATTCATCGAGAGAACTTGTCTAAAAATAATAAAAGTGGGTAGTGGTTGATGAACATACCAGGTAACTAACCCTGACCTCTCTATGCATACAGGCATGTGCACACACTCATACGGCTGGGTGTGCTTTCACTTGGAAGGCTGAAGAACAATGGAGAGGATGAAGCCATCCTTGCCGATGCTATGTAGCAAGTCCTTGACTCAAAAGCCTAAAAAAACCCCCACAAACAATAACAAAACAACAGCAAAAATTTGCACTAATAAAAACTGGGAAGTTGGAGACATTCTGGGTTTTGTTGTTGTTGTTTGTTTGTTTGTTTGTTTGTTTTCTTTTTGGTTTTTCGAGACAAGGTTTCCCTGTGTAGCTTTGGAGGCTGTCCTGGAACTAACTCTTGCAGACCAGGCTGGTTTTAAACTCACAGAGATCTGCCTGCCTCTGCCTCCCTAGTGCTGGGATTAAAGGCATGCGCCATCACCGCCCAGCTGACATTCTGGGTTTTAATCCACTGATTGTGTGTGTGTGTGTGTGTGTGTGTGTGTGTGTGTGTGTGTGTGTGTGTGTATGTCCCCTGTGATGTTAGAGGAGAACTCTCTGGAGTTAGCATTCTTCTACTATGTGAGTCATCAACTTGATGGAAAGCATCTTTATCCACTGAGCCATCTCTCCAGTACTATATATATATATTCAATATAACTAAGTCTGAACTGTTTTCCATCAGGATTATCAATGAGCAAAGTGGTAAAATGTTTGGGTGTTGTCAAGTAATTTCTAGACAAACAGCTGCTGCTCCTGCCAGTAATATATGGAAGTCTCAGTGTTGGAGAGGTGGCTCAGTGGTTAAGAGCACTGGCTGTTCTTCCTGAGGACCAGGGTTTGATTCTCAGCACCCTCATGGTGGCTCACAACTGTCTATAACTCCATTTCTAGGGAATCTGACACCCTCTTTTAGGCTCTGCATGCAGGGGTGCACAGACATATACTCAGGCAAAACAACCATATGCATAAGATTAAAATTAAATTATATATATATATATATATATATATATATATATATATATATGTCTCCATTTCACCCACAACTATATAGCACTGTCATCATTTTTTTTATTAGCCAAAGGACATACTTTGTTAGCTCCTGAGTTCTAGTTCTTCTCCTGTTCAGTTTTGGTTCCACGTAGTCGCCCACTCCAGCAGGCAGCAATGAGAGCCACTTTGTGCCCAGCAGGGGCATGTCTTCGGATAGTGGATGGTTTGCCAATGTACTGGTGGTTACCACCTCCAAAGGGATGCTCTACAGGATTCATGGCCACACCCGGTACATGTGGCCAACAGTTCCTTTTTGCCTTGTACTTGTGGTAGGCACAGCCAGCCTTTAAGATAGGTTTGTCAATTCTACCCTCACCGGCCACACCACCACCAACAGCTCTGTTGGCCGAGAAATAACCTTCTTGGACCCTGAAGGCAGCTTCACTCTCGTCTTCTTGGTCTCCGGGTTGTGGGAGATGACTGTGGCATAGTTCCCAGAGGCTGGTGCCAGCTTGCCCCTGTCCCCAGGCTTCTCCTCCAGAAAGCACACGATAGTACCCTCAGGCATGGTGCTCACGGGCAAAATATTGCCGACCTAGTCTACAAGAGCAAGTTCCAGGACAGCCTCCAAAGCCACAGAGAAATCCTGTCTCGAAAAATAAATAAGTAAACAAATAAATAAATAAATAACAAAAAGAAAAACAAACAAACAAACAAACAAAAACCATTGCCGATATTCAGCTGGGCCTTCTTGCCACAGTACACAAACTGCCCAGTGTGGATTCCCTCTGCAGCGATGAACAGCTCCGTCTGCTTCTTAAATCGGTAGGGATCATGAAAGACCACTTTCGTGACCCGGGTCATGAATGATGTCCTTTATGATACCCTTAATATAGCGGTGCAACTCAGCAAAGTCCACAGCACGCAAGTGCGTGGCGCCCCTACTGTGCTTCACGTGAGCGCGAACGCAGAACCAGAGCCTTTTCTCTGCCCTTGGATCACACGGCCCATGGCGGTGAGTGGTAGCCGTCGGCGGTGGATAATTTCAAACTCGCAGCAACCCAACCACCACTATCATCAATTTTTTTTTTTTTTTTCCGAGACAGGGTTTCTCTGTGTAGCTTTGGAGCCTATCCTGGCACTCGCTCTGGAGACCAGGCTGGCCTCAAACTCTGAGATATCCGCCTGCCTCTGCCTCCCGAATGCTGGGATTAAAGGTGTGCGCCACCAACGCCAGGCTATCTAACTATCATCAATTTTTATGCATTGTGTGTGTTGCTTTTTTCGATTTCTGATTTTTCAGAGGTGTAAAGCACCTCACTGCTTGAACATCTGTGAATAACAAGACCTGGGAGTAGGCAGGGAGCCACCTGACCAAAGTGCCTGCTCATTTGCTTCTCTGAGAATTGGTGCTTGGGATCTACTTTCTGTTTGTGCCTTATTTTTATCATAAACTTGTATTTTTTGTTTTTTGGTTCTTTGAGACAGGGTTTCTCTATGTAGTTTTGTAGACCAGGCTGAACTCACAGAGATCTTCCTGCCTCTGCCTCCTGAGTGCTGGGACTAAAGACGTTGAGCCACTACCGCCCGGCTTTTATATATAATTTATTTTTATTTTATGTGAATTGGTGTTTTGTCTGCATATATGTCTGTGTAAAGATGCCAGATGCCCTGGAATGGAGTTACAGATAGTTGTAAGCTGCCATGTGGGTGCTGAGAATTGAACCTGGAACTTCTGGAAGAGCAACCAGTACTCTTAACTGTTGAGCCATCTCTCTAGCCCTGTGCAATGTTTTCTTATGTAACAGAATCTTGGACTGAGGGTATAGCTCAGTGGCAACGCCACTGCCTAACATGCACAAAGCTCTGAGATCTATTTATTTATTTATTTATTTACTTATTATTTTGTATGTGTGTGTGTGTAAGTGTTCTGTCTATGTGTATGTGCACCACATGTGTGCCTGGTGCCTACAGAAGCCAGAAGATGGTGTCAAATCCCATGGGACTGGGGTTACAGGTGGTTGTGAACCACTAGGTGGGCACTGGGAATTGAACCCAGGACCTCTGGAAGAGAAACCATGTCCCTAACTGGTGGGCCATTTCTCTAGACCCTGGTTTATTTATTTTTATTTTATATGTATGGATGTTTTGCCTGTGTGTGTGTATATGCACCATATGTGTTCAGTGTCTGTAGAGGCCAGAGAGGGCATTTATTTATTTACTGTATATGTTTGTGCAACTGAGTATGTACGTGGACCATGTGAATGCAAATGCCCCAGAAGGGCAGAAGAGGATGTCAGCTCCCCTGGGACTGGAGTTACAGACGGTTGTGAGCTGCCTGATGTGGATGCTGGGAACCAAATTGGGGTTTTCTATGAGAGCAACAAGTGCTCTTAACCACTGAGCCATCTATCCAGGCCCAAGTACCTGCATTTCTAAAGACTAAAAAGAATAGGCAGAGCATCCAGTGTGTGTAGGGTAGTGAGAGCTCAGCTGGGGACACAGTTCTTTACATTCGCTGACTGCTCCCTAGTGGAAGTCACAGACTGAGGAACAGCAGTGTTCCGCCAGGGTCCCAGAAGTGGTGGGAATGGCAGAGGACATATGGAAACTCTGCTTTCAATTACAAATTGAAAACAGGTTCCAGATAACTAGGACACCTGGTCTATGTGGTTCTGGAGATGGAACACAGGACAAGCACTCTACAAACTGAGCTATTCCTTGGGTTAAAAGACTCAGAATGGACCAGCACAAAATGCATTTGATTTCATTTTTTTCATAGTATTTATTTATTTATTTATTTATTTTTGACAGAGTGTCACTAATCTGGAACTCACTATATAGATAGACCAGGCTTCCCTTAAGCTCACAGAGATCCTCCTGCTTTGGCCTCATGAGTGCTGACCTGTTTTCAATTTGTAATTGATAGATTTTTCTTCTTTAGGACAGTTTTAAGATTTCTCTGGAAAATCAGAAAGCAGAGTTTCCATATGTGTGTATGTTAATTTGACATAAAATTAGCCAGCACACCAGGCATGGTGGCACCTGCCAGTTCTCCCAGCACTGGGAAAGTGAAAGCAGGAAGACCAAAAATTCAAGATTCTCTTTGATTATGTAGAATGTTTGAAACCATCTTGGGCTGCATAAGAACCTGTCTTCTTCTTCTTCTTCTTCTTCTTCTTCTTCTTCTTCTTCTTCTTCTTCTTCTTCTTCTTCTTCTTCTCCTTCTCCTCCTTTTTAATGTATTTTATGTTTTCAGTATATCTTAAAAACATATCATATCAACATATGATATCAGTAGCAAAAATAATAAAATATTAACTGTTTCTGGTACTAAATCATTGAAATCTAGTTTGCTGTTTCTACTTAGTACAGCCCATACTTGCTGGTAACCAATCACATCTCCAATGGGCAACAGTCTCACATGAGCCCATGCTTGGTCATCTTATATCTGGAACTTGATTTGACCCATGAGAGGACAGAGGGGAAAGGTCTCAGTGGCCTGTTTTCACCTCCTCCTCCCCCCTCCCTTGCCACCTGCTGTCCAGAAAATTCATGCCAAGGCAGCCTGTGTTTTCTCACCCTCCTCAGAGAGATCAGATTACTCAGTGTAAAGCACCCCCACCCACTCCTGGGCTGTCATATGTCACTCTAGCTGTGATACCTCCCAACAATTCACCACCTGGGCCATCCTGTAGCTCCTGGCTCTACTGAGAGCCTTCATAACAGTTTTGAAACTGTGTCCATAACAGTGAGTGTGACATACCAGACATTCTGCTAACATGGGAGGCACATCTTACCTAACCCTTCTCAACGTCTAGAGGGCTGGAGCCATTTGGCACATAAGGGATCTCTTCCTGACCAGTGACCACTCATGGAGCCCAGCCTGTGTTCAAGGTCAGGGAAAGGGGGTTGGTCTCTCCTTAGGCAAAAGAACTCTGGGGCAGTGACATCCTCAATTCTGAAGAGACTGCCCCCATGCATGTGTCTTTAGGTGAACACATCCCTAACACCCCCAACACCTACAGCCCACTGCTACCTGAGTGTCAGAGCCCTGAGCATGTGAAGACGTGGAGGTAGAGGCCACTTGCTGCCTCAGACTCTCAAGACACCTACCTCTTGAGGTCAAGTCACCCCTCTGCCCCATAGGGTAGGCCTGATGACCTGGGCAGACGAAACAAAACAAAAACAAAAACCAGGGAGCACTGGGTAGGGCGGGGCAGAAACAGTGACTCTCCCATGGGGCGGGACCAGCATCAGACCTGCTAGGCATAACTGGGCCAGGGTGGTGGCAGACGAAGCTAGGCAGAGAGCACCATGAGCGGACAAGTTGGAGAACTGAGCCCGCAGCAGCAGGAGACACTGGCCAGGGTGAGGAGTGAGGCGGGTGGAAGGTGAAAGGTGCGGGAGCTGAACTCACATTGGCTGTAGTGCTGTGTGGGGACTGGATGGTGAAGCCCAGTGCCTCCCAAGCACTGTTCCAAGGCCGCTGCACTGCATACTGCACCCCTCCTCTCCTCTCTGGGTTATTTCATGGTGTGCGTGTGCGTGTGCGTGTGCGTGTGCGTGTGCGTGTGCGTGTGCGTGTGCGTGTGTGTGTGTGTGTGTGTGTGTGTGTGTGTGTGTGTGTGTGTATTCAGCCTTCCAGCACAGCGTGCTCCACCACCCAGCCCTGGCCTCTGTTCCCAGCCTGTGGCTATTGCCAGGCAGATCAGAGAGCTCTGCCCAGATTTCGACAATGTTTGGTTTGCTTTGGTTTCTGTTGCCAGGGTTCACAGTCTTCTTATCAGAGGTATTTATTTACTTTTAATTATCACAGAAAAATAAAAGGCTAAGGGCTCTTATTTTGAGAGCATACTGTAGGCTGTACCTACAGAAGGGAAGCCACCAGAAAGGGAAGGCCCAGGCCTTAGGAGTCCAGCCCAGGCTCACACTCAGGGAAGCTTAAGATTTGTGACAGAAGGCCAGGCACCGGAGGCATTGGGTCTGGAATCCCAGCCTTGAGAAGCAAAGGCTGGAAGATTGTCAAGTTCAAGACTAGCTGAACCTAGTGACACTCTCTCAAAGAACAAGAGATGAATGGATTGTTTTGAAGTGTCTCCCATAGGGAAGGACCCTACAGGGAGAAATGAGAGTCCTGGGTGAAGGAGGGGAGTTTGGAATTCAGCCAAGGCTCTCCTGGTGAAAGAGAGGTCCTTAGTGGAACAGTGGGATCTGACCAGCCTCCCAGCACTGATGGCCTCAGGAAGCACCAGGCACAGGGTTCTTTTGGAACTAGACATCTGGCCTCTGGGATCAGATTGTGATAGAGAGCCCTATGAGCTGTTTTAAAAATTATGAGAAAAGAAACGAGGAAGAAGGGGAAAGGCTTGTGGATGGACCAGAGCTCTGCACGACTGTGCATAGGATCATTTCCTTCTAGAGTCTAGTCTTCCTGAGCTTAGCGTGGACCACTGTGGTCACACTTGCAGACACACAGTCTTGGTATGACACTGTGGTCACACTCCCAGACACATAGTTTTCATATGACATTATGTCACACTTCTAGACACACAGTCTTCATGTGACACTATGCACACTTGCAGACATACAGTCTTCATATGATACTATGGTCACACTTCCAGACACACACTCTTCAAGTGACACTGTGGTAACACTTCCAGACACACACTCTTCAAGTGACACTGTGGTCACACTTCCAGACACAATCTTCATGTGATACTGTGGTCACACTTTCGGACACACAATCTTCATATGACACTATATGGTGGCTTTTCTCCAGGCTGAGGGAACAGTTGCCTAGAGGGGATGAGGGGTGCAGCATTATTGTTTCTTAAGGGGCACTGTCCCCCTTCACACCCTCCAACCCCAACAAGAATTCCTCTGGTCCCTGAGGCTGCAGCTGTCTTCCAGTGTGAATCTTCTCATTGCCTTCGGGGATTCATGCTTTAATCCTTGTTAGCACCAGACTATCACGCTGAATGACAGTGACAGGTGAGGTACATGAAGGCTATGGATTTACCAAAAAGAAAAAGGCCAAAGAGGAGAATCTGTTAGATGCACAGCCATGCAATGACAGCAGTGCACTCCCAGAGAAGGTATGACTTGACCGAGGTGATGCTGTAGGTTGGCCTGTCACAGCAGATGACTAGAAGTTTAGTTAGTCATCAAATAAGCTGTTTGTGCAGGGTCAGTAGCTGCCTCTGAGGCTGACTTTAGGAAATTATAGAGCACCACTTATTTGTAGACTAGCCATTAGGGGTTAGGCTGTGAATGTTTGTACACAGCATTGTGGGTTATCAGCCCCAAGGCCTCATGGTCTGCTTGTTAAAGTGTGGGACTTTCTTCCTTTATGTTTGGTCATTTGTCTTCACATATTCCCGTCTAATTATGTAAGCAAAGCAGAATGTATTCTCATTTTTTGGATTATTACTATTGGCCAGGCATGGTGGCAAATACCTTTAATCCCAACACTTGGGAGGCAGAGGCAGGTCAGTCTGGTCTACGTACATAGTAAGACCCTGTCTCAAAAATTAAACAATTATTATTGCTACTTTTTAGAGATTTGAGGTACCCAGGCCTGACTGGCTCTAAAATCACAAGATCTACTTATCTCTGCTTCTAGGGCACTAGGTCCAGCTTTACAGAGGGGGTGTGTGTGTGCGTGTGTGTGTGTGTGTGTGTGTGTGTGTGTGTGTGTGTGTGTGTGTTTTATGAGTGTTTTACATGTATGTATATATGTGCATCACATGCATGGCTGGTGCCATGTGGGTGCTGGGAATCAAACCTGGATCCTCTGGAAGAATATCCAATCTTTAACTGCTGAGCCATCTCTTCAGTCCTGTTGGTTTTCTTTTCTTTTCTTTTTTAGATATGTACTCCATATGTAGCCCAGACTTGTCTCAAACCCCTGATCCTCCTGCCTCATCTTCCTGAGTGCTGGGGTTGCAGATATGCACGACCAAACCTGGTTTACATGTTTATTTTAAACACATTCAAGCTTTGATTGGACAAATTTGACATTACCTTCATTTCACAAATGAGGCAACTGAAGATAAGAGAGAGGAACTCTTCTCTGTTCCAGACCATCAGGATGCAATTTCTGGGGTAATGTCTCTAGAACCATGAGGCTAGCCTTCATCAGAATCACCCAGAATTGGGGAAGAAAAGGCCAGAGTTCTGGTATTTATTCGGGGAAGGCACTGGCACTAGGCAGGAGAGGTACTTGTCTCCCAAGAAGAGGTTCACACTGTTCTAACAGCTCCTCTGATAGACTGGATAAACATGACAGGTTGGTGGTGGATAGAACCACCTCTTGTCAGGACTGCTTAGTTATGCATGCCTCTCTTGTTCTTTGTTCAAACTTAATCCTCATTCCAGAACCTCTGTGTGTAGGGAACCACTGGGCCTCTTTATTTGTTTCTCTTTCCAATGTGGCTACATTGAGTAACTCCCCTTCTCAGCATTTTACTGTTGCTTGTCTCTTGATTGGCCAGCTGAGGACAGGGCGCTGTCTTCCCTGGTTTCAGCTGTCAGGGCCCAGTAACACTCTGACTATTATGTCTGTCCTTTTCCTCCTAGTTCCGGGAGAACCTCCAGGACGTGCTGCCCATCCTGCCCAAAGCTGATGACTACTTCCTTCTGCGCTGGCTCCGAGGTGAGGTCACAGGGATCAGGAAGGCAGAGAGCAAGGGAAAGGACAGAAAGGAACAAGATGACAAGAAAGTTGAGGTGGGGCACTACAGAGGACCATCCTTCTGAGACATAGGTTTCCAATGGGCCTGCTCTAGGCTAGAATCTAAGCTTCACTGCCATTAAATGCACAGCACAGACTCATCTGAGCCTTCCTCTACAGAGGGGATGCGAGTCACTTGAATGAAAAAAAATGAGGAAATGACTGCTCCTAGGTATGGGTTGAAGAGGAGGAGGTTTATTATAGTTGTGAGGGAAAGCACAGGCAGAGAGCATCTAGAAGGGTCATGACCATGAGAGGAGAGGCATGAGGGTAGCGGAGGCATGTGGAGGCCAGAGACTGCTGCCTGGTGCCTCCCTTAATCACTCTCCACTGTATTTATTGAGCAGGGCCTCTTGCTGAACCTAGAGCTTGCTGATTAGCTAGCCTAATTAGACAGCTTGCCCTAGGGGATCTTCTTTCTCTGTTGTATGTCTACCTTGATTTAATACTTTTACCTCAGTGCCTTTGGCTTCAACAGAGTAAATACCTGGGAGGCCCTAGGGCCTCCCCAGCTTGGCCTTGAACCAGGTAGCAGTGAACACTGTCTTTAGGACTTGGGTCTGCCTTCAGTCCCCTGGGACACTGAGCAGTGAATTAAAGTAATGGCAGAGGAGGAACTTCTGGAAGTCACAGGAGTCTGGAAAAGTAATACCAGAAATGGCACCAAGGCTGGGGAATGGGGAGGGCTGGGGTGAGAAATGCTTTTTTTAACTCACTACTTTGCATGGGATAGAGTTTGTACTTGAGGTAGGAGAAAGTCAAGACTCACCCCAGAAAGTGGACACAGGTGCATGGTTTAAACAGTTGTTGACAAGACAGGCTTGTAACTGAGCTCCGGCTCCACGTTGTGCTAGCAGACATCTGTGAGAAGCCTGTCTCTCAGCCTTGCTTTCTTGCGTGCCATTGTAGGCATGGTATTCATTCCTGTCTTCAAGGTTCTGAGTCAAATATGACGTCACCAGGCCTACATGAAGGAAGCCCCAACCCAAAGGCTACTCTACCCCTTTCTTTTTGTTCTTTCTGTGTTTATTTTTAGAAACAGTTTTTAAATTTTACTACTAAAACAGATTTATGTTTTCAGGGGAAAAAAGCCAATAGGATCAACAAAAAACAAGTAGTATTCTTTTTTAAAAGATTTTATTTATTTATTATATATACAACATTCTGATTCCATGTATATCTGCACACCAGAAGAGGGCACCAGGTTTCATAATGGATGGTTGTGAGCTACCATATGGTTGCTGGGAATTGAACTCAGAACCTCTGGAAGAGCAGTCAGTGCTCTTAACCTCTGAGCCATCTCTCCAGCCCAACAAGTAGTATTCTTATCTAAAGCAATATCCAATTATAAAATATGGTGAGAACTCAGGTTCTACTCAAGCCAGCAGCTAAGTCTATAAAACTCTGAGAATTTAAACTTGGAACAGAAAAGATCCAGACACAGCAAGCAAACCTTTAAATGATAATATATTTAGAACTTCCATATTCAGTTTGGTAGTCCATAGACACATTTAACTACCCAAATTATATTAAGTCTTCAGGTCCTCATCTCATTGGCTACATTTCTGTTGCTCGGTAACCACATATAGCTAGAGACACTGAGAAGTTCAGAGATGGCTGGTCCCATCATCACAGACCATTCAATGGGCCAGCACCAATGCAGGTGACTCTAATGAACACATAGGACAGGGCAGACTGTAATTGCAGGGACTTGTTCTCAGGGTGTGACGCCCACACTGCCAAGCAGCTGTGTGTATTTATTTGGCCTGTGACAATGGGACTGGAGCCCTTATGAGACAGGTTGGGCTCAGTCAAAGCTGTGAGGAGTGGGGTGGGCTGCCTATGTATGCAGTGAACAACTTGTCACAGGAGATGATGGAGGCTGAGCTAATGGCCTTCATGGTTCTTTCCTGAGGTGACTGCCCTGTCTGGCAGAAAAGTCACCTTCCACTTGAACATCTGTGATGTTCCATTTCACTTTAGCTCCATCAGTGGGAAATTTAATAGCAAGCTAGTTGAAATAAAAAGAAGCTGCCAGGCCAGGCGTTGGTGGTGCACACCTTTAATCCCAGCCCTTGGAAGGCAGAGGCAGGTGAATCTCTGTGAGTTCGAGGCCAGCCTGGTCTCCAGAGCGAGTGCCAGGATAGGCTCCAAAGCTACACAGAGAAACCCTGTCTCGAAAAACAAAACAAAAACAAAACAAAACAAAACAAAAAAAACCCACAAACAAACAAAAAAGCTGCCAAAGCATTTCTAAAATAGACTATAGCAATGGGCTAGAGGCAAGCCTGTAGTTCTATCTGAGTTCATTAAGGTACTTGCTGAGCAAACATGAGGACCAAGTTTCTTCTCCCAGCTCCTATATAAAGAGCAAGATCCAGCATGGTCTGTGTGTAACCTCATAACTGGGGAGATGAGGCTTCCTGGTCAGCCATTATTCTACGCAATTGATGAGTTCTATTTCAGTGAGAAAGTGACCAAGGAGGACACCTAATATCAACCCCTGGCCTCCACACTCATATACACACACCTGCATGAACAGATACACACATAGATTCCCAACCCCAAGGGTATTTTGAGAATATAAGGAAAAGTGAGGACACCCTAATTTTGTCCTCATACATCTCTAGGGACCAGTTCATCCTAATATTAAAATTATTTTTATATCCGCTCGTTTGTTTATTGGGAGATGGGAGTACTTGTGCATATAGAGTCCACAGAAGTTTGCTGATTGATTTCTCTCTATTATATGGGTTCCAGAGATCAAACTCAGGTCATCAGGCCTGGTGGCTGAATGAGAAAGAAAGAAAGAAAGAAAGAAAGAAAGAAAGAAAGAAAGAAGGAAGGAAGGACATGACTGTTCCTAGGTATGGTGGAGGAGAAAGTTTATTGCAGTTAAAAGGGAGAGAGCATAGCCAGAGGCAGGGACATCTGGGAGAGTCCAGAGTGAACATGGCCAGACTGAGCCACGTGGGGAGAGAGGGGTAGGGAGAGGCAAGAGTCAGACCAAGAGACTAGGAGGGCACAGGGTAGATGGAAAGGGCCAGGTAACCAAAATGTCTGGATTATATAGGGAAGGGGAGATGGGGGGAGGGCAACAGCCCCTGGGGTGGAGAAATTTAGGGTAGGGGTGGGGTATGCCAGCCATACCCTGTAGCAGGTAGGGACTGAGGGATGCTGGGAGAACCTGGCAGCCAGGTCCACTTTGATATGTTAAACAGGCACCTCAGTTATTGTCTTAGTTAGGGTTTCTATTGCTGTGAAGAGACACCATGACCACAGCAACTCTTATAAAGGAAAACATTTCATTGGGTGGCTTACAGTTTCAGAGCTTCAGTCCCTTATCATCATGGTGGGACATGGTGGCTTCATACTGACTTGGTGCTGGAGAAGAAACAGATTTCTACATCTTGCACAGGCAAGAGGAAGTGGGTGTGGCTGAATATATATATATATATATATATATATATATATATATATATATATATGAGCCCTCAAAGCCCACCCCCACAGTGACACACTTCCTCAACAAGACCACACCCACTCCAATAAGGCCACACCTCCTAATAGTGCCAATTCCTTTGGGAGCCATTTTCCTTCAAACCACCACAGTTAGCCATTTGTTCCTGGTTTAGGACCTAACAGTGGCAAGTGCCTCGCCTTTACCTGATGAGCTGAACTCCCAAGACCAGCTCATTCTAGATCTGGCCTCTCCTTCCCATGTTTTTGTAGCTCGGAACTTTGACCTCAAGAAATCTGAGGACATGCTCCGGAAGGTAGGGCCCTGCCTCCCTGCTTCCTGACTTGCCTCACGCTAACCCATGTTTCTGGCCAGCAAAGAGTGTCTCCTCTCCTGTTTCTTTTTCCATTCTCTTGGATCCTTTTTTGAGCAAGGCCTGAGTCCCTCCTCCTTGCACCCTTCTCCCACCTCCCCAGTTCTGTGAAGCCCCAGGGGACTCTGGTAGAGTCTTATAGCTGTGGGCAGGGATACGTGGCTTCGTGTCCCCAATACCTGCAAAGGCTTTTGGAGATAGGCAGCTTCTGCAGCTTCTCCATGTCTCTGTAGCATGTGGAGTTCCGGAATCAGCAGGACCTGGACCACATTCTCATGTGGCAACCGCCAGAGGTGAGCCCCCTGCAGTATCCCTGAGGCCTGCTGCTGCTGCCCTCCCTCCATCTAGCCACCTGATGGCACAGTGTGGGCTGCTTTGAGTCAGGACTTTGTCCATTTGTCCAGGTGATCCAACTCTATGACTCAGGTGGCCTGTCTGGCTATGACTATGAAGGCTGCCCTGTATGGTTTGACATCATCGGGACAATGGACCCCAGGGGGCTCCTGATGTCTGCTTCCAAGCAGGACATGATCCGCAAGCGCATCAAAGTCTGTGAGCTGCTTCAGCGTGAGTGTGAGCTGCAGAGTCAAAAGGTGAGCAGTGGGGTTCAGGCAGCAGGCATGGAAGCCTTGGTGTGTCCAGGTGGAGGCACTAGGCCCAGGAAAGAACAACACCTTGTCTCTCTAACTCTTGCTAGGTCTCAGTATGATTTTCTCCCACTTTGATTTCTCCATGAGCGTGTGTGTGTGTGTGTGTGTGTGTGTGTGTGTGTGTGAGAAAGAGAGAGAGAAAGAGAGAGAGAGAGAGAGAGACTCTGCTGGCCTGAGGTAAGGTCACCAATGCCTTCTCTTCTGGCTAAGACCATAAAGTGCTTGTCGAGCAAGCATAAAGACCATGTTCAGATTCCCAGCACCCACAGAAAAAGGTAGGCCCTGACATTGACTGTGGGCATAGTGAGAACTCTTAGCACTGTTCCCAGGGTTTCTTGGAACAGCCAACCAGCTTTACTTATGGAAAAGATAGTCACTACTATAGATTCTCTAACTATGAAAACTGGTAGCCAAGCCATGACTCTGTGCATCCCCCATGGGAATCAAGGGGATACTACAGTGTTACTAAAATATATATGAAATCATCCTAGGGCCACTGAGATGGTTCAGAGGGTAAAGGTACTTGCAACCATGCCTAACAACCTGAGTCCTAATATGGGAGCTAACATGGTGGGAGAAGAGAGCTGAGTTCCATGAGTTGTCTTCTGACTTCCAGACAGGGACCATGGTATGCACCTGCACACACACACACCTGCCACACATGGTAGATAGAGAGATAGATAGATAGATAGATAGATAGATAGATAGATAGATAGATAGATAGATACAAAAATATTTATGGAAAGTCAGATGTGGTAGTGTGGTAGCACTTGGAGACAGAGGCAGGTGGATCTCTGTGAGTTCGAGGGCAGCCTGGTCTACAGAGAGTTCCAGGACATTCAGGGCTACATACAGAGAACCTGTCTTGAAAAACCGAACAAAATAGATGTAGAGAGAGCCCTCAAGAGTGAGGCTTCTACTCCAAGAAGGCCTTCATATTCACCTAGACAGGTCTCATCTCCTGCCCCTGAGCTGCCCTTTGACCTCTGCATCTTTCAGAGCAAACCCAACGTGGAAGGCAGCCTTGTTGCTTTTTCAAATCTGCAATATGAGCCCAGCACGTACCATGGTGCACATGCAGAGATCAAGGACAACTTCTGGGAATCGGATCTCTTTCCACCATGTGGGTCCCAGGAATTAAATTCAGGTCATTGGTCTTGCCAGCAAGTACCTTTACCTGTTGAGCCATCTTGCCAGCCCCGAATCATCATGCTCTAGGCGACAGTGTTGAGCAAACTATGATGATACTCGAGGAGCCTACAGCCTCTGCTAGGGCTCAGGCTCAACATCTCCTCACACTGTAGATGCATACCATCTGTTTTGGACAAGCCTTGGGCTTGCCAGGTCTCCCTATCACGGGTTGTGGGTGCAAGAAGACAAAGTTGGCCAGGATCCCCTGTGTGGATCAATGATCTAACCAGTGTGCCTGCTCTGTCCCTGCAGTTGGGCAGGAAGATTGAGAGGATGATGATGGTGTTTGATATGGAAGGGCTGAGCCTGAGGCACCTGTGGAAGCCAGCTGTGGAGGTCTACCAGCAGGTAAGTCAGGAGACAAGAGCAGTGACGGCTCCAGACCAAGAGGAACCCACAGCCCACACCGGCTTCCCATCCAGGGGACCTGTGGCCCAGCCTGGTCGTGAGATGCTGGCCTTGGGACCACCTTAGAAGGAGGAGGAGGAGCAAGGACATCCCAGAGGAGGGTGCACATGTTAAGGGGAAGTCTGGGTTGGGCTTGTTGCTTCAGCAGCATCAGAAATCTGGGCATCCAAGGTGCTGGGTACAACCATGACCAATATCACTTGACTTCACAGTTTTTTGCCATCTTGGAAGCAAATTATCCTGAGACAGTGAAAAATTTAATTATTATTCGAGGTGAGTCTGTGACTGAGATGACCCCTGCTGGGGAAGGGAGACTGGAGTGGGGATGACAGTAAATAAGCCTTTGGGTTAGCACTTCTCAAAATCATCTTTTGTGGAGAATAAGGTTTTTGTTTGTGGTTTTTCACTCCATTCCTTCATAGACTGATACTTTTATAATATGCAAACTCCTGCCCTGGTATGTTGCAGCCATATTAGGTGTCTAAATTTTTGCTGTTGTTTTCTTACTCACTTCAGTGTAGACTAGGCCATGAGCCACACTGTTAGCAAGAATGCTCCCTGTCTTCGATGGCCATCCTGTTTTCCCTGGATTCAGATGATCTGGGCTCACATCTAGCTAGCCCTCTCATTTTGAGCAAGTCAGTTTCATCTCACTGAGACTCAGATTTTCTGTATTGTGAAGTGGGGACACCATGAGCCCAACCCAGATATTTAGGATGTTAAATGAGAAGATTGCACACAAAACCTGACCCACAGGAAGTGCTCGGTGAGTAAGCAGGTATACCTGGGATGGAACAGGATGTTTAAAACAGGTCCCCCACCCCAAAGGACTCTGAAGTCACCTAGCAAAACCTTGAGTGGGTGTCCTCAAGGAATCACTATTGCTGACCATGGGCCCAGCTTGTGCCCAACACCCTCCAATAGATTAAGGGACACCACGAATGTTGAGATCCAGACACCATGCAGTCACTTTACAGCTAACATCACTAAGACTCAGAGGTGTAAGTCCTTAACTAGCGCTCACACAGCAGGACATAGCAGAATCCGGATCCACACAACTCCTGCCCAGCATAGGCACACCTCGGCTGTGCCTTTATGTACAGCAGTTGTCTCTGGTCCAGCTTCCCAGTGGCCTTCTATGTGTTTCAGCTCCCAGGCTTTTCCCTGTGGCCTTCAACCTGGTCAAATCATTCATGGGGGAGGCGACACAAAAGAAGATAGTGATTCTGGGAGGTGAGTGACTTGACCATTGGCCTCCAGCTGGGGCTAGCTTTGTGCCTGTCTGGAAAGCAGAGAATGCTGCTAAAGGTCCCTTCTCCACAGCCATTGGCTTTGACCTGCCTCATCGGCACACAGAGCTGGTCTTCCAGTTCTGGATCATGGCCTAAAAGCCTAAGAGTGCTCTGAGGAGTAAACTCGCAGGGGAGCAAATGGTCCTCCCCATGGGCTCTCTGTTGGTCCCTTCAGATCCCCCTCCCTGTTCCTCACACAGATAACTGGAAACAGGAGCTACTCACATTCATGAGCCCTGACCAGCTGCCTGTGGAATTTGGGGGCACCATGACTGATCCTGATGGTAACCCCAAGTGCCTGACCAAGGTACAGAGTTCCTGGAGGATGGGGAGGGAGTAGCCCACTGTGGCCGACTATCAACTTACCCACCCCTGACTCACAGATCAACTATGGCGGCGATGTGCCCAAGCACTATTACCTGTGCAAGCAGGAGAGACCACAATATGAGCACACAGTGGTTGTGGGCCGAGGCTCCTCCCACCAGGTGGAGAATGAGATCCTGTTCCCAGGCTGTGTGCTCAGGTAGGGACCGTGACTGGGCACACCTGGAAGGGCCTCCCAGTCCACACAGGAGGTGGTCAGTGGACTCTCTCCACTGCAGGTGGCAGTTTGCATCAGATGGTGGAGACATTGGCTTTGGAATTTTCCTAAAGACCAGGATGGGGGAGCGGCAGAAGGCTGGGGAGATGGCAGAGGTGCTGCCTAGCCAGCGCTACAATGCCCACATGGTGCCCGAGGATGGGAGCCTCACCTGCTCCAAGGCCGGAGTCTGTAAGGACATCCTTTCTTCTGGGGCTGCTCTGAGGAGGGTTTCTGGGAACTGTGAAGAGCTGGTGTAATGCTGGGGTGCTAGAAGGGGCCTTACCCCTACTGTGGTCACCATACTCCCAGGAAGTGGTCATGAGCAGTGGGCTTGGGTCAGGGCAGTGGCTGACACTCAGGTCTTACCCATGGGCCTGGTCAGAGCAATTCCCAGCATCGCCAGGAGTGCACACGAGCTAACGACATAAGTCTGTCACTTCTCTGTCCTTGCAGATGTCCTGCGCTTTGACAACACCTATAGCCTCCTGCATACCAAGAAAGTTGGCTACACTGCAGAGGTGCTGCTCCCAGACAAGGCCTGTGAGGAGAAGTTGCAGGGCCTCAGGGCAACAAACCCTCCTCAGAACAGTGAAGACTCTGACCGCCTCTGACCCTGCTCCATCCAACTCCTTCACACACCCCTGCCTCTTTCCCCCACCAGGCATGGTGGTGCTGAAAGTGGCTTCAGAGATCTCCAACCCCCATCTCTATCTGAGCCTCCCATGGGACAACTTATACACAGACCAGCACTTTTATCCCCTGTACCTAGAGAATGGACCCTGTCCTTGTTCTTGTCCTCTTGAAGACACATACCCACCCCAGGATTCTCCCATGCTGGTATCCCAGCTGGGATCCAGTACATGAGATATATGTTTGTCCCCCACAGGAAGCACAGCTTCAGAGATGGTTTCTCTCCAACTGGAGGTCAGCAAGGATGGAAGGGCCAGCTGGAGGCAGCTGGGTAGCCTGTGAAGGAGGGGCAGGGCCCCAGCTCCAACAGAGCATCAAGGCCTCTCTAATTTCTGCCGCCTTTGGGAGGAATAGCAGAAGTGGAGAGGCAGGATGTGGCAGGGAAGCCATCAGAGGCAAAGCCATACTCGGCTTTACAAGGTTGAGCAGGGTGTTGAGTCCAGTGAAGAGATACACACATGCACACATGTGTGCATGCATCTCCCCTCTCCTCCCCCACACCTGCTAGGATCCTGCTGATACTCAACTTGGACTATTTCCAATTTCTTAAGGCAGTTGCCCCTGCCAAGCCATCTTCAAATTCACCATGTAACCCAGGCTGGCCATACATCAATCTGCCTTCTTCAGTGTCCTGAGTGCTGGCATTGCAGATGTGTGGAGTGCTGGGATGTGCACCACTATGCCCGGCTGTCTTTAGGTCTGGCCTGAGTGGAGTTCAGAACCAAAGCTAAGCTGCAGGGAGATAACAGAAGTGGAGTGCAGGGTGAATCATTCTGGGGGGTTCATCCTGGCTTCTAACATGCTTCTTGGAGAACATTCCAGCATTCCACCAATCTGCATGTCTCTAAGGAGAGAATTGAAAGGCAGCTGCCAACATCGCTTCCCCATGTGACCCAGGAGGTGGCCAGGGACAGCTTCTGCATGTAGTATCTCAAAGGCTGGCCATCCTGGACTCCACAGGTAGTCAGCCAGCCCACCATTGCTCTGTTGGGTGGACTGAACCTAACAGAGCAGATGCTGCCAAGCTTGATCCAGTGTGCCTCTTTGTACAGGCTCAGAGGAGCCTAGGAGTCTTGCTAGTAATGCACTGCTTCTTCTTGGGCCTCTGGTTGGGACAGAAAACCTATGTCACATGTAGGGTGGCTCAGATACCGTTTCAGTATCACTTATGTAGCCTTCTTTGTCCTTCTGTGCTGCTGGGCAAAATGTCCCAAAAAGTGAATGGTGAGATGTTCCTGGAAAAGAGGTCCTTGTTTCAAAGTGCCACCACCCTAGAAACATTAGCCATCTAGGCTCTGTCCAAACAAGAAGCCAGGCCCTGGCCTCTCTCCTGTTTTCAAATGCCATCATTTGATTTTCTCTGCTTGCTAAATGTCTTCATTGTTAAAGACATTTTAGTGGGGGTGACATTCAGCCGGCGGTGCAAGGAGACAGACCTTCCACCCTAGACCATGGCCAAGCTCGTCGGTAACTTCGTGGAGAAGACCCCGGCGCTTCCATGACTTACTCGAAGCCTTGATTGGCCACATTTTGGTACTACACCAAGGTTGAACTGGTTCCCCCAATCCCTGCTGAAATCCCTGCAGCTATTCAGAGTGTGAAAAAAATAATTCAAAGTGCTAAAACTGGTAGCTTCAAACAGCTTACAGTTAAAGAAGCTGTGCTGAATGGTTTGGTCGTCACTGAAGTATGGGTGTGGTTTTATATTGGAAAGATCGTAGGCAAACATGGCATCATTGGCTATGATGTTTGAAGACTGATCTTTAACATCTGATTTTATTTGAGTGTTCTTGGACCACATGTGATGAGACTGTTATCTGAATAAAACACTAGCTGTCAAGAAAAAAAAATTTAGTGGAGAAAAGCAATAAGTCTTGAAGATGAGGGACTCTTCAGGGTAGCCCCCTAGCCACCATACCTGGACCATTTACAGTCAAGGTTTAGAGTCTGAATAGGGGGATAAATGCCAAGAGGCAATGCCATAAGAAATTCCTGCCTAAGATCAGCTTAAGTAGATTGACAAGAAGGAAAAAATTCTATGATTTTGCTGGATCCAAAGAGAGCCTGGAACTGTAAGAGTCACAAGGCATTTCCAAGTCCAGGGCTGCTCCTCCACTTGCAATATTGTCTCCCAGAGGCACTCCAGCTGCTTGGGGTCATTTCCCCACATGTTTGGCAGACTGAAGTGGTTGTCACTAACTGGTTAGAACTGTCTTGAGTCCATTCATCTCACTCCATGTAATGATGAGTACTCAGAGAGACTCAACATAGCCTTAAAATAAAAGGCTTCTGGACTTGAACCCTGACCCTTGCCCTTCTAACCACCCACAGCCAGTTTTCCCCTTCAGTGCAGCCTCACTAGTATTCCCTTGCTGGTAACAGAGACATACTTGCCCTGTGTACAAGGACAGCCAATGCTCCCATCAGAGGACAGATACACCATTTCTGGGAACAGAGGGGTGGGCAGCAGGCACCAGCAGCTCTGGCTCCCAGAGCTGGCACAACATGCCTCATGGTTAAGCAATGGTCACAGAGGTCACCTGAGGAAGTGATGCAGAACCTGCCTGGCAACTGGACAAGGCATTGAGAGCTCAGGAAGTCATGTGTCCTCAGCAAACCCTCACTCTTGCAGGCAGGTCCAACTCTCTGAAATTGCAACACGATGTTGTCATCCACAAAGCTTATAATTGAGAACCATGCCAACCGAGTTACAAAACAACCCCAAACCCACAGAAAAAAACCCATATAACATTTCATGCAATTTTAGGGATTCTGTGCTTGGCCAGGTTCATAGAGATCCTGAATCTCATGCAGCCTGTAGTGCCAGGTTGGACACCCCTTACAGAGTGTCAGTTTTGATTTTTTTTTTTTTTTTTTTTTTTTTTTTTTTGTGTGTGTGTGTGTGGTTCTGGAACTATGTCATGTCCTTGCACTTGCTAGACAAGCACTCTGCTTGTGAGCTGCATTCCCTGGAAAAAAAAAAACCAACAACAACAACCCCCCCAAAAAAACCCCAAAACTGATGATTTGATGATCCCCCCCCCCCGCAAAAAAATATTTGTGCCTTCAATTACTTATGTACTCGTCATTCTTTAGTGTTTGTTGAGCATCTGTCCAGCAGCACCAGGTGTTGCAGGCCCTGGGGACAGTAAGGATGCTCAGCTGATCGAACTCCACCAACTGGAAGCTTCAAGGAAGTGGCCACAGAAGGACTTGGGGTGGGACGATTAGATGGGGATATATCTCTAGGGTGAAGGATGAGATATAGGTAGCCATAAGGCATTTGGGGCCAGAGGAGAGTCAGAATAGTTTAATAGTTGTCAATACATTGTGCTTTGATGTAAGTTACAAAATGACTGTAAGTGTGCAGTTTGTTAGGGTAACAGCAGTTTTGATAGGGGGTTGTACATCCAAGTGCTTCAATAAGGTGCTAGGAATTCTGAGGCCTTCTCTAGCTAGGGGACGGAGGCAAGGCCTACTCCACCCTGACCATCTCCTACAGAAAGTCCTCACAGTCTTTGGAAGAAGGCACGTGGAGCATTTATAGGGGTGTTTTTATGGCAGTTAGAAAGACTCCCCTACCTACCCACTCCCAGATTCCCAGCCAAGCTCATGAAGTTGAAAGGGACACAACAGTCTGGTGTTCAGGGCAGGTTTTAGGCTGTGTTCTATGGCCCAGCCCCCCACAGTTCACACAACTTCTTGTGTATCACCCTGAAGCAGAGATGAAATCCTATTTTACCGGCCAGGACACAGAGGCTCATCAAAGTGGGGGTATGCCTTGAACAAAGCCTGTATCTAAGGGCAAACTGGGGCAGATATCCAGGTCAGCCTCCCACCGTGCCCTCATTGCCTTCTGAGAGGAGAGGGTTGACTTGGGCATGTCCTCTATGAAGGAAGACTGTGTGGGGGTTGGGCCTCAGTGTGGGCCAGAGGGAGGCATGGAGTTCTAGGGGCTAGAAATAGTCCAGCTCACTCCCAACTTACAGTGTGCCCAGGCCAGTCTGTGGCAGAAAGCCTTATGGATTGTTACAGGAGAGGAGATCCAGCTTTCAGGAGGAAGTGACTTGTCCTCAGATACAACATAAGGAGAGAGGGGGGAAGGAGAGAAAGGAGGGAGAGAGGAGAGAGAGGGAAAAAGAGAGAGAGGAGGGAGGGAGGAGGGAGAGGAGGGAGGGAGGGAGAGAGAGAATAGCAGGGTGGTGGCACACACCTTTAATCGCAGCACTCAGGAGGCAGAGACAGGTGGATCTCTGAGTTTGAGGCCAACCTGGTCTACAGAGTGAGTTCCAAGACAGCCAGGATTGTTACACAGACAAACACTGTCTAAAAAAAAAGGAGAGCTAGTAAGATGTGAATTTGAGGAACTGGGCAGGGATACAGCTTGGTGGTAGAGCACTTGCTTACTTGCTTAGCACTGCAAGGCCCTGGGTTCAGTCCCCTGAACCACCCAAACAACAACAAAACCCCACAGACGTGAGTCCATCTGGCCTGAGAAGTGGGAGGCTTCATAGAAAGAAAGCCAGGCCAACCAGGTACTGAGACCTGCTCCCTCAACCTTTGACTTCTGTCTTCCTCCACCAGGGGGCAGTGTTGGGCCAGACATACCTTGGCTCACTAGGGATGCAAACAGTCCATTTGCCTCATGAAGAACCCCTTTACCTCACAGGTCAAGGAAGCCAAGCCCACCATCTCCAACTGTTTGAGGTTGCTCAAAGTGGCAGAAAGAGGTGGCCTGATCCCTCTTTTCATATCTTGTCTTGGCAGCTTGTTCTAACTGGACCTTGTCTTCCTCCCATAGGCCCTGCCCTGTCACCTACACTTCCAGCTTAGATGATTTAAGACTATTGCCACCGTCCTACCCAGACTCCAAAAGCCATAAATGTCCCTGAAATGACAACTGGATCACATTTCTCAGTGTAAGTCCTTCCCTGGCTCCTCAAATGCCCCTGTGTGTGCACACAAGTCTTACGAGGCCCTCTGTGACCTGCCACAACCCTCCTTCCTGCCCCAGCTTCACAGGATAACCTGAATCTACCAAGTTCTGATTACCCCACCTACTTGAGCTATGTCCTCAGCCCAGGACTCCCTCTCCCAGCATGGCTCTGTGGAGCTCCCAGGCCTCAGGATCCCCACCTCCACCTTTACCCAGCAGAGTTCAGGTCTTTCCTTTGCATGCTGTAGAGCAGCAGGACCAGTTTTCAGCACAAGACAGCACCATCATCGGCCTCAACCCACTCCTGTTCATCCTAGCAGCCAGTCCAGGCTATATGCCCTACGTCTGGCCATAGTAACAGTCACCATTTACTGAGTCCAGCCCTGCCTAGTGACCATCTCCCACTGGGGCCTCAGAGACAGTGACTGGTTCTGTGAAAGTAGGGACATCTGACTCCATAGATGTGGATGGGTCTCTTTGCTAGCTTTCCGTAAATATTTGAAACAATTGACTTATAAAGAGAAAAGTTTTCTCTTGGTCTACAGTTCTGGAAGTTCCATTCTAAAATCAGGCACCCCAATGCTTTTTTGGACTCCTGTTAAGGGAAATGCAAGTTAGTTCATTAATATATCAAGGCCTGTCTTGGGCTTAGCTCTATTTGAGATGCCATATGACTGGTCCATTAGTACACTGTTTACCTTGGAAGCATGAGGACCGTATTCAATCAGTACAACACATGTTCAAAAGCTGCACAGGCCTGTAATCCCAAAATGTAGAAGACAAGCAGATCCTTGGGGCTGGCCAGCCAGCTAGCCTCTAGCCTGGCCTAATTGGTAAGCTTACAGGCCAGTGAGAGACCCTGCATCTATAGGACAAGGTGGATAGCCACTGAAAACAACACACATGCAACCCTGACACATATCACTAATTGTTTAGTGGGCAGAGAGTTTAAGTCGTTGATAATAGCTGCACAACAATTAGAATGTAGGTAATTGGAAGGACAGAGTCGCACAGGACACAGGATACACTAAGACCAGTTCTCAGAACTAAGGACATTTATTTGCCCTAGAGGGACAGAGATGGGGGATAAGAGATAAGGGAGAGGGGAGAAAGGGGACAAGAGGGGGGGTTGTATTTGCACAAAGGACTGCCTCTAGATAGAGAGGAGACAGATGTGGCCCAAAGGAAAATGGCAGTTTATATAGATAGGGAAAGGGGGAACCCCCTGCTAGGGTGAGTAAGTTTGTCTTGATTGGGCTGTAATTAGGGTAGCCAGAAGGGGGCTTTTGATTGCTGGATTTTAATGCTTTGATACTGGACTTTGGTGGTCAGCCTCAGAAGAAGGAAGTGGCCAAATAATAGGCCTTGGTGCCTAGCTTTAGGAATGCAATCTAACTGTTTAGCAAGGAAAAGGGAATGGGGGGGGGAGATAAGGCCTCTCAGAGCCATGTTTGCCATGCTTGGACCTTCAGTAATAGCACTGAACTGTACACTAAAAATTATTGCATTGGAGCGGACATGGTGCCACATGTCTTTAATCTCAGCACTTGGAAGGCAGAGACAGACTGATCTCTGTGAGTTCCAGGCCAGCCTAGTCTACAAAGTGAGTTCCAGGATAGCTAGGACTACACAGAGAAATTCTGTCTCAAAAAATAAAAACAAAAACAAAAACAAAAAAATTGAATTGGTAAGAATTATGTGAGGCATTTTTTATAGCAGTTAAAAGAAATAAACACAAAGCCTATGTGTAAAGTCGAGCACAGCATCATCATTTGGGATGTGACTAGGAGGATCATATGTTCTAGGTCACCCTCAGTCATGTGGCAAGTTTGAGGCCAGTCTGATCTACATGAGACTTTGCCTCAAAAATTAATGAATTAACTAATCTGTTAATTAATTCAAATTAGTAAAGTCCCCCCCCCTTCCAGGAAAGTCACTTGAGGACAATTGTATTTAAGTTTAAAGGAAGGATTGGTTCAGCAGCCTAAAGCACACACCGCTCGGACAGAAGACTCTGGTCCAATTCTTAGTGTCCATGCAGAGCCGTGCACAACTAACTCCAGCTCCAAGAGATTTGATGCCCCCTGCTGGCCAAAAGTTTTTCCTTTATTTTTAAATAAAAACAAAAACTCTTATTTTTAAAAAAAAGAAAAGAAAAAATAGAACTGAAAACAAACAAATGACAACCACAACAGGACAGGTAAGCTGTAATCTTGCAGCTGACTGGAGGAGGAAGATGGAGAAAAGAAACAGCCGAGCTATTTGAGTTAAGCCACATGGGGAACAGCAGAAACATGACAAGGGTTGGGGAGCTTCAGAGAAAGCAAGGAAGCCCAAAGTGCCAAGAAAAGCATAACCAGTCTCCAGTCCACATCCATAAAAGGGTGCAGAGAGAGGACATTTTTAAAGATTTGTTTTGATTTTCCTAAGTGCTGAGTCTAGAACTCAGGACCCAGAGTATGCTCTGCCACACAGCTACTCTTCAGCATGTCTTTGAGAAACAGTCACCATTCCTCCACACAGAACACAAAAAGGCTCTCAACATGGTTAGAGAAATGAAATTCAAGGCCACAATCACGTAAGAGCCACTTGGGTGGCCAGAATAAGAATTTACCTTAAAACAAAAAATAACAAATATTGTCAAGGATGCAAAGAAACTAGAAAAGCACCTCATCCATTTGGAAATACAAAGCGCTGTGTTTGCCTTGCAAGGCAATCTGTATTCAACCCAATGAGTCCATTCTTGTGGTTTTAACTCAACATATGCCTCCATTAAATTTGTACAAAAGCATTTTCCTCACAGCTTTGTTCACAAACTGAAAGTGGAAGGCGCCCAAGTGCCTGTCCACCAACCAACAGACAGTGCCATAGAGGCTGTCACACACGAGGCAGTGTTCAGCCATAAAAAGTAATAGAGCAAGTGGGGCACAGTTGCACAAGCCTTTAATCCCAGCACTTGGAGGCAGATGTAGGTGGATCTATGTGAGTTAGAGGCCAACCTGGTCTACAGAGTGAGTTCCAGGACAGCCAGAGCTACATAGTGAGACTCTCTCAAAAACAAAAAACGAAAAGAAGTAAGGAAGCAGAGTCACATTGCTGAGGAAGGCAATGCTAGGCCTTTGTTTGCTTTGTGAATTTGACAGGGAATTTATACCAACGTAGATGGCACAGCCAGGTCACAAACAGGCTTACTGTACAAACACAAGCAGGTGTAATATTCAAGTAAGTATGTGTATCTCTGACTATATCCAAGTGTAGGAAAGTATGCAGAATGCTAGGATTTGGGGGCCTAGAGAGATATCTCAGCAGTTAAGAGCACTGACTGCTCTCCCAGAGGACCTGGGTTCAATTCCCAGCACCCATGTGGCAGCTCACTACTGTCTGTAACTCCAAGATCTGATACTCTCACATAGACAGGCAAAACACTGATATGCATAAAATAAATACTTTTTAAAAATTCTAGGACTTTGCAATTTTTCAGTTCCATTATACCCTTCTGGGTCTATCATGGTCTATGCAGTAGACGATTGACTGAATGTTGGCAGGAGGCACTGACTGCATTGAAACACAATGTAACTTGGGGAAGCCTCAAAAACATGTTAAATGAAAGAAGGCAGTCAGTGAAGGTCAATACATTCCGGATTCCATTCGTGTGAAACATCTGGAATTGGGAAACCTACAGAACTAGAATGTTTGGTTTTCAGGAGCTGGGACAGGGCACAGAGGGTGGGGGATGGTTGCTGATGGGTTCAGGTATTTGGGGCGGGGAAAGAGATGATGTAAGTTTTATGTCATTACTAGAGTCCTAGACCAGGAGGTCCCAACAGACCAGATTTGAACATTTGTCCCAAAAATCAAATGTAGGGGCCTAGGAGGAAAGCTCCATAGATAAAGTGCTGCCTGTGCAAGCTTGGGTTTGGATTACTAACACCCATATAAAAAGCCTGGCATGGTGACCCTCATCTGTCACCCCAGCACTGAGGGGGAAGAGCAGGATCCCGGAAGCTGACTGGCCAGCCACACTTGACAAAACAGTAAGCTCCAGTTCCAGTGAGAGAGACTCTGACCCAAAGAATAAGGTGGGGAAGTCAGGTGATGGTGGCACATGCCTTTAATCCCAGCACTCAGGAGGCAGAGGCAGGCGGATCTCTGTGAGTTTGAGGTCAGCCTGGTCTACAAAGTGAGTTCCAGGACAGCCAGGGCTGTTACACAGAGAACCTTGCAAGGATTCAGGCATTATGCTGGCCTGCCCCTGTAACTTAGCAGAATGCACTCAGGTAGTACTCTGGTCAGCCCAGGGTTCCATGAGTACACTAGTCTGCACACAGGTGCAAAGGACCCCTTTAAAAGACAGATCCCCCCCCATTTACACTCTCTTGCTCTCTTTCTGCTCTCTTACTGCTCTTACTCTTCTTTCTGCTTTTTCTGCTCTTTCTCTCTCTCCACTCTCCTCTCTTTCTGCTCCTGACTCCCTCTTCTCTTCTGTCCTCTGTGTCTCTTTACTTCTTTTCTCTTTCTTTCCCCCTCCCTCCCTTTTCTGATAAAACTTATCACTCAAACTCTGTCTGCCTGGCATGTTTGTCCCCTACCTCAGTCATCCTCGCTGGCCATGAAATCTGCCATGGGACCCCCCTCCAGCTTTATCCTAGCATTTGAAGCAAAAGAACAACAAGCCTATCTTTAAAAAAAAAAAAGATGGGGATACCTGTTATTGACCTCTGGCTTACACACACACACACACACACACACACACACACACACACACACCAGGTGAGTGCACTTGCACACACTTATGTATACATATATACACACCCCAGTGCTGGTGAGATGAAAGGATTTTATGATCCAGTGTGAACACAGTGGAAGACAGATAACTACCAGCCCATTTTCTAGGAGCTAACAAGAGCTTGAGGCTGTACAAAGCAATAACAAACTTAGAGGTGGGGAAGAAAAATGTATATTATCTGAGCATGGTACAAACCTGTAATCCTGGTACTTGGAAGGCCTGGGAAGGAGGATCAGGAGGAGTTCAAGCTCACTTTTGGCTACATAGCCAGTTCTGGAGAGCCTGGGCTATATGAGATCTGGTCTGCTTGGTCATTTCTTAGGTTTAAGTCCTGCAGGGTTCTGGCTTTAAAAAACTCTCATTGCTGAAAGGGATAGTTGCTTTCCCTGGATATGATTATTCTCCCTTGATGGGGCAGCTTTGGTTTCTAACTCAGCTACTCACTGAGACTTTGGGTGAGGGGCACAACCATTCCTTACTTAAGGCAAATCAACTTTGTGTTGTCAGTTTTTAGACAGGCTCTCCAAGATTTATTTTTTATGTGTATGTCAGGACCCATGAAAAGGAGTCCATTTTATTTTGACTCAAGTTCAGAGACTTCAAATCTACCTTATTACCTATAAGACATAGCTTGGCAGCTGCCGGATGTTTTGGCCTTGGTAGTGGATGTCTCTATCTAAATAACAACAGATTTGAGCTCTGGTGTGTTTACTCCTGACCCTGAAGGCAGGATGGCAGGTGTGGCTACCAAATACTTGAAAGATTAAGGGAAGTAAGTCTTTTTGTCCCTGATACATGATAATAGAAGTTCTTTGCCATTGTCCCCATTTTTGGTTGGATACTTAAGATTGTTAAAGAATAAACTTAGGGCACATTCAGAATAGATTGAATGGCTCTCCCGACAACTATCTTGTGTCTCTGTCTCATCTCTTAATCCCTTTAGCTAGCTTTTCTTTGATCCACACTCCCCCCTCAGGTATGAACCATGGGCTGGTTGGCTGGCCTCCACTACAGCCCCACAAAGAAAGTTTCCCACAATGTGCATGTATGTGTGTCTGTGTGAGGGTATGTGCAAATGAGTGAAGGTATCCTTGGAGACCACAAAGGTCAGATTTCTCTGAAGCTGGCTCTTGTGAGCTGCCCAGAATGGATGCTGGGAACCATACTTAGGTCCCCTGACAGAGGCTTCTCTCCTGCCCCTATACAGATGCTTTCAACAAACTTAGCCGGAAAATGACCCAACATTTAAGGCAGCAAAGAAGACAGATGCAAAAAGAAGGCAGAGACGCCATATGCTTATCCCTTCAGTTATTTGTTGGGCATCAAAGGCCTCCATGTTTCTTAGCCAAAGCAACTCCGAACTTTTGTTACAGTTAGGTTAGATGTTTGCACACAATCCAGTGAAGGTGCTAAAAAACCACTGAGCTGTATATGAAGAATAAAGCATTTCTATTGTGCGTGTGGATCATGTTACACTAACATTTTCTTCCATTTTCATCAGTAGTGTGGCTCCCACTAGCATGCACTAGGCCCTGGGTTTGATCCCTAGTATTGGAAAAAAATTATAAACAAATAAATCTGCCCAGAGTAATAAGGCCTGGCATGACCTGCCAGAGGGTTTGACAGAACAACACTGGGTGCATGTGCACCCTACACCCCACCCCTGCCTGCCTCTCCTTCCTGTGGTCTCAGCTCTCTCTTGCCTGCTTCTTCCTAGCAATGTTTGCTCACATGGAGGCCTCTGCACTCCCTGCAGAGTCTCTTAACTGGCTCCAGCATGAACGACTTAGGGAAGGTGGGCAGCAATGTGTGGACACTGGAGTTGGTGGGGAGCAGCTCTTTCCCATTGCCTAGAAACTTAGGAAGGTCTTGGGTGAGGTGAGTCGGTTCTGTCAACTCCCCCACTTGTGTTTACTTGTGTGTGTTGTGGTTGTCACCTTGGTCCCCTGAATCCTTGGCAAAGGAGTTGTTCAACACAGGCTGGGGGGTGTTTACCTGGGGAGAATAGTTCTGGGTGTGTACAGATGGTCTCCCTCCCCAGGCCCTTTGTTTCAAGGGAAGGGAACATTAAACTTCCAAGTTGGTTCCACATACTCTGCAGCCCAGAGTGAGTTGTGTGGAGGTGGGGGTAGCTTCCAGATGTTTACTGAGCTCTGAAGATATCCCCAGGCCCAGTGTTAAGGCTTGGGGTGGGGTGGAAGATGGGGGACAGGGTTGGGGCTTGCTCCAGTTCCAAATAGACAAGTTGAGCTCCAGTTGTAGCTGCACAGCTTCTGAAGGTCCCTTGACCTCTGTGAATACCCATTGCTTTGGCTGGGAAAGAGAGCCACCTATAGCCGCTTCCATGAGGACAAGTGAGGATATGAAGCTCCCAACCCAGAAGAAATGATCAGCAAATGAGAAGCCCAGTGCTCTCTGCAGAAACCCTGTGGCTTCCCCCAAGAACAGCTCACTCTCTTCAATATTTAGATATACAGTACCCCTCCAAAGGCTAATGTGCAGAAGGCCTTGGCCCCAGCTGATGCTATTGAGAGATGGTTGGAACATCCAGGTACTAACTTCATCAGTGGCCAATGAACTGACAAGTTCATACTGAATGGGCTAGTGGGCCGGGACTACTCGGAGGAGGTGTGTTCATGGAGGAGATGCCGTTGAAGATTATATCGTGTCCCTACCCCCCCCCTTTCAACTTCCCGGCCTCTAGGAGATGAGCAGCTGTATGCTACTTCACATTGGATGACCTCTGTGTTGGGTCCCTTCCTTTTCTTTTCTTTTTATTTATTCTTCTCTCATGCATCATGTCCTGACGACAGCCTCCCCTCCCTCCACTCGTCCCAGTTCCTCCCCAAACCACCCCCCAGATCCACTGCCTCTCTGTTTCCCTTCAGAAAATAGCAGAGATGTCAACTGAACACGGCATGACAAGATGTAATAAGACCAGGCACAGACCTGCTTATCAAGGCTGGATGAGGCAACCCAGTAGGAGGAAAAGGGTTCCAAGAATATGCAGAAGAATCAGAGACATGCCACTCGCTCACAAAATCCCCTGGGTAAACAGCCACAGCATGTATGCCGAGGACCCAGCACAGATCCATGAAGGCTCCATGATTCAGTCTCTGTGAACCCCGTGAGACTTGCTTAGTTGATTCAGTCGGCTGTGTTCTCCTGTGTCCTCAACCCCTCTGGCTCCTACATCTTTTACCAGTGTGAAGCTCCTGGAGTTGAGGCTGTGGAACTGTCAAGTCCCTGGATGAGTTATTTAACTTCTCCATGCCATGCCTTGATTTGCTCATCTGTAGAATATGCTAAACAATGGTACCCACCCACCTCTAGGGGGTTTCCGACGTCTAGGAGAGACACTGCTCAGAATTAAACTTGGCATGTGATATGACTTCACTAAAAGCCATCATTCTAGCTATAAACCACATGGGGGAATTAAAGTTCAAATAAATGCTAGGCCCAGTGGTACAGATGTGTGGTCTCAGCTACTTGAGACACTGAGCAGGAAGATCGCAAGTTCAAGGCTTGTCTGGGCTACAGAATGAATTCAAGGCCATCCTGCTCAATTTAGTGGGACCCTGTCTCAAAATAAGTTAAAAGAAGGCTGAGAGTAATGTAGTTCAGTGGTAAGATACCTGCATAGCCTAGTCTAAGGCCTGGGCTCACTCTCCAATACCAGAGAAAGGGGGTTGGGGGAGAATTGAATTAAAATCACAGGTCTACCAGCCACGGTGCACACACTGGTGATCAGCAAGCATTCGGCATCGGCCCTGGCTACAGTTTTATAAGCTGGATACTGCAGTGCACACCTGTGATCCTAGTACTTGGGGGATAAATCAGAAGGTTCTTGAGTTTGAGGCCAGTCTGGGTTACACCAGGAAACAGTCTCACAACAACAACAACAAAACCTGAACTTCAGTTATTCTGTTATTTCACACAGGAGTAACTACTACTAAAAGTGTTAACTAGGGCAGGCTAGATACAGACTATGCCCACCCTCACAGGAAGTTTTCAGTTGATGGCTCATGCACGGTAAACTGCTTGGCACTTTTGTGGTCCAGTCAGAAGGGCTCAGAGTTCCTATGAAGAGCCACAGCTTCTGGAAGGACCATCATCTCTCTTCCTGATCTTCCTTCCCAGCCTCTGGGGTCCTGGGGCACCTCCCAATAGAGGGATTAGGGAGAGAACAGAGACTGGTGAGAAACAGGTGAGATTAGGAGCTAATGACAGAGCAGCTGTGGAACCCAATCTCCACGGGTCGCCAGCCTGGGGGAAGTGGGTGGTTGGAATGTGAAGTGGGGTGGGGTTGGGTGTGGAGAGTTACCTAACTGTTCCAGAGAGACATACCAGGTGCCCCAGACAGAGGGAAATGGACAAAGGTAGTCCTTTCTCCTGTGGACCCAGGTGTATCAGGACACAAGTCAGGCAAGGGGCCAGCAGGCAGCATCTAGAGTGCCCCATCCACCTCCTTAAAGAACCCTGAGACAGCTCAGAAAAGAGGCCTAAGATTGCCCCCAAATTGGACATGTAGGATGCTCTAGGTTAGGGATAGTGGACCTGGGACAGTCTTCAGCAGAATGGCTTGGGCTAGCCTAGCTATGTTAACCAAGGCTAGCCCAGGATAGTTTCTGCCCATGTAAATTCTCTTGAGACAGCTTTGCTTTCTTGTTGATTGCTTTGTTCTGAGACGGGATCTTGCTGTGTAGTCCATGCTGTCCTTGAACTCATTACCCACACCCCACCCCCACCTCTGCCTCCTGGGTGCTGAGATGATAGGCAGATGCCTGGTTGAAGGTTTTCATAGAGACAATAATTGACACGATGGGCTTCCCCTTCTCAGGGGAAGGAAATAATCCCCTAGCAATGCACAAACCCAGGCAGTCGGTCTTCGCATCCATGTAAGGAGCAGACTGGCGGCCCTCCGTTAGAAATGAGTGGCCACAGGAAACACTGTACCGGAAGTTTTAAAAGGAAATCCAGAACAGGGATAGGGCTCAGGCCCATCTGGTGGTAGAATGTGACAGAGAGCAAATGACATAGGAACTTTCTGGGCTTCCCTAAGCACCTGCTATGGATAACTCACCAGCTTCCTCACAACCAGGTGGATGCTTCTTGCTGGCCATATATTAAAACCCCCAAAAGACATCCTTGCCCCCAAGGCCATGCTCCTGCTTCTTCTGTACCCTCAACACTAATGGGAGCTGTGCATAACCAGAGGTCCCACACCTGGGGTTCTGGGTAGGCATAGGGGGAAGGTATCTGACCTTTCCCTATCTTCAGGTCTATAGGACCAGTTCCTTACAATGGATTTTAAAGACATCAGGAAAGGTCACCAGCCATCACCATGGACCTTTGAGTTCCATCTTTAGTCACAGCCAGCTTGTACTCTTTTCTCCTTTGTACAGTACCAGAAATTGAATCCAGGGCAACAGCACTGGGCAAGCATTACCCAGAACTGTATCCCATCCCACAGCCTGTCTGACTCTTGACTTAGTGTTCGCTGCAGCTGAAGGGTGTGAGCCTTTCCCAACTCTAAACTTAGTGCAGGGCTGTTCAGTAGGCTGCAGGGCCTCAGACTCCCATCCTGCAGGAGCATGAGGAGACTGAGACTTAGGGAACGTGTCTACCTCTGAGAAGTGGGGCTCATCCTCCATGGGACTCTCCTTCTCCAAGACAGTGGTCATTGGAGGCCAGAGAGCACTGAGAGGGTCTCACAGGGAAGGAAGGCCAGTCTCCCTCCTTTACAGCTGTCTCATCAAACAGAGGCCCTCTGGCACACCCTTTGAGCCTGCTGTTTCCTCCAGACCTGTCCCAGAGCCAAGCACGGGACCTCACTTAATCCCAGTTATGTAATGTCCAATCTAAAGAATTGGCCTGGAGGAGGTGCCTGAGCCACACCCAGAAGTGGGGGCAAAAGGCTCCAGCTGGGTCTGGGGAGACAGAGAAGGCTGGGCCTCTGCCTGCAGTGGTCACTGCTCTTCAGTCTCTGCCATCACCATGAGTGGCCGAGTCGGAGATCTGAGCCCCAAACAGGCAGAGACCCTGGCCAAGGTAAGAGATGCCCCTCATGTAAGGCCTCAGGAGGAAATGGCTGAGAGGTGAGGTGGAAAAGATCGCCTGGACCCTGTCTCCATCTGTTGATTCTGCATGCCCTTGACTTTGTCTCTTTGCTGTTACCTCCAAAGAGGTCACATCCTACATAGCTCAGTGACATCAGTCCTGACCAAAACAGGTGTTACATGTGGGTGACATGTGCAGAAATAGACTTGAACTTAGCCAGGAGCCAGACCCAGAGAGCTATACCTGGAAGTTGCCCCTCACGACCTCCTCCCTCCCTGCCCCCTGGGTGGGAGCTGTCGGTCCTCTGATAGATTCTTCTTGCCTGGGACTGAAAGGAAAGCCAGTCTGTAGAATCCAAATCAGAGAGACAGGATAGAGTGTGGGTGTGCCCACAGCTGGAGGGGAAGAGGACCCTTGATCATGAACTAACTTCCTTCCTTCCTTCCTTCCTTCCTTCCTTCCTTCCTTCCTTCCCTCCTTTCTTTCCTTCAGATCCACATTTTTATAAAAGATGGAAAGACGAGTGAACGCACAAAGGGAACTAGGGAAACACCCACAGTCCTCTCCACTCACCCACTTACCTATCCCTCCTTCCATTCACTCGCCCGTCTCTGTCCTGTTCGCCTGCCCATCTCTCTTTCTCCCCACTTGCCTACCTATTTACAGATCCACCAGTCCATCCCTGCATTCTGCCTCTGTTCACACACTCACCATTCTTCCACTCACCCACTATGCCACCGTCAGACTGAGGGAGGGAGGGAAAGAGAGGTGGTTGCTCAATCTTGGTGTTGAGGGGCCAAGGCCCGGTGTGAGAAACATGTCAACAGGCATCTTTCTTTCCAGTTCCGAGAAAATGTCCAGGACGTGCTGCCCGCCCTGCCAAACCCTGATGATTATTTCCTTCTTCGTTGGCTCCGAGGTGAGGGAAAAGGTGGGGATGTTGGAGATGAGGGGACAGCAAGAAGGCCTGGGTCCCCACAGCTCCATAACAATCCATGGCTCTCAGGATCTGACCATCCCATCTTGCTTCACATGCTCAGGTCTAGGAGACGGGAGGAGGAGACAGGGTCCTACTCAAACTCCCCAACACCCCCACATTGCTCTCACTAGTTAGGGGCAAGGCAACACAGCCCTGTCCCATCTTCACCTTCCCCCGATCTTTCCCAGCTCGGAACTTTGACCTGCAGAAATCTGAGGCCATGCTTCGAAAGGTAAAGCACCACCCTGAGGCTTTGGAGACAGTATTCATTCGGGGGGGATGGGGGCAGCAATCAATGCCTCATACCCCTACTTCCATGCCCTTTTCAGGGTGCTGGGAGCCCCACAGGGCTTAAACACCCCTTTCATTTTCAGTACATGGAGTTCCGGAAGACCATGGACATTGATCACATCCTTGACTGGCAGCCCCCAGAGGTGAGCCCCCACCCGCAAACACCTCAGTCTCTGAGGACATATCACCCAAGCAGCTTCTGGTAACTGGAGACCATGAGGGAAGAACAGTAAGCAGAGATGCCCTTGGAAGGGCCTTTTCTGTAAGAGTAATGAATAATTCATGCATCAAGAACTCCAGTCTTGGCCAGGCATGGTGTCACATACCTTTAATCGAAGCACTCAGGAGGCAGAGGCAGGTGGGGAAAAAAAAAAAAAAAGTCCCAGCTATGAGTTCATTTAATCTCCTGAACACTGTGAGGCAGGTGTTATCATTACTTTCATCTAGCGAAAATCCAGCAACTTGCCCAAAGTCCTACAGTCCCATGGTGAGGCTGGAGTTTGAGCTTAGTCCTGTCTGGCCTCCAAAACTTGTATTTGAGCTGCTGTGTCCAGTCAGTCCCTTTGTGCCCCTACCCCAGAGTTTCAAAGCATCCTCTCCAGGTGGGAAAACAACAGCCTGTCAAGGGACTGGTAAGGGCAGTACCCACACTGGGGTCACAGTAACATGATGGTCACAGCTGTGGACAGTATGCCATGTTTGCCAGCATTTATTAGAGGGAAAGAATCTAACTCATCTTATGCAATAGGAGTGGGGCGGAGCTCAGAAAGGTGGCATCACTTGTTCAAGGACACGCAGCAGGGGAACAGCAGTGTCAGATCTGCTGACCTTCAGAATTGACACTCTCTACCACTAAACAAGACATGGAAGACATTGCAGGCAGGACCAATGAGCCCAAAAGCCTGAAGCCAGGCTGGGTTGGTACTGGCCTTTCATATTTACAGCTGTGAACAAGTCCCTCCCTTGAAAGACCCTTCATTTTCTCACTTGGGACAGGGTAGGTCAATGTTTTGTCCCATGGCAGCGTATACACTTGGGTCTGATAGGTTAGTCAGATCTGGGGGCCCCCAGAGAGTTGTGTGATGCCGAGTGTCATGTATCTTTCCATGCCCAGGTGATCCAGAAGTACATGCCTGGAGGCCTGTGTGGCTATGACCGTGATGGCTGCCCTGTATGGTATGACATCATCGGGCCACTGGACCCCAAAGGATTGCTTTTCTCAGTTACCAAGCAGGACCTGTTGAAGACCAAGATGAGGGACTGTGAGCGCATTCTGCATGAGTGTGACCTGCAGACAGAACGGGTGAGGTTCTGACTGGATGGGGTGAGTGACTGGAGGGAGGCAGGAGAGGCTGCCAGAGAGCCATAGACCCAAGAACACACCAGAGTTCTCTCTACTACCATGGTCAGAGGGCTCTCAGGTCAGATAGCTCCACTGCTTATCAGTTGCGTGAACTTGGAAAGTTTCTGACCTCTCACCCTTGATGGGATAGACTGCAAAGAGTAAAGAGATGATGACAATGAGGATGCTACCCAACTTATGATGGGGTTCAGTCCTAATAAACCCATTCTCAGTTTAAAATACCATTAGTTGGAGATACACCTAAAATGCCTAACCCAGTCAACATCATAGCTTAGCCTGTGCCCCAAACATATGCAGAGTACTTTCATTAAACTACAGTTAACACTGGAGGACAACATTATCCTGAATATTGATAGCCCAGAAATAAATAAAAATTCAACATTCAGACTAAGGATTTGATTGAATTTGTGTTGCTTCACACCATCATAATTTTTTTTAAAAAAAAGCATTGAGTCCAGCTATTGTCAGTGAATGGGTGGGTGGACTGATGAAGGATAGATGGATGGATGAATGGATGGATGGACGGATGAATGAGTGATTGTTTGAGAGGGTAGGTGGATGGATGGGCAGGTGAGTGGGAAGATGTGTTCATTCTTGGCCACTTGCTACTCTGAGGACAGAGTGGAGGTCTGGAAGCATCCTGAGGGGTCATGTACTTGGGTCACCAACTCTCAAGCCTACACTTTGACCCTGGCGTTGCCTCTTCCTTATCCTCACAGCTGGGGAGGAAGATTGAAACCATTGTCATGATATTTGACTGCGAGGGTCTGGGACTGAAGCACTTTTGGAAACCTCTGGTGGAAGTGTACCAGGAGGTGAGGAGGCCAGGGGTGGGGACACACACACACACACACACACACACACACACACACACACACACACACACACACACTCCACTTCCTCTTGGGTGACAAGCTTGGTCTGCTTTGACCTTGCAGTTCACTTAGAACACAAATTAATAAAAGGTAGCTTCCTTCCTGGCCCCCATCCCTAAAGGAAACCTTAATAGACCTGCTAGAAAGTCCACAGAGCAGACTTTGATGAGCACATGGTCTGTTTCCACAGACAGTCCCAGCCCCGTCACTCCCTTGCTCTGAGCCCTGGGAAAGTCATCCACCCACACCCACAACCTACTCCCACCCCCAGCACTGTCCTTCTGTGCCCGTACGCCCACCCCCTCCCCCATCTGCCCTGCACCCCCACCATGCTTCAGGTTTCTCACCTCCAGAACTGGGACAGTAGGCCTGGGAGGCTTGATGAGTCTGTGAAGCAGACTCTCAAGTGCAGGGCACATACTGGGCATCTGACACTCATGTAGTCACACGATTTATCATCTGCTTATGTGGTTACTATGAGCATTGGTTTTAACAGTCTGAGGTGAGAAGGCTCCCTTCAGAGGCCAATGGAGGTGATACCAAAATGGAAAACTTCTCTCTTAAAACCTCCAGGCAGGAGATGGCAAAAGACAGGAAGGGGAGAAGGTATAGGCTCTGAAGGGGCTTTCTTGGTTCCACAGTTCTTTGGCCTCCTTGAAGAGAATTACCCAGAGACCCTGAAGTTCATGCTTATTGTGAAAGGTAAGTGAAAAGTGCTTTCCCCTGCCTGGGCCTCCATAGCCTTATCATCCACCCTCAGGGGCTCATCGCCTTCTCCCAGGGCTATTGGGAGGTTTGTTTGCTGACTGCATGCCAACCACTTGACTCTGGCCCAGAGGAAGGGCTCAGGAAATGGTAGCAGCTGGCTTCACTAGCTCCTCTAGAAATGCCCCTACCCCTCTCCCACCCATCATCATCTCTCCTTCCTTGGATTGCCTTTGGCTCTAAGCTGCCCAGGCAGGCCTTGAACTCACTCCATAGCCCACAAAGGCCTTGCACTTGCAATCCTCCTGCCTCAGCCTTTGGAGTGTATGAGATTACAGGCCTGCACCACCACCATGTCTATATACTCCTATTCATTCTGGTTTTCTTTTCTTTTTTTCTTTCTTTCTTTTTTTTTCTTTTTTGGAGGGGGTCATTTTGTTTTTGTCTGTTTGTTGAGATAGGGCTTTTCTGTGTAGCTCTGGTTGTCCTGAAACTCACTCTGTAGACCAGGCTGGCCTCAAACTCACAGAGATCCACATGCCTCTCCCTCCTGAGTTCTGGGACTGAAGGTATGCACTTCCACCACCCGCTCACTGTGTTTTTCTGAGCAAGTTATCTGCTTTATAAAGGACTCTCAACCTATGCCTGTGGTACACGTTCCAGGCTTGGTACCATTCTGGGTGCTCACTAGCCATTTGGGTGGCTGTTCCTCAGGAAGGAGGGTAGATAGGACAGCTTATTTGGTAGTTGTTTAACTCATTGCTTGGCTAGTTGTTCAGTTGATTAGTTAGTTGGTTGTCTGACTAGCCAAGTAACTAGTGATGGGTTGGAGAGTTAACTGGGCTGGCTAAATGGTTGACTGGCTTTGAGCTTGGTTGGTTGAATGTCTGGCTAACATTTTGCTGACTGGATGTTTGGGTGGTTGTAGTGGCCACACCTTAGGGCATGGCTTCAGGTATGGCCACCATCCCAAATCTACTGGCAGAACAAGATGCTACTACATTTCCCCTTTTTGTCTAAATATTTGGGGAGTACTCACACAAGGATGGTAAATAACCACCATGGTCTTCCTGGTCCTGGAGATGCAGTCTCTGCCCTTCAGGATGCTCCGACCACAACCCAAAAGAACAAGAGCCAGCCCCTCCTCTTCCTTATAAGGGGTCAGCTCTGAACACCTGAAGCCATGTCCTAAGGTGAGGCCACCATCCCAAGTCCACTGGCGGAACAAGATGCCACT
Source organism: Cricetulus griseus (assembly GCF_003668045.3). Taxonomy (NCBI): domain Eukaryota; kingdom Metazoa; phylum Chordata; class Mammalia; order Rodentia; family Cricetidae; genus Cricetulus; species Cricetulus griseus. The sequence continues at coordinate 100,810,123 of NW_023276807.1, read as the reverse complement.
ACAGGTGGCTGCCCGGTTTGTTGGCTGGCTGGCTGGCTGGCTGGTTTGTTCTTCTGCTGAATTTGCTTGGTCAGCCGGTTATTTGGATCACTGGCTCTTTGTATGAATGGCTGGTAGCTGAAAGAGAGCAGTTAATTGGCTATCTAGCTGGTTGGTCAGAGGCCAGTTGATTTTCTGTTTGACTGACTTGGTGAGTTTGACTTCAGTGAGCTGGTGAATTGGTAGATTATTTGCTAGCAGGCTGGTCAGTTTGGAAGGCTGGTTAGCTTATTGGCTGGTTGATGAGGCTGGTGACTGGCTAATTTGCAGGGTAGGTAGGTGGCTGATGTATGAATAGTTAGGTGGCTATTTCTTGGGTGAATGGGTCAGGGTCTGGGCTGGCCAAGTCCATTATGATTCTGTAGTGGGCTGTGTCCATTGTGAAAATCTGGCCCCATGACTTGATTGCTCTTTTATTCTTCTTGTGTCTTTCCAGCCACCAAACTGTTCCCTGTGGGATACAACCTCATGAAGCCATTCCTGAGTGAGGACACACGGAGGAAAATTGTGGTGCTGGGAAGTAAGTTGTTCCAGGGGCCCTGTCCCTGTGCCTCACACATAAGCTTTAGAGTGATGCTCCTTCATCCCTTCCAGCACTTAGCTTGTACCTGCAGTCACAGGCTCCTTCTTCCCCAGATGGGGCTCATCATGTAGAACCAAGTCATGTCTTAAGCCCTATTCCGTGCCTTAGCCCTCGGGTGAGTGAGGAGTAAGGCTTCCATGCCTCCAACCCCTGTGAGTTTCTGGTCCATTGCTTCTCAACCTTGGCTCTATGTGCCCTGGCTTCCTTTTGGCACTTGCATACCCAGTGCTTCTAGTGGCAACTCAGGCTGAGGAGGAAAAGCAGAGAAGGGAGTCGGACATGAAGGGTCGGGATAAATGCAGAATGATGCATCCATTCAGTGAATTCTGGGCAGCAGCAGAAGCAGTGCTGCAGGTGGATATTGCTTTTTTGTTGTTTTGTTCTTTGAGGCAGGGTATCATGTGGTTCATGCTGGCTTCAAACTCACTAAGCAGCCAAAGAGACCTTGAACTCCTGATCCCCCTCCCGCCAACTGATTACAAGAGTGCACCATCCTACCCAGAAATTCACTGCTGAATAATGACAAAAGAAATAGTGCCAAGTGGGGAAAAAAATGCAAGTAGATCAGAAAGCCATATGGTGAGCGGGGACAGCTTAGTCAGCGATGTCCTGCCTAGTAAGAGTGACAAACTAGGTTCTGGCCTCAGAATTCACAGCGAAAAGAAAAACCTAAGTATGCTAGTACACACTCTGTAATACCAGCACTGAGGATGTGCAGACAGGAAGATCCCTAGGGCTCACTGACCAGAAGCCTAGACTGATTGGTGATCCCAGGCCAATGAGATCCTCATCTCAAAAACAAACAAACAAACAAAAAACAGTGACAACAACAAAAAAGTAGATAGGCCCTGAAGAATGCTGCCATGGGTTATCTTCTGACCTCCACGAAGGTGCACATACTACGTGCTCACATGCACACATGTGCACCTACACACAAGCCATATGAACAATATAATTTGTTTTTCTAAAACTAAGTGCACTGGGCCAGAATGATGGCTCAAATGCCACCAGGTTGATGACCTGAGTGTCACCCAGAACCCACACAATAGAAGGAGAAAACTGACTCCCACAGGTTATCCACTGACCCCCACATGTGTGCTGTGATATGTGACCCCTCCACACACAAAATAAATAAAAGTAATTTTAAAAATAATAAAACAAATATATTCAAAACAAACATTTTTAGAAGGAAATACAAATAGAATAGATCATGTTTTTAAAGGTATTGTTTGTATTTTCCTGTTTTCTCAATTTTGCCTATTACTATAAGTAAGAAAAACAACTCACTTTTTATTTAATTTTTTTTTGTTTTGTTTTTTGAGACAGTGTGGCCTCAAACTCACCGTCCTTCTGCCTCAGTCTCATTAGTGATGAGACTACTATTGTATGCCATCGCCCTGACAAGAGTTGTTTTTAAAAGTGGCAGAAGTTGGATGTGGGTGTAGCTCAGCCACCAAGCATTTGCCCAGCACATGAGAGGTCCTGAGGGTCATCCATGGCACAGTAAAATAAGTAGATAATAGATAGGTAGGTAGGTAGATAGGTAAATACGATAAAATAAAGAAGACAGATTCTTAAGCACAAACCAGTGAGCCTGAGCTTGGAGGAAAACCACCTCCCTAGCAGAATGTTCATATCATCTAACTATGTGAACTGAGGATGTAAAAATGGGGGTGGGAGTCTTATGTTCCTCGATTTCTCTTTCTTCCCAAAACCCCAGCTCCTACCTTTACCCAACTTCATTATGATGAATGACAAGATAGCCTGGTTGTAAGGAGGTGCCAAATTCTGGCTCAATATGAACCCAAGTGTATGCTCTCTACTCTGCTTGGTGCCCCACAAGGCTCAGTACATTTGGCCCTAGTATTTCAGGCATTGTGATATTTCCCATTTTCCACTGGAGAGAAGGAATATTCCATGGCCATAAGGATAAATTTAGATTAGCCACAGGGATAGGACCACAGCAAGACCCAGAACCCCTAGAGGATCAAATATGAATAACAGTAATGGGTCTTTTATCTGATGGTTGTGGTAATCAAAGGGACAGGTCTCTCAAGACAGACCTGCTCTCAACACAAGATCTGACTTACTGAGTAATCTCAACAAGGTTCTGAACTCACAGAGCTTTAAAATCTCCTTGAGACAATGAAACAGCTATCAGCTTTACTACTCATGACTGGGAGACCTTCAAGAATGTCCAAGCCCATCAGCCAAGGGCCAACATGTTTCCATAGCAATTGGATGCTAGGAAAATCATTTCATATAGCCTGAGGTCTAGGAGACTTGAAAGTTATTCCTGGCAGCCTAACACCCACAGAGGTTGGGGACACAGCTTCAGGGTACCATGGAGGATGTGGGGGGGTGCTGTTTGGTTCCTTCCACATGTGATAATCACCATTTGACCTCCCTACTCCCAGACAGCTGGAAGGAAGGTTTGCTGAAACTCATCAGTCCTGAGGAACTGCCTGCTCATTTTGGGGGAACTCTGACTGACCCAGATGGGAACCCCAAATGTTTGACCAAGGTACACAGAGCCCGAGGACAGGAAGGGGTTGGAGGAGTAGAGAGGGGTTCCTTTCCCACCCCCTATCCATTCCACAAACATATCCAGATAGACCCCTGGGTATAGAGACCAGGCATTGGGTCCAGCTTATTAGGACCTCCTGAGAAAATACGCAGGCAAAGGTGAAATGAAGGTTTCATTTGGAAATAAGCTGGAAGAAGAAGCTTCCAAGGGAAGTGCTGGCCCAGCCTAGAGAGCCAGAAAATGGTTTTGGGAAGGGAAGCAGAAATCTTCCTGGTGATAATAAGTGACCCCCAAATCAATTATAGATCAACTATGGTGGGGAGATCCCTAAGTCCATGTATGTGCGGGACCAGGTGAAGACTCAGTATGAGCACTCGGTGCAGATTAGCCGTGGCTCCTCACACCAGGTGGAATATGAGATCCTGTTTCCAGGCTGTGTTCTCAGGTAAGGGGGACAGACTATCACTCCTCCCCTGGCTGGGCTCTGACCCTTCAGGGACCCATCACACTGAGCAGCAACCTGACCTCTCACAGGTGGCAGTTCTCCTCTGATGGTGCAGACATTGGCTTTGGAGTTTTCCTCAAGACCAAGATGGGGGAGAGGCAGAAAGCCGGGGAGATGACTGAGGTGCTAACCAGCCAGCGCTACAATGCCCACATGGTACCTGAGGACGGGAGTCTCACCTGCTCAGAGGCTGGTGTCTGTAAGTCCACCATAGCTGTACATGGGCTCTGAAGACAGGAGCCATCTTCTGCATGGTTTAAAGGATGAACACGGGCAGTGGCCCCTTTCCCCAGACACATACCAGGACAAATAGTCCAGGTTAGAGCCTTCATTCATTCTCAAGCCATATTCATGAACACCTAGTGTGCACCAAGGGTCAGAGACACATGAACCCTGAGGACTGAGAGTGCTTGGGACACAGGACACAAGTAAAGGACACTAGAGCAGGGTTCCCCCCCCTCCCCAAGGAGGCTGGGAGAAGTAAGCCAACTTTTGCACAGCCTCACAGCCAAATGCCATGTTATCTCAGCTCCGTATCAGCCTCAGTGTAAAATACTGCCCAACCTGGGAAGGATTGTTTGTTGGGTCCCCCATGGTCTGAGGATTAAGACAATTACTTCAGGCTTTACCTGGCCCCCACTTTGTCCAAGAGAGCTGGGGAGCCTCTGTTGCTCTCAATTTCTGTCTCATCATGCGAGCATGCAGATGTGAAGACAATGGGATGTAATTAACACGCGTTGTCCTCACTGTCTGATGACGCCACTAAAGCCAGGCTTGGGTAAATGCCAGGAGGAGGTAGTGTCAGTTTACAGGCTCTGCTCAGGGTGACAGATCCCACAGGGAGGTAAGAGGCACAGTGGGAAGTTGCACCAGTTTGGCAAGCACAGCTAGTAGGAACTAATCTTCCATTTGTCTCCTAGATGTCCTGCGCTTTGACAACACCTATAGCTTCGTCCATGCCAAGAAGGTCAGCTTCACGGTTGAAGTGCTTCTCCCAGACGAAGGCATGCAGAAATACGATGAGGAGCTCACCCCTGTCTAGGCAGATCCCCCACCTCCCAGAGACCCCACACCTCTGTTTTCTCTCTACTGTCCCTTCCATTCCTAAAATTGATCATTAGTCCAGCTGACTGTGTGACACCAGTGAACAGAAAAGGAGAGACTGGAGAAGATGTATCTGCTGTAATCAAATTTTAAAAGCATGAAAGATGTTGGAGGATATAAAGGTTGCGAAAGAGAAAGAAGCAAGAAGGAAGATGAGAGATGGATGTCACTGAGGTCCAAGGATAGGGAAATGATTGGTTGACCTTATCTATCCTAAGACATTTGTGCTTGACTCCCTCTCTGTGAGCAACTGAATCCTTTTTACTTCCACTCACTACACAGTCGATGCTTAGTGTATTCCTGTAAGTTAAACAGAGGACCTGAAGGCAGGGAGCAGGTGACTCACGGAAGTCATAAGGAAGAGAACGCACAGTAGATTTCAGCACCCCGGACAGAGACACACTTGGCGATGACCCAGGTCATGCAACCTGACAGTGGTTTCCTTTTGGGAGTTTCAGACACAAAAGCTCCCTGCCTCTGGCAAAAGGAGCCTATTCAGGGTCACGGGTCCCACCCATTATTCTTATAAACACCTTCTTCCTTTTGAGCTCACATTTTAAGCAATTAAAATAATTTTCCCCAACGCAAAGGCAGTCACATCCTACTCTGGCTGCTACTGGGCAAAGCAATAACAACAGCTGCTGTTTGGAGAGGATTATCACTGTTCCAAATACTTTACAAGTTTAACTCATGCCATCTTCACACTACCCCAATACACCTTATTAAATCCACTTTATGAATGAATAAACTGGGCTCAGAGAGGCTAAACTAGACACTCATGTCATATAGTTTTAAGCGGCAGATCTAGGAACTGAGTTTTTTGTTTCTCATTTAGTCAGAAGGCATTGATCTAAATTGCCCCATGATACCCCCCCCAAAAGAACCTGCTTTTACAAGGAGGTAAGGAATGGTTTGATTGTCCTGCTTCCTTTAGAAGAGTGTACTGGGTATCTCTACCTCTCCAGTCCCTTTTAATAGATGGAAGAGGTAATCACTCCAAGTAATTAAGAGCCCCCGTGCTTAAGTAAGTTGTTCAAGGAGCCTCATAGAGGGCTGGAAGGGGCTTTTACTCCTGTGCCTGGTGTTCTGCCCTCTGCGCATGCTGTGACTGTAGGGAAGACCAACTGATGCTCACCACACCCCTGGGAACTAGGACCAGGCTTCCAGTTTCTTTCTCCACTTCCTGCCCCTGTCCCTGGCTCCTGACACAACTCTTGCCAAGACATGATTAGTCCAGAGAATGAGAATGAGCCAGAACTCAAGGGCCCTGCTGGTGCCATGAGCTGAAGCTTGGGAATGAGCTAAAAGCTGAATGTGAAGTCTGACTCTCACCAAGTTAATGTTATTCTGTGGAAGGGAGCAGAGTCATGCACACACTTAAGGGCACAGGCTCTTATGCCCATCTTATAGTTGGGAATTGTCTTAGGGTTTCTATTGTTGTGATGAAACACCATGACCAAAAGCAACTTGGGGAGGAAAGTGTTTATTTCACTCACAGTTCCACATAACAGTTCATCATCAAAAGCGAGGAGAGCAGGAATTATGCAAGACAGGAACCTGGAGGCAGGAGCTGATGCAGAGGCCATGGATATGTGCTGCTTACTGGCTTGCTTCCCATGGCTTACTCAGCCTGCTTTCTTATAGAACTCAGGACCACCAGCCCAGGGATAGCACCACCCACAGCGATCTGGGCCCTCCCCTATTGATTACTAATTGAGAAAATGCCTTACAGCCTCAGTTGAGGCTTCCTCCTCTCAGATGACTCTAGCTTGTGTCATGTTGACATAGAACTAGCCAGGACAGGAACTGAGCTTCCAACAGTACTGAATCCATATTTTTCAGGCCGTGGATGATAGAATTGGACCAGAGCCAAGGTACCCACTTTGCTTTATGATCTCCAGGCTCCTGAATGACTTTCCAAACAGGCTAAGATTGCTAAGACAGTAACTGGAATCACAAAAGAGGGCAGGAAAGGTGAGGAAGAGAAAGAGAACAAAAGGGTGGTACTTAAAATGTATTCACTATCTAACATTAAAGTCTAACTGAACATCCCATATCTTTTCAAAATATTTACTTGTTCCTTGGTAATTTTGCACATAAATACAATGTGTTTAGACCATATTCACTCCTCCTTCTCCCATTCCAACTCCTCCCAGAATCCCCGACATACATGTTTTCTCAACTTCATGTCTTCTTGTTTTTCTAACCACTGAGTCCATTTAATACCACCCATATGCCCAATGCTCATGGATATAGAGCTCCAGTCACTGTAGCACAGGCAACTGCCATGGTCACACTGTCGAAGAAGATAAACTCTTCCAGAGGCCGCCAACTATCAATAGCTCTTCAGCTTAGTGGCAGGCCTCAGGGGCCCCGTCCCTTTATATACTGGAGTATTGCCTGATTTGATCATGTGCTGGCAACCACAGCTACTCTGAGTTTCAGTGTGTTGACCCTATCATACCCAGAAGACATCATTTCACTCTTTCCTAGCCTCTGGCTCTTAAAAACTTTCTGTGCCCTTTTCTGCACCTTGCAGTGTATGGAGTGACACAGATGTCCCATTCAGGGCTTGAGTACTCCACAGTCACTTACTCTCTGCACTTTGATCTGTACTAACCACCATGTGCTGTGTAAAGGGTTTCTCTGATGCAGGTGAGAGATGCACATGGGTAAAAGTTAAGTATTTAAAAGGTATTGTGAGCTGGGCGTTGGTGACACATGCCTTTAATCCCAGCACTAGGAAGGCAGAGGCAGGCGAATCTCTGTGAGTTCGAGGCCAGCCTGGTCTCTAAAGTGCCAGGATAGGCTCCAAAGCTACACAGAGAAACCCAGTCTCAGAAAACAAAACAAAACTAAAAACAAACAAACAAAAAGGTATTGTGAGATATTTTGTTAGCAAAATAATAGCAGTAGGTTCTATGACCTCTCCAGCCACGGATTCTTGGCCAGGTTTATAGTATGAGGCATGAGTGTCCTCCTGCAGAATAGACCTTAATTTCAATTAGAACACCATTGGTTACCCCAATAAGATCCATGTCATTATTGCATCAGTGGGCATATCTTTCTAGGCTGGTCATTATTGTGTCCCGCGCCCGCTCTGTATTCCTCGCCAGCAAGAAATACACGCAGGACACTCGGATCCTTCTGCAGACAAGCTTTAATGCATTTTACCAGAGTGGAGACATTTGAACCAAGAAAACCATCCCTTATAAAAGGCTGACCAGCCGCCTGGGACGTATTACCCTATGAATGGCTTTAGCTCCTCAGGCTAAAATGAGCCACGGGATAGGCAGAGATCAAAGGAATGGAGATTACCCAGCGCCTGTGAAGTAATTCACACCTTGGTGTCTTCAGGCAGCATTATAATGCAGGAACCGGCTTCCTACATATCACCCTTTTTTTATTAATTAATGAAAAGGCTTTATATTATTACAAGCAAATAGGTCACCCATATGTTGAGGGATAGAGGCAGGGGTTGACCTTCCCAAAATCAAACATTAAGACTGTGTACGGGAGTCACCATCAGGCTGTTAGCTTGACCCGAAGTACTCCCGACCTGTCCTCTGCCGTTTTTCTGGGAAAGGGAGACTGGGGCAGGTAACCCTTATGCAGGTCAACGTACCTCCCAGAGAAGCCTGTATAATAGGCAACTCTGTGCGATGCCTATGCTCAGCATCCCTCTTTGGGGCTGCACAAACCAGACACTCTACCCTGTGCAGTGAGCCTAGGCTCCGGGTGTGCAAGAGCTGTCTGGCCGGCGGCCTATTGCTAGTAGCCAAAAATATAAGCGCTTGGGTGATCTCTTGGTTTGAGCCCTGGAGCTTACATGCCAGCCAAAGAAGTAACAGCAATTTGTAAGCGGCTGCATCAAACAATTACCCCCACCCCTTAATCAGTTGCCATCTCTCCGCCAAGGACAGGAGTTAATCTGGATAACAATAGCGGCTCTCAACTCCCGGGGGTAGAGGGTGGAGTTTCGACTTTTGAAGGTCTGTAGAGGCTCTTTAGGTTGAGTCTTTCTGGGATCCACAGAGGATTTTCTTCATCCTGTGAGAAAACATAATATCGCTCCCCTGGATCTTATGAGAATAGGATCCGGGCCTTTCCAAAAATCAGTTAAGATATCTTTCCATTTTGCCATTTTCTTTTGGCCTTTTAGTTTTTGAGGTGAGACGCTTGGCCTCGGTATGGCCCCCAGCGTTAATGTTAATGAGGCTTTAAAGCCCCAGGCATTCCAGGCCTTTAAGAAGTGTTGAATAGCAGGCATGGCCTTTTCCCCTATCAAAGACTGGGAAAGCCATCTGTAATTTTTTTTTGCTCCTCTGATGGTAAGAAGGAGTCGGTTCCAAATAGTGGGTGTGCTGATAGAAGTACACCCGCTGAATTAACAGGCGATGGCCTCATATTTGTTTTTACTTTTGGCAGCTCCTCCTCTAGCTCTGCTTCCTTGTTAGAGTCTAAAATCTCAGAGTCTGAGCTGCTCAGCTCCAAGGCTTCCAGTTTCGTTGCAGGGCAGAGGCTAGGTTCCTCATCTCTCCTAAATTTACCGGGGTGTGACCGGCCATTCCCCATTCTTTTTCCCTCCTTCTCTGTCTCTCCCTCATCCAGCTGAGCTGTTCCTTTTAAAACTTTATCTCTTGAGCTTTTAGAGTCATCAGAGCTATTAAGATTTAAAGCTTTATACACTCCCTTGTCAGTAGACATTCTAGGAGGTCTTTTTTTCTTATTTGTTGCTGTATACACTCCCTTGTCACTAGACACCCCGGGAGGTCCTTTTTTCTTATACGTTGCAGTTTCTCTTCTTACATACACTCCCATGTCACTAGACATCCCGGGAGGTCCTTTTTTCTTATATTTTATTGTTAGGCGCGCCCCATCTCTCATTACATTCGGTTTCTGATATGTAATTCTGGACTTCTTTAAGATTGCTGTAACAGTGAGAAAAGTCAAAATAGCTCCTAGTAAAAGCATAGAAGCCTCTATATTAACCTCCCACAATAGCAACATTCCCAAGCCAAAGTCTAGAAAAATCATACCTCTCCGAATTTCTCTCATTACATTCGGTTTCTGATATGTAATTCTGGACTTCTTTAAGATTGTCCCAAGCCAAAGTCCAGAAAAATCATACCTCTCCGAATTTACCATCCTGCAGTTCTGAATCCGCCCTGTAGCCAAGGGGTCTCTGCGGTGCTGGAGATGTTCATATGTTCCCGGGTTTCGGCACCATATGTCCCGCGCCCGCTCTGTATTCCTCGCCAGCAAGAAATACACGCAGGACACTCGGATCCTTCTGCAGACAAGCTTTAATGCATTTTACCAGAGTGGAGACATTTGAACCAAGAAAACCATCCCTTATAAAAGGCTGACCAGCCGCCTGGGACGTATTACCCTATGAATGGCTTTAGCTCCTCAGGCTAAAATGAGCCACGGGATAGGCAGAGATCAAAGGAATGGAAATTACCCAGCGCCTGTGAAGTAATTCACACCTTGGTGTCTTCAGGCAGCATTATAATGCAGGAACCGGCTTCCTACATTATTGTAGTTTACAGGGTTCACAGCTGGGTAAGAGTCTTCATGACTTTTCTCCCCCATCAGCCTGCACAGCACCTCCCGGCTCTGTGACATCTAGACATTAGGGAAGATGTTTTCAGGTCATTACCAGCTTGTTTTATCTATGACCTGTGATCAAAGTGTGTGGTGTCTTCAGTAGTTGAAGTCTTACCTAAGGCCTGGGTAACCAAGAGTGATGGCAATAGTCTTATCGTTGAGGGCGTGGGGGTGGGAGGTGTCTGTGGACCCCACATCAACACCATGACAAAAGGTATCCCACATCTGGTATTGGATTTTGTTGAATTATCTGCAGCTTCTGGGAGGAACATTTTGTGTAAGGTACTGTTAATGAAACTTTTAAAATAGATGTATTTTTATGGAGTTTGTAAAACAGTAGTTTTCATACAGCTTTTCCTTTTTTACTTTTTAAAAAGATTTTATTTATTTATTACATATACAACATTCTACTTCCATGAATATCTGCACACCAGTACAGGGCACCAGGTCTTATAGATGGTTGTGAGCCACCATGTGGTTGCTGGGAATTGAACTCAGGACCTCTAGAAGAGCAGTCGGTACTCTTAACCTCTGAGCCATCTCTCCAGCCCCAGCTTTTCCTTTTTTTATATTGCTTTTTTCAAACATCCTTCTCTCTACAGCATCCTGTATTTTTACCTGGCTAGTCTATAATAAAAGAACGAGGGAAAGAAGTGTGAGGGGGGCTAGAGAGATGACTCAGAGGTCGAGAGCACTTCCTGATTTCCCAGAAAACCCAGAGCTTGGCTCCCAGCTCACAAACACCTGTTACTTTAGCTCCAGGGGATCCACCACCCTCTTCTGGACTCTATCAGCATTGCACCTATGTACTCACAAGTAAAGGTATTTGTTAAAAAGAAGTGAGAAGGATAAAGGGAATTGAGGCGAGAGGATGGAAGAAAGAAGGAATAAGTTCACCCAAAGAATACAGTGTGGCTGAGACATGAAGATAGCAAGTCTGAAGCCAGTCTGGGCTACATAGTAAGTCCCAGGCCATCCTGGACTACATGGCAAAATCCTACAAGAGCTTTAACCACATGAAGTGCTGGGGCTCTGGAGCCACTAGGAACATTTCACTAAATGTTACCAATGACCCAGTTTGACCAATCAACAAGGACATGTTGAGGCATGCTGGCCCATGGTGGAGATTTTGAGTGCTCCCTAAAACTAGCCAGGGCTTGCTTGGGGACCAAACTGCCAGGATGTTCCAGGACAAAAGCCATAAGGCCTGGGGACTGACTGGCCCAGACTTACTCACTGTAGCTTCCTGTTATCACTCTCGCCAGAAGTTGCCTGGGGTCCACCATAGGCCCTGCTAGCCTCCTTTTGGGTGGACCTTACCCTCTTCCTGCTGTACTAACTCCTTTGGGCATAGTCTATGTGAGCTTCAAGGAGCCCAGTAGACTACCCTGAATCAAACAAAGGTCCTGCCATGAGAAGAACTTAAGAGTCTTGCAGAGAGAGCTGGGTGGTGGTGGCACACACCTTTAATCACAGCACTTGGCAGGCAGAGGCAGGTGGATCTCTGTGAGTTGAAGGCCACCCTGGTCTACAGAGCACACTCCAGGACAGCCAAGACTACACAGATAAACCCATCTCAAAAAAAAAAAAAAAAAAAAAAAAAAAAAGTCTTGGAGAGAGTGGTCACCAAGCTCTCACCAAGCAACTCCTGGGATAAGGGAAGAGCTTGTTTGCCATACTGTGTCTTCTAGACTGTTAGGTGATTCCCCAACCAATCTTTGGCAGCAAATACCTCAAAAATGCTGAGATGGGAGAAAGGATCTGAGGTAGACCTTATCTTTTTTCCTTGGCTCTGCTTGAAGCTACAAGTCAGGTGCCATCAAGACCCTGGCCTGGGTCCCCACAGCCTAGTTCTACCAGGGAGGCAACCTCATTGTAGGGAAGCAATCTATACCCAAGTCTGGATTATCAGGGGCCTTTGGAGTCCCATGACGGCTGGTAAGGCAGGAGAAGGGCTCTGGAAGCCAAAGCAAGCTATGTTTTAAACTTATTTTCTCCTTTTCACTCTGTAGACCAGGCTGGCCTTGAAATCAGAGATCCATTTGCCTCTGCCTCCCGTGTTCTGGAATTGAAGGCTTGAGCCACCATGCCTGGCTCAAGATTTTAAACCCAAGAGTTTGGAAGACATGCAATTTTTTGGTCCTCCTTACACTCAAAGAGAGTAACCAAGTGCTGACCACTATTCTGTTAGGAAATGCTTGTCTTTACTGCCTGCCTGGGATATCTATTGTTCTGTTTAACCCTCATTATAATCCTCTCCTTAAAGTCCTCTGCAGCAACCACAGGTAGAGCCACTTCATAGATGAAGAAATTGAGACTTTAGGTCACATAGGTTGAAACCCAGTAGAGTCATCCCTTAGTAGCCACAGAGGATTGGCTTCAGGACAATGCCACCACTATGTTATTAAAATTGGAGGACACTCAAGTCCCTTATATAAAGTGGCATTCCGATAGCTTGAATGTGAAGTGTCCCCCACAGGCTCACGTTTGAATGCTTGTTCCCTAGGCAGGGCCTGTCTAGCATCCATCTTTGAAAGTTAAGCCTGAGTCCTGCTTCCTGCCCCACATTTTCTCTGCTTTTCGATCCGCTGTGGTGTGAGCAGGCTTTCACATTCCCACAGCCTCCCCTGCCATGATAGGCTAAAACCCTCTGGAACCACAAGCTAAATAAACCTTCCCTTTCTTCTGTTGTTTCCACCTGCTGTTATGGTCACACCAATGCAGAAGCAACCAATCAGGTATGACACAATCACGCAGCCTGGGTGTATATCCATGGACTTTCCATCATCATCTCCTGATTACTGATCACACCAAATACAAAGAGTGGCCATTCCTCGACGCAGGAGCAGGCTCCATGAGGTCTTTTCCAGACCATTGTAGTACCAGAGAACCATGTTCTCAGAGACCCAAGGAGGAACAGACCTGCCTCACCAAGCTTCTAGAAGCTTCTAGAAGTCACTAAAGGTCAGAGTTCCTCAGGCTGCAACTGTGGGAGGTGACTGCTATGATTCTTATGCACATTTTCCAGTTATTCCTCTCACCAGGTGCATGAAGTCTGTTCTAAGTTCGCAAGTCCTCAGGAAAGGAGGTTGGGCAGGACAAGGGAGGGGGCTTCATCTTTACAGCCATGGGGAAGCCATTGTCCATGCTGGGTGCAGGCATGGGTGTGGCAGCTTTAGGGTCACTCATGCTCTGTAAGTCAGCCTAATGAGTTCATTGGTTCTCCAGGGTGAACCTTGGTGGAAACAAACTTTGGTTTGTCACTGGGATCTTGTGAGGTAAGTAGATGTTACCTAGTGTCCCCCATCCCCCAACCCCCAGCAAAGGTGACTTTTCAGGACATAGTTATTATAGTTAATCCTTCCTGTTCCTAATTTATAAATTAAACTTGATCACAGACATGCAAGTGCCAGGTAAGACACAGCACAGAGGGGCTGATGGCATCTGTGGTTTGAGGCACCCTTCAAAGGAAGCGCTCTGGCAGTCACCTATGAAGTATGACACTGTTCCCAGCTGTGTTCAAGGGCTTCACTGGTGGGGTGGGGGATTTAAAGAGGGCATAATGGGTGAATTTTCACCATGGAAATGAACAATAGAGGCTTTCTATCCTAAAGAAGCCAGTGGTTAAACATTGACCAGCAACATACTACTCTGGCCTTCCCCCAACCCAGGAGGAAGGTAGATGGCATGACTCTCGTTTCCAGATCTAAATTCTAAGGATCAGAGAAGGCAACTGACCTAGCAGAGGTCTCACAGCATAAACAGTCACAAGTGAGACTCAGACATGCTCTTCCATCCATTTTCCTTAAAGTTTCATTGCACTGTTATAGCTTAATAAAAGTCCATTTTACTGCGTTTTTATTATCCATTCATCTATTGGTGGGCTGGTTCCATTTTCTCGATGCTGTGAATAGAGTGGCAATGAACACGGATGTGCACGTGCCTCTGAGTGTGCAGAGTTCTCTGGGCAAAAGCCCAAGAGTGACATGGCTGGGTCATGCAGTCATTCTGATTTTTATTTTTTGAGGAGCCTCCATACTGGCTTCCATAATGACTACACTAGTTTGCATTCACCAGCATCGAATATGGGTTCTTCTTCCTCCACATCTTCTCCAAGATTTTCCAGTCACTTCTTACAAGGTCTAGAACACAGTCCAGACACCCTGCCACAGACCAACTACCTTTCAACACAAAACACCCTCCCATTTCTCCCCATCTAAACCTCCGCTTCAGATCCTACCCCCCCCTTTTTGGTTTCTTGGATCTGATATTCCTCTTGGATAGGCTCTCCCTACACCCTTCCTGTAGATCCAGAAAAACAGCCCACTTTTCCCTTAGTTTACCTGCTCCATAAGAAGGGTTTATTGGGCTAACACTTAGGTGTGTGCTTGTCCTGCCTCCCAACCAGGCCCCAGACGCTCCCACAGCAGGGATGGGCTGGCTAGAGGCTCTGCCCTGAGTGTCCCAAATGCTGCACCTCTGTGCTCTTCCCTAAGTCACTCAGCCACATTACCACAAAGTGACTTAGGGCGGCCGAACAGCCTGGTCCTTGGCTTGTCACATGATCTTAGGAGTACCTCTTGCCCTCTCTGGGCTTCAGTGTCCTCCTCCATAGGAAGGTTTTACTTTTTTCCATCAGAGGATAGGCCCAGAGGCTGAGAGGTACTTCAGTGGTTAGGAACGCTGGCTGCTCTTGCAGAGAAACCAGGTTCAGCTCAGTTTTCAGCACCCCACACGGTGGCTCACACCATCCCTAATTCCAGGTTCAGGGATTCCAGTGACATCTTTAAACCTCTAAGGGTGGTGCACAAACATATATACATGCAGGTAAAACACTTATGCACATAAAATAAAATACTTAAAATTTTTTTCAAAAAACATGGCTAGCCAGCGTCCACTCCCACTCAGCACAACCACTGCCATTAATGCAGACAGGGTTGAGTCCCACTTCTGGGACTCCCTGCAACCACCACTCCTCAAGGCCTTTGTCACTAAGCGTCCATCAGTTTGAACCCACTCAGATGCCAGTGTCACGGATCCCAAACAGCCAAACATCTACATTCTCTGATATGAGCAGGCCGGCCATGGGCAGGGCACAGGACAGGGTCAGGAGGAGCTGGGCTTCCCCACTGATGGGTACAGTTTACGAAGGCTGGAATCCAGGAGGAAGTCTACTGACCTACAGGGAGAGAAGGCGTGGTGAATAGGTAGCCAAGGGTGAGGAAAACACTAGACTACTGGGAAAGACTCCTAGATACAGGGTACTAACAGCAAACAGGTTGGAACCCATTTTATAATTCTCTACCTACTTGGGAAAGTCAAACTTAACCCCTGAGAATAACAGCCATCTTCTTTCTTTCTACAGTTGGGTAAACTAAGGCACAGTGGCTAAAGCACTCACTGTGAGGCTCAGGGTTAGTTATGCACACACACCTCCAGAGACCCCTCCTCATACTATACATTAGTCTATTTTGATTGATACTTACCTCTAGTTCTTTTTTTAAAAGATTTTTAAAAATGTATTTCTGTATTTTTTATGTATGTATCCTATTTGCCTGTATCATATATACCTGTATGTATCATATATGCCTGCAGGCCAGAAGAGGGCACCAGATCTCATTACAGATGGTTGAGAGCCGCCATGTGGTTGCTGAGAATTGAACTCAGGACCTCTGGAAGAGCAGCCAGCACTCTTAACTGCTGAGCCATCTCTCCAACCCAGTCCTACCTCTTAGTTCTAAGAGCAAGCACATGACCCAGGGTTGACTAACCAGAAGGACAGTGGCTCAGACATGGGTACCCTGTCTGAATAGACCAATGAAAATCTTCCTTGGGACTTTTGCTATCACGATGGAGATGATGGGGGGTTAAGTTGTTAGGAGGGATGTTGTGAGTCACTGAGGGACATGGCAGAAGAGTGAATGAGACCAACAAGGAGAAAAGCTGAAGGATAGGGAGCTCTCTGCCAGCATCACTCTGATGCCTGGACCCAGCCATGCCTGAACAAATCCCTCCCAAACTGAGTTTGAAGCATGTCACTACTACATCTCCCAAGTTCACCATCCAGACACCTGACTGCCCCTGGCTATTTCACACCAGTCTTTCCTTCTGGAAACTTACTTGTCCTTTGTCCAGTACCCTCAAGGCTCTCTACTTCTGCCATGTCATAGGACAAGGGTATACAGATGCTCTCTCTACTTCAGCCTTGCCTCTGCTGCTGTGGTTCTGTGCCCACAGCTCTCAAAGCCCAACTCTACCTGCAGAATGACTGGTCCATGAGGCCAGAAGGGCACCTACCTGTCAATGGGGTGGACGATGACGGGGATGGCCAGCAGCCCAAGTGTGGTGGTGGTCCATTTGCGGACAGTCAGGGGCCAGCGGGTCATAGTACGCAGGCCATAGAGGGAGGCAGCACACAGACGGTTAATAGTGAAGCCTGGGATGGCTACGGAGGCCAGAGACTGCCACACGAAGGTGTCTACCACAGCCAGGGCCACTCTGGTGCTGCGGCCTTCTTCAGGGCTTGGCTCCTGGTAGGTACAAAGACATTTAACCCAGCTGGAGCAGAAGCAGGAAACCTGTAGATCTATCCCACTGCAGGGAGTGTCTGAAAATTGCCTTGTACACCCAAGCCCTTCTCCTAGGCGTGGATCCTGCAGATAGTTGTGTTTTCTCCGAGCATGAGGGTGGACCAGGGAGGAGGGAAGAGCAAGAGGGGTGCAGCAGGGCAGAAGGAAGCTGGGAGGACGACTCTGGGCTGTACTACATTCAGGGTTGGGGGGTTGACTTGTCTACATCCAGAAGTACCGAATGTCACTTCCAACCCATGTGGGTTGGTCGGTGCGAGGATGAACTAACTATTCTACAAACGGGATTAGTTTATGGACTTCACGATGCTAATTCGGATAGTGCTGTCCTACAATCAAGGCTGCACACTGATCCACACCAGGATGGGGTTGGAAGGGTAAACTAGCACTCACCTCTCCTGCCTTCTTGCCTTTGTCTATGGCATCAGCCAGCACGTAGGAGCTAGACACGCCATAGCTCAGCCACACCACAGCTGTAGGCACCAAGGAGCGGAAAGCCTCCCCCACTTCATTAGCATAGCCTGGAGGGAAAGGGCATTTTGTTATCTGGCCCGCGGGCTGTTCCACAAGGGGGCGCTTCTGATCCTAGACTGCTAAACTACAGTGGGGCAGGTGACCTCAGTCAAGTGACTTTACCTTTGATTTCTGAGCTGTGGACTGACGCCAACAATGAAGTTCATGGCTCATTAATCAGAGTCCCCAGCTGTGGCTCTGGGGATCTGCACCAATGAGGCAACCGGGTAGCCAACGAATGACTGAGCGTGGGCTTCCCTGATACTTAGTAAGTATCAAAGCCTTCCAGGGCCTTACATCAGTCCGCTCTTAAATCTCCCTTCAAGAGTGCCTCGTGTTCAGCCCTTTTTGCAGAAGAGGAAACCGGGGCTCAGGAAGAACCAGGTAATGGCAGGCGGTAGGAATTTAGATCCTCTAAGCCCACGGCTAGTGCGCGGTCATGGCACATGGCAA
Source organism: Cricetulus griseus (assembly GCF_003668045.3). Taxonomy (NCBI): domain Eukaryota; kingdom Metazoa; phylum Chordata; class Mammalia; order Rodentia; family Cricetidae; genus Cricetulus; species Cricetulus griseus. The sequence continues at coordinate 100,792,202 of NW_023276807.1, read as the reverse complement.
CCCACCCACTCGGCTTGCGCCTCCAGCAGAGCCCAATGAACAGAGTGTTGTGTGACCTTGGACAAGTCCCGAGCCCTCTCCTGAGCCCAGTCTCCTGCCAAAGCCGAGTAAGAACTAAACCCTTTCCTTTAGACTCCAGATCCACATGCCACAACCACTTTCCCAGAGTGGTGGGGTCGCTGCGGATCTCACTCCAACGCTCACCCAGGTAGCGCACCCATGTGTCCCGGTAGAGGTCGCACTCGGCGCCCTGCCGCGGCTGTTCGGACATGACTTCCCCAGGACGGTCCGAGTCACTGCAAGTTAGAGCCTCACGACCACTTCCGTTCCCGCTAGCACTCCGCTTACACTGGGCAAGGACCCGCCAGAAGTCCGAGGCGAAGGACAGGTCGATCTATCGCCACTGCAGGGAGTGTCTGAAAATTGCCTTGTACACCCAAGCCCTTCTCCTAGGCGTGGATCTTGCAGATAGTTGTGTTTTCTCCGAGCAGTAAATGCAAAGCTCTCCCAGGCATAGTTAGTTTTGGGAACTAACCAGGCCAGGGTTTCAATCAGGATGGTATCTTCTCAGGTGTGCGACGTATAGCAAAGCTGTATTTCTCTGAGCCTGAGTTCGTGTGTAAATGGGAGGCATGCCAGCATTCACTACCTTAAACACAAGGACTAATTATAGCAGTCATCATGCATTCGGTCGACTCGGATTTGCTTTCTTAAGCTCCTGAACTAGCATCAGGTCCTATTTTACAGAGGGGAAATAGAGAGGATGGTCATGCTCCTGACTCACAACTGTTAGGTGAATCCTGGCTAGGTGTTTTCAGATCCCATGCTCTGATTCTGTAACGGGGGCAGTGTGAGTCGATGGTGAATGCTCTAGAGAGGTGGGAGCCCAGACCCTCAGTCCCTCCTCTGCAGCGCCACCTTTATCTTTGATATACTCTGAGGGCTAACTGGATCTTCCTGGGGGCCAGAAGTCAAATGAATGAACAATTTAATGAGAAGTCAAGGTCTGGCAAACAAAACTCCAGGGAAATGAGCAGAATAAAAAGGAGAGAGTTTGGGGAGTTAGTTATTATGAGGTGAAGCCTTCCCCTGCAGGGGAAAAAGCACTCTGGGATATCAGAGGGGCAATGGTGTGGCCCCTGGAGACAAATCTTACTTGTGTCACCTTGTAGATGTCAGCCACCTCCTCTCCAAATCCCAGTGCCCACGTCAGCAAGACAAAATAGGTGGTGCTGAAGAGGTCGTTCAGTGGCTAACAGCGCTTACACCTCTTCCAGAGGACTCATGATTCCCAGCTCCTGCAGAGGTGGCTCAGTCACCTGTAACTCCACCTTCAGGGGATCTGACACTTCTAACCTCCACAGGCATCCACACACGTGTGGTTGTGGTATACACTCATATACAGACCCACACATACACGTAGATACCAATAAAATTTGTCTAAAATCTTCAAAAGTCAGGCATGGTAGCAAATGCTTTTAATCCCAAAATTTAGGAGGCAGAAACAGGCAGCATTACATGAGTTCAAGGCCAGACTGTCGACATAGGGATAGGGAGTTCCAGGCCTGGCCAGGGCTACATGGTAAAATAAAAACTAAAAAAATTTTTTACAACAATTCCAGGTGGTTAAGAAGAGGGTTTCTGAGGTTTTTTTTTTTTAACCAGTGACTAAAGATCCGAAAGGTTGACTTCCTATGAAGGACACGGCTTTCAGCCTGTGTCCTCATAGGCTCTTGAGGGTCAGTGGGGCCAGGGCCAGGCACGGGTGCAGAAGGCCCTGAAACACCGTAGTGCTGGAGTGGAATTAGGAGACAGTCCCTAAAACCACGTGACGCTAGTCCCCAGCCTCCCTCCCAGTAATACCCGTTGCAGACGCACCACACGCTCGCCCGCGCCCGCTGCGGGTTGTCGCGGACGAACCACCCGGCAAGGTCTGGAATCACCGAATAGGGCGGGGTCTCCGCCCTCACCGTGAAGGCTGTCGGGAGCATCTTCATGCCATGAACAAAGATGGTGGACGACACTCACCGGCTGAACCAATCACAAGACAGGACATCGGGGAAAGTTCACGCGAGAGGAGAGGAACAGACCGCCTATGTCTGTGTGTTATTTCAGCAGGAGTCTGTTACTTGGCTTCTGAGAAGGTCAAGTTTGGACCTAAAATGACAGGCTGCTAGGAAACCGGCGATGGGCAGTAAATTCTACTCCCTTTGCTCTGAAAATTGCTTTATTCATTAGTTAATGTACTTAACATCATTGTAAACCAAGGCCAGGACATGCTCCTGAGATGTGCGACTAGATCCTGAGTAGCCTCGACCCTCCGGTCGCTAGCCCTGCCCTGCCGAGAGCTCCCTGTGCTTGGTGAGACAAGTCCTCAGGCTGGGCCGGGGTCTCTTTCCAAGGAGAAGGGGGGACTCCGGAAGGGCCTGGGGCCGCGTTCCGGAACTCTGGGCAGTCCGTAACCTGGCGTTTGCTCGCAAGTTGTGTAGGGTCAAGAGCTGCTATTGCAAGGCCTCCTGTGGTCGCCCCTTCCCCTGGCTCAGATGCTTGTCTGGCCTATGGCCACTTTCCCGGGCAGCCTCCCTCCCTGGCTACCTGCATTCACAGGCAAGGGGAACCCACTGCTGCCGTTACACGCCTCCACAGAGAAGGCCTGCCAAGCCCTCAAGTCATTCAGGAGACTCAGACTGGGAAATGCCCTCTGTCTTACTCCCACTTCTCATTTTTGTGTAGGGTTGATCAAGTGGAGGCTTGCTTAGAGGCCTCCTTGGCCCTTTCAGATCTGTGATCCCCGAAGGTAATTACCCTTGTGCTTTTGGAAAGTTTCTCTTTTTCACTGGACAACAGTGGCTAGGTAGCAAAGTTTCACAAAACTCTGAGTCACTGGCAACCATTAGTAATTAAACAGGCAGCCAGTGGGGCCTAGGAGTTGGTGATGTTCTCAAGGGGAGAGAGAGGCCCTCCTCTTGCCTTCCAGTGCTGACTTGGGCCACCCGAGACTTGAGGGGTCGGGGTGGAGGGGGTGGATACTCCAGCCTTTTACAAAAAGTTTGGAAGAGCTCTGGATTCCCATCACCTGCCTAGCAGCCTGCTCCCTTGCAACCATCATTACGACCATGGAGGTTTGTTCCATGTTCATTTAGGAGCAAGTGTCTCCCAGCAGCTGGCTTCCCTGAGTGTGACATCTCATTTTCTTCTAATTTCTTCCCTGCTGCCATCCTGTGTACCCTTCTGCTCCCTGTCTCAGCTGTCACCGGACAGGTGAAGTTGGCAAGTCTCCAGGGTAGATATCATTACAGCCAGTCTCTAGAGACCCCTTAGTAGTCTGATGAAAAGGGCCCACTCTAGCCATTTGTCCTCTTTGGATTCTGGACGGGAGTCTCCTGTCCAGTTTGAAGTCTTCCCTCCAGCTCAGTTTCTTCAGGCTACTGGGTTGTGGGAGAGTGACTACTACAAAGAAACTGCCAGGAAGACACTGAGAGGGGGCAGGCTTGCTACAGGAGGAGCTGTTATTTGGGGGTGACTGCCCCCTGCTGATTCATCTTCTCCTCTGCTGCTTTGTCTGGAAGCAGGACCTCCACAGTGAAACTGACTTTCTTGGCATGGATGAAGCTGTAAGTGTTGTCAAACCGCAGGACATCTGGGGGAGCAGAGAAGGAAACATTCAGACAGTTCCCACCAGGAGGTGAGGGATGGTGAACAGGACTGGCTTTTACTGTCTGAGCAAGATGGTGTGGTAGGAGATGGAGATGAAAGTAGTGTAAGTCATACGTCTTGGCCTTCTGAAACTCAGTCCCACTGGGTTGACAATGTGTTCAAAAAATGTATGACACAGCACAGGCCTAATGAGATTAGTGGCAGAGACACATCCGTAACAGCTTGGAAGAAAAAGGCCTTTAAGACCAAAACTCGTGGCTTCTTTAGACCTGGCAGAATAATGTTAGCAGCCCCAGTGGTTGGGATGATGATGTCTGTGTGTGAAAGCATGTGGGTTTGTAGTCATGTGTGATCACATTCTTCCTCACAACAACTCTGAATTCAGCAGTAGTCCTACTTGGCAACAGCTAACAGGGTTTTATGTCACACAGTGAGGCAGTGATGGGATTGGGCTTTCCTTCTGGTTTGCATTCCTGCCCATAGTCCTGCCTGATTTGGACCCTGGGAAGCCCAGCCCATTTCATTCCTCTGCAAAATTTATGAACCAGGTGCTTACCCTTTGGAAAGATTAATGGGGCAAGGGGTACTCACAGCATGCCTGCCCATAATAATAATAAAAGGATGGGCTGTTCATCAAAGGAGAAGTACCCAAGCAATTTGTGTTGTAATCTGGATACTAGAGCACCGTTCTGATATTAAAAAGAAAGCGCTTAGCTGGGCATGGTGGTGCACACCTGTAATCCCAACACTTAAGAAGGAAGGAAGTTCAAGACCAGCCTTGGCTGTATAGTGTTTGAGTCCAGGCTGAGCTACATAGACCAAGAGCAGGGGATTGGGGAAATGTCCAAGATACATTCAGAAGCCAAAATAAACTGCAAAACAATTTGTAACATTTTTGTTAATTTATGTGTAAAAATAATTTTTGGGGGGCTTCTTTATTTGTCTCTACTTAGAGCTTCTCTGGTGGTAGCAGACACTAGGAATGACACTGTTCTGAAGGGAAGGTTTTCTCACATCCTGTGGTGAGTTTCACACTGTCAGACTTTCTTCAAACATACACCGAGTAACAGGCATGCTCCTGGCCAATGTGACTGCAAGTACTTGCCAGGCTTGTTATAGAAATGCGCCTCTAAAGGGATGGATGGTGTTTGGTAGGCTGGCCGGTGAGAGGCTGTTGGCTATGGTTTCCTCTAGGAAGGAACATGGACACAGTTGGCAGGGATGGCTTCTAAGCCTTGGCAACTGAACAGGCTTGCTTTCACTCTAACCCTGTTTCTTTGCAAGCTTGTTCCGTGTCACTCAAATGCCTCTTTGAGACAGCCAAGTGTGAACACAGAAGCACCAGCATCACCCTTCTGCATAGCTCCTCTCTCATTTTCTTGGTGTCTTTCCCTTTTCTCACCCTGGATAAACTGCATTCAGCCTGCAGTCTCCACAGTGCCTACTTTCTTCATGGCATGAAGTGTCAGTCATCTGTTTCCCGTCCCTACCAGAGGTCCTGCAGATCCCACACTCCTCCCTTCCTCTCGGCAACCAGAGTTCATTGTACTTTGATCTCCTTAGACAAGGATTGAGATACTTTGCTCTGCAAAATATCTGCCCTTGAGCACAAGGAAGAGCTTTGTAGAAGGCACAGGGGAGTGCAGTCACTGCAGCTCTAGGCTGCATGGCTCAGTATGACACTACATGTATTCACAGGCTCATGGAGTCCCTAGTGGCCCTCCAGTCTAGGGCTTCTCAACATGTGTTGGGTAACTGGCCCCTTTGAGAACCGTAAGGTATCAGGGGCAGTCTCCCAAAGAGAGATGTGCTGTTCTTTAGGGAAGCAGGGGAGTAAGTGTCATTTTGCCCTCCTATGTATGTAGTGAAATGTATAAATTCTAGGTCTGGGGCATGGGGTTAGAGCACTTGCCTAGCATGCAGGAGGCCCTGGGTTGAATCCTTGGTGCTTCATAATAATTATACTCAAATTGACTTCCTTTTGTTTCTCTTTTACATCACAGATAGAGTTTATTGATTTTACAATTATATGTATAGGTGGGTTACATTATCTGTGAGTAATGGGAACAATAGACATTTATAAAAGTGAAATGTTGGTTCTTAGATTCAGAACCACTTCTCTGGGGAGTCCATGGGCCCCAGAAGTAAACCTGTTCTAGCCTACTTCCCTCATTCTATGGTGAGGGAAGACCAAGTCTATTCTTTAGAGATGCTTGCTGGGAACACTCTGGGAGAGGTGGTGGCAAAGCTAGACGTTCTCAGCAAGCAAGCATCGGTGCCTAGCAGGCCTTTTCTCCCAGCAAGCACTGTCTGGCCTCTTCCTACAGTAGTTCAGATCTTCCTATGCACAGTGAGTCCTCCTGCTCAAAGTGCATTTCACTCTTTTCTTCATTCTTTCCATCCCTAGTTGAGCATTCCACACAGTAGGCTCTCAGAAAGTAATTGGGAGAAGGTGAAATCCACCCAAATGCTGGCCTCTCCTCGCTAGTACACCTGAACAAGGGCCAGAGAAGCCTAGGGAAGGCTGTGTTCCTACCATTTGAAGCCATGTACCCAACAGTTTAATTCTCTACAGGGTGATCATGCTCCACTTTGCAGGGGTCACTTTGTCCTCAGAGGCACTGCTCTCCCACAGGTGAACCTTAACCCTTAGATCTCTGGGCTCTGTTTTCAGCATCCCTGCCTCCTTATGACATTTGGCTCTACCTCACTGCCTTACCATCTGGGAAGAGAAATTTTATCCCATGGCCCGACTCTGCTTCTCCAGAAAATAGGCAGATCCCAGGCAGGTAAGGGTTTTGTGGGGACAGATCCAGGAAGACTAAAGCAGATGGAGGATTTGCAGTCCACATCCTGGTTGTATTAAAAGGCTGTTTATCCTTCAGATAAACAGTGTTGGGGCCCTCTTGCTACCTCTGTGGCCTTTGTGGAAATACTTCCTTGATCTGGGACTCTTGTCACAATGAGGATAAAGGTCTTTTTTATCTCTCTATCTTCTCTCAAGCAGCCTGTGACTAGGAACCTCTAGTATCCTCTCTTGGCATTAACACTAGCTACTTGATGGGAGAGAGAACATGTTTTGCCTATGCCTCAGCTTCCTCATCATCTAAAGAAAAGTCTACCTTATAAGTATAAAGTGCTTTCTCCTTTGTAGATGGCAATGCCTGGGCTGTGCTAAGCCTTGTTCTTGGTGCAGCACAGAGTATGCTTGCCCCTGCGACTTGGCTGCTCACTAACAAGAATGACCCTGTTCTTTAGGGAGCCAGATTGTACCTGTGTGTCCATAGGGAGGGAGCTCCAGCACTGTAGTTTGCTGGACAGCCAGGAAGAAGCAGGTATCTGTGGGGCTAGGGCTAGTGCCTCAGTGGTGCTGCCTCCACGTGGAGCCCAGGGATTCTCCCTTCTTACCCCACAGTCTCTGGGGACAGCCCTGCTCTTGTAGTTGCCCTAATAATAGTAATAATGATGGCTGCTGGTCCTGAGTCGAATGCTCTATCTCTGGCATCACACCCATCGCCTCATAGATCTCATCACCTGTGATCTGGCATCTCTGTAAGATTCCAGTTGCGGCAATCAGGAAACATACTTAGGAAGGCTGGGTCCTTTGCCCAAGATCACACATAGAGCTAGTGGTCAAGTCCCACTCAGATCTGAGCATAATGTCCTTGCTTGTCACTTTTTTAACCCTCATTGGCTTTGTCAGAAAGAAAACTAAAAATTGCCTGGCTTGTGTGTAGCTAGCATGTGTTGGGGCTTTTCCACTATACCATATAACCCTGTAAAATATAATTGCAGAAAGAGGAAAATGAAAGCCCTCTGTAAACCCTATTACCCTCAAGTTAATATGGATTTCCCAGAATTCCTTTCTGTTTACACATTTTCCCCCTCAGCCTCAGTGATATATATATATATATATATATATATATATATATATATATATATATCACACATGCTGTGTTTCATGTTTATCTCCCTGACATGAATTAACATCTTAACTGTCAGGGTGTTCTCTTTAATGACTACATGGTGTTTGTTGTATGGATGGACCTTATGGCCATGTGCTGTGTTGCTGGCTTTATGGGTTGCTAGGAACTTCTTGGTCCCCTAGCTTCATGTGTTTGTAAAGGTTTCTGTAGGACACATTTCAGAAGTAGGGTTCTGGGTCTAAAGGGTTTTTAACCAATACCAAATGAGCTGTAAGTGCTTTTGTCATGTGTAAGCTGCCGTCTCCTTCTGTTCTTTAGTCATCCTGGAGATGAGTGGTGCTCAGGCTGGCCTCAACCTGCAGCCCTGCCTCAGCCTCCTAAGTGCTGGAATTACAGGTGAGCTCCACCATGCCCAGCCCCCAAAAGCAGGTATTCTGAACCCCCATACTCACCTGTTACAGTAATCACCTCTACTTGGGAATATCAGGGGAGAGTCCCACCCTGTTGTTAACTATCTGGCCCCCCCTTAAGTCACTGTATCTTTCCAAATCTAGTTTTCTTCCTCTGGGTCAGGAGAGATGACCTCATAGAATGCCCCTTCCTATTCTGACACTGAGGTGACCAGTACACTGAGGAAGAGGTGTGTCATAAGCAGAAAGTTGATGGATTTCACGAGTTTCCAAGACCCAGATACTTACAGATGCCTGGCTCACTGCAGGTGAGGGTCCCATCCTCAGGGACCATGTGGGAATTGTATCTCTGGCTGGGCAGCACCTCTGTCATCTCCCCTGCTCGCTGCCGTTCCCCAATCTTGGTCTTCAGGAAAATTCCAAAACCCACGTCTGATCCCTCCGACATAAACTGCCACCTGCAGAGGACATCCACCTGTGTGTGTGTGTGTGTGTGTGTGTGTGTGTGTGTGTGTGTGTGTATGTATGTATGTGTGTGTGTGTGTGTCCATGGCAATGGGGTTTCTGCCACCCCATCCCACCCACTGGAACTGACAAATCTCAGGTCCCTGGAAGCACCCAGTCCTACCTGAGGACACAACCTGGGAAAAGGATCTCATACTCCACTTGGTGGGAGGAGGCTCGGGAAATCTGCACACTGTGCTCATATTGCTGCTTCACCTGGTCTCGCACGTAATATTGCTTGGGGATGTCACCCCCATAGTTGATCTAGAAGCAGAGCACAGGGTGAGTTGGGGTGCCCATCTGAGCAAAGACTCTCCCCATTGACCTTCACCTGGTGGCCCATACCTTGGATTTACATTTGGGGTTTCCATCAGGGTCGGTCATAGTGCCTCCATACTCCACAGGCAACTGTTCAGGGCTGATATGTTTGAGTAAAACCTCCTTCCAGTTTGCTGGCAGGAGAGGGAAGGACAGAAAGGTATCATTAGACAGGACTCATACCTGGTGATTAGCCCTGAAGAGTCAGAAAAGGCTGCCCCTGCCTTAAAAGGGAGCATTATAGGCTGGGCATGGTACATACTTGTGCACTCAAAGGACTGCAGGCAGGAGAACCGTTAGTTTGAAGCCAGTGTTGGCTACATAGTGAGGCTGGGTTGGGATGAAGTACTTCACAAGCATGCAGAAACAGTACCACACAGAGTTAGAAAGAGCTATTACCCAGAGCTCGCCTGGTCCAGGATTTAGAAACCCTGGGCTGCTGTCATAGTAACTGACCAGCTCAGCAACCTTAGGGACCCACTTCATCCTGAACTGCCTGCTGTCGGGATTGTGGAGGCAGCAAAATGAATTAAGGATGCATGAGAGGACTTTGTAAACTAGTATATTAACACTCCTAGGAAAGGATACAAACATTAAAATAAAAGCTGGATGGGGACATTGGGAACAAAAGCGGGAAGTGGGGCACAGACGGACAGACGACTGTTTCATGCAGAAGAGCTTCCAGCAGGACGGGAAAAGTCTTAAATCACAGGTTCTTATCCAGTTGGGCTGAACTCCTATCTTCTACACTGACTGAATGAGCACCCCACTGAAGAGTAACCCCTCAAATTGGGCTTATTTGGCTTTACCCAGCCAACTTCACTTCTATTCTTGTTTTGGGCTGGTTGACTGTTTTTTGTTTTTGTTGGGGGGGGGGGTTCGAGACATGGTTTCTCTGTATTGCTTTGGAGCCTGTCCTGGCACTCTGTAGACCAGGCTGGCCTTGAACTCACAGAGATCCACCTACCTCTGCCTCCTGTGTGCTGGGATTAAAGGCCTGTGCCACCAACACCCTACTTGTTTGTTTTGGTTTTTTCTAATCAAGTCCTCTCCTTATTGGAGTGATTAATTCTTGAGTGTCTGGTGCCGATAATCATTTCCCCAAGAAATATCAACCTGGTGCAATTAATGCCAGAAACCACACTGACTACCTAGACCATCTCTAGCCAGCAGCTCCAGGCCAGGGACCAGCCTAGTATCCTTTGCACAGATGACTGGAGCACTGACCATCCTGTGTCTGCCAACCCTCAGGTGTTTAAGGACTCCAAACCATGTGACTCCTAGAACACAGTGCCTGTGGCCTTGGGGTGATCTCATTGGCACTGCTAAATTCCAGTGACCAACCTGGAGTAACTTTGATCCCTCCTCTGTTGGAGATCTTGTTTCTCCCCAGTCTGCCCAAGGCACATTTGGTTGAAAGAATTTTAAGTGTGGGTAGGATAACAGACGGAACCTCCTACATAACTCTGCTGCCAGGAAACCAAACTGCCTCACGCACTTGGTGGGTGGTAGCAGCAGAAAAACCAAAAACCAAAAAACTTATTGCTCTGATTTTGTTATTTCTTCTCCCAGCTGAGCTGGAGAGCTGGGAGAAAATCAAGAGAGATCTTCCCATCCTATACAGAGTGGCGTCGGCCACTGCCAAAGCTGGGACTTCACTGCAGAAGTCCTGATGTCCTTTTGTTTGAAATAGGGTCTCACTGTGTAACCCTGGCCAGCCTAGAATTCCCTGTGTAGTTTCAGCTTTCTTCTGCCTCCCTAGCCCTGAGGTATCTTAAATGCATTTTTGTTCTTTTAATATTTTATTGCTATTATATGTGTGTATGATATATGTGTGCTGGAATGATGCATGTATGGGAGCTAAAGAACACTTTTGGGGGTTGTTTCCCTCCCTCCACTGTGGGATTAGGGATCAAGCTCAGGTCATCAGCCTTGTATAACAAGGATATGTTTTACCTGTGGAGCCAGCCCACATTGTCGTTTTAAGACAGGGTCTTAATATATAACCTGGGTTGGCCTTGAACTTAGAATGTAGCCGAGACAGACCTGGAACTGAAGATCCATGACCTACAAAGTGCTGGGAAAATAGACATTCACCATCTTCCCAGTCCAAAGTTACTACTCTCACTTTGTCTTAGCCCAGAGGTAAAGAAGCAAATCAAAATTGCCCCTCGCAATGTATTATTTAAAGGCAGTTCTGTAGATCTTTGGAATCACTATTACTACTGCCAGTTCAACTCTAGAGCCTGTCCCAGTCCACCTATCTCCAGTAGGCCTGCTCCTGTGTGTCCTCCTGGCTGGTCTGGGGTCACTGGCACTCTCCCCATTCCATATCCAACCCTTCCTTCTCTGCCACCCTCATTCATCCCCTCTCACCATCCCCAGTGGGCTCCTGTTATTCCACCTGCACTTGAACATGGATATCCCCCCAGGTTCACTTTGGGCTCCTAGACAGCATAGCACACAAACTGGTATCTGGCTTTTATGGACTTTTGCTGGTAGGTACGAGTCCTTTGAAAATCTGACCATGGGCTGGTGTTGGTGGCACACGCCTTTAATCCCTGTAGAGGCAGGTGGATCTCTGAGTTCAAGGCCAGCCTGGTCTACAGAGTGCCAGGACAGGCTCCAAAGCAATACAGAGAAACCATGTCTCGAAAAAAAAAACCAAAAGAAAAAAAAAGTCTGACCATGGCACTCCCCTGCCAAGCACTTCTCTGGTTCCCAGTGGCCTGAAGAGTCATGCCCCAGCCTCTCAACATGGTGTTCTGGTTTCTGTGTGACCTGGCTCCTGGCTCCTTCTGCAGCCTCATCCTTTGCTGTACTCTGCCTCATAGTCCCAAGGGAGGCTTTTACTCAGAGCTCCTCTTTCTGCTTTGTTCCATGTGCTCAACTTGCTCTTGTTGCTGTATGTAGCTTAGGTGGACATGGCTCTCCCCTCAACTCTGGTGGCATGGGTATTGCTGCTAGGTGTGACTGTAAACTGTGGTTTCCCTTTCTTCCATGTATCATATCATGCAGATAAGCATATTTATGTCCCCCCCCCCGCCCCGAGAGCCAGCCAAGGGACTCTGTCTTAATAATCCTGGTAGCCTGGCACCTAATCCTGGATCCGGCACAGAAAAGGTGTTTGTGGGAGTGGAGCCACTCACTCCTACTTGCCCCCAAATAATCTGTATGCACCCTATTCATGTTCTTTCTAGTGCCGTCTGGTTCACACCATAGCCTTTTCTCTGCAGTTGTCTCTCCCCTGTAATACTGTAAGCCCCTTAAGGATAAGCACTGGAATTCCATTCATCTTTGAATTTGCATGGTGAGCCCAGTGTTTGCTTCTAGAGTGTGTGAGGAAAGGTGTCGTTGTGAAAACATAGGAAGCCACAGATCTGTCTCCACTTGCCCCTGTGTCCCAACTACTCCCAAAGTAGAAGCTAGGCCTTTTCCCTGGAGGCTGTAACCATACCCCTAAAAAGCCAGACCCAATCTGAACCACACCCCAACGTGTAACATTTGGGCCACTTACCCCCCAAGACCATAATCTTCTTACGAGTGTCCTCACTTAGGAAGGGCTTGATGAGGTTATAGGCCACAGGAAACAACTTGGGAGCTGGAAGAGAGGCAAGACCACGTGAAGCAGAGAGCAAGGGTAACTCAGGTGCTGACGGTGTCATCTACCTCTCACCTAAGCTTGAGGCTCAGCCAGGCATGTCTGAAATCTAGCTCCCAGTGTGTACAAGGGTTGTGGCCAACCTGTCTCCTCCTATGGGATCACCAACCTGAATCCTACTGGGCCAGGTGGCTCAAATGCTCTGGGAACTTTCACGCTTCTGTACATGTCAAGGTCAAGGTCAGGCTTCTGAACAGGACCTTGGCCTCTCCTCTGCCTCACTGTTCACTCAGTCTGTCCCCAAGTAATGGTTTCAGCCTCTTATTCTCATTTGGCTTCATCACCAGAAATTCCAATCTTACCTTTCACAACAAACAGACGCTTCAGTGTTTCGGGATAATTTTCTTCAAACATGGAGAGAAACTGTGGAAGCAAAATTGATCTAGTTTCAGTAGCTCAGTGCCCTTCATCTTGCGTGTAGCCTAACTATGCAGTCCTTTCCGCCCCCACTCCCTGCCTCTTACCTCTCCATAGGCCTCCACTGCAGGTTTCCAGAGGTGCTTTAGACCGAGTCCCTCACAGTCATAAATCATGGTGATAGTCTCTATCTTCTTCCCTAGCTACAGGGGACAGACAGACAGTGGAAGCTGTATCACTGCCCTTCTATAGAACTCACAGAACTCAGGGCCCGTGCACACAGAGCAGGCAGCAGAGAGCCGGGTTAGGCCCAAGACTTCTCAGATGCAGATGTCACCTAAGGTGGAATTGTGACCTAGACAAACTGTTCTCATCTAGAAAATGACTAGAGTGGATCAAGATCACATCTGAGGTCCCCACTGTCCTGCAGGTTCTCCTGATGGCTTCTGTCTTCCTGTCAATTAGTGTATGTTCCCTGGGCAGCATCCATATGGCACCTGGGCCCAAACTACCTACCATTCTACCTAAGCTCTAAAGAAGCATCAGGTTGAACCCCTTTGTGTCCCCAGCCTCTCAGAGGTTCTGTACTGAGTGGGCTTTTTGTGAACATCTGCAAAGAACAGTGCCGAGATATCTGCAACTGCTGGAGAAGAAGGCAAGGAATGGTTCCAGCTTGGTCCTCAGTCCTTTTTAAAAAAATAAAATCTTGCCAGGGGGTGGTGGTGCACGCTTTTAATCCCAGCACTTGGGAGGCAGAGGCAGGTGGATCTCCGTGAATTTGAGACCAGCCTGGTCTACAAGAGCTAGTTCCAAGACAGCCTCCAAAGCCACAGAGAAACCCTGTTTCAAACTGCCCCCCCAAAATGCATCTCTCTCTCTCTCTCTTTCTCTCTCTCTCTCTCTCTCTCTCTCTCTCTCTCTCTCTCTCTCTCTCGTCGTGTGTGTGTGTGTGTGTGTGTGTGTGTGTGTGTGTGTGTGTGTGTGTGTGTGATGTACATGCCACAATGGGAATATGCAGCTCCAAAGATAACTTGAAGAAGTTGCTTCTCATCTTCCACCATGTAGGTTCTCAGGCTTTCTGGTAAGTCCATTTACCTGCTGATCCATCTATCCATCTATCCAGCCCCTCAGTCTTTTTCTTAGTAAGGAATGGTGCCCTGATGCCTTGAAAATAAACTTGGAGAAGCAAGGATTTTGGGTTTGTCTACATCAGGACTACCACACCCCCATAGCCACCCAAGGGTAGTTCAATCCAAGACCAGATCTCACTGGTCCCCACAGAAACAAGAGAAGTAGTAACAGTGTAGTGAGGTGACTTCCTTTGTCTTTCTGTTTTTTTGTGGTGCTGAGAAATAACCCTAGGCCCTTGCATGTGCTAAATGAGCTGCCTGTCACTGAGCAATATCTCCAGCTGTAGTAATTTATAGTTTCTTGTTTTCTTTTGTTTGTTTTTAGGGTCTTACTATATAGCCCAGGCTAGTTTCAAATTCAAGATCCCCTCCTGCCTCAGACTTGTGAATCGTGGAATTACAGGTGTATACCACTCAACTCCCTACAATGCTTTTTTTTTTTTTTTTTTTTTTTTTTTTTGCTGTATTTGGGTGGAAGCCCTGGGTGTGCAGATTGAGCACTGTACCAGCTGAGCTGCAGCCCTCACCCTTGTGAAATTTTAATTAACCCGATGTTTTCAGTGTAAAGGACTGCTTTTTAGTCTCAGAACTTTCCTATATATACCATTCCTATAGTTTGGGGGATTCATTATGGCAATGATAGAGGTTATTTCAAGCTTTTACTTAGCAAAATGCAAGTGTGACATGATAGCCCACCCACCTTTGTGGTCTGGTGGGCACACTCCTGCAGAAGCAGCTCACAGTCCCTCATCTTGGTCCTGAGTAGGTCCTGCTTGGAGGCGGAGAATAGCAGACCTTTGGCATCCAGAGGCCCAATGATGTCGTACCACACAGGGCAGCCATCCAGGTCATAGCCACACCTGCCGCCTGACAGATATTGTTGGATCACCTGGACAAAGATATAGTAAAAACATCTTGTGGATGAGTCCATCCCTTCCCCTGGTTCACAAGTCTCTCCCTTCGAATCCTCCCTTGGGTGCCAAGAAGTACTATGATGTCTCCTTTGGCATTGTCAGACCTGTCATCTGAGACTCCCAGTTGAGTAGCCCAGGGTACAGACTGTGAGTCTGATGAGCATCTTTACACAGGGATGGAGTAAGCTACTTTGTCCTCACCTCTGGTGGCTGCCAGCTGATGATGTTGTCAATGTCCTTTTGCTTCCGGAATTCCACATGCTGCAAATACAAAAAGATTTAGGAAGCACAGGGTGGAAGAACAGGTGTGTGGTGGTGGTGGGGTCATGAATAGGAATGAATAGGTGATCACCACAGGTGACCCCTTGAAGGAACTGGACAGGAGTGGAAAAGGAGACCCTAGTTTCTTAAGATAACTCAGCAAGAGTGCCATTCTTGCTGATCAGGAAGTAGGAAAGCCCAATGTTTCCAGGGAAGGAAATACACTTTGTCCCTCAGGAATAAAGCAACAATTGTTGGCTAATGTCTGTGTCACACAAACCAAAACCTATGATAGGGGTGGGTGACAGGTAGGCAGGAGAAGTCTAGGCAAAAATATGACTCTGGTGGGAAAAATTGTAGCAGCAGTAGAAACTCACCTTCCGGAGCATGGCCTCTGATTTCTGCAGGTCAAAGCTTCGGGCTGTAACAAAAGCATGATCAGGGTTGGGCATCAGACTGCATGTCTAAGGACCTGTTCCCAGGCTGCAGCCAAGTACCCTTGTGGGTTTCCCCAGCCAAATGTCAGATTTGTAAAATACCACAGCCCCGGGTTTGTAGGGTAGACGGGTCAAGTTCAAAGCATTTGGGAGTGGACAGCATTGCAATCTTGGGGTCAGAGTATCTTGGTTGATAAATCAGGTAAAGGGTCTTATCTCAGAGAAAATGAACCCTGGATCTTTTTATCAACTGGCCGTCCCCCACAAGGACAAAATTTATCTCCTCCACAGTATAACATCCAGCCATGAGAAATTGACCCACAGTTCAAAGATGAGCATAGCTGCCCAGGAGCTGGGCAGAGCTGGTCAAACATCCTTCTGAGATGGAGGAGTCAGCATGCCTCTCGCCAAACCTGACATTTCTCTAAAAGACCCACATATTTCTTAAAAAGCACAGTGGGTTCTAAGTCGGTTTATCTGGACCCTCCCCGATGAGTTGTCCTGCTCAAATCTGAGCCCAAGATTTCACTGTCCTCGGAGGCCACTTGCAGACAACCAGAGCTGCCATCAGCACTAATTTGTCGTAAGCTGCAGTCTACTCCAGAGGCACTCCAAAAACAGGGTTGTTTCCCCATCATTAACTGTCCTCCCAAAACATGAATTCTGTGCTGCCTATCTGGGCCTCCCTCCTATTGTGCTGCCTGCCCTTAGAGCCTCCATTTCTCACACTCAGCTCCACAACCATCCTAATCACTTCCCTGGTCAGGGCCCCTCCTAGGGGAACATCACAAATGAGCCCAGGTGTTGTTTGCCCCTTCTCCAATAAGTCCTAAGAATTCTCTTGGCAACAGTCACACCTTTAGTTCAGTTAGAGCTTAGAGTCAACTGAAACCCCAAATCCTTCACACCTGTGCGATGGCTAAGCCTCCAATCCCTCCATAGAGAGAAGGGTAGGCCCTTTACTGTATCCCTCTCACATTTCACCACTGGAGTCTACTTTATTCCATCAAATGAAGAGTTACTGACATCCTGAAGGGTTTGGCCTCTGACCTATAAACTATCTCTCCTGGCTGTACATCCTCCAAGGATTTAATTGACATCTAGATCAGCTGATAGCCCTGGAACTTAGCATACAGACTGCCCTTTGGGCTGTCAGCAGTGCCTTCATCATTGCTCTCTGGGAGCAGGGGAGCATACTCCCTGACTCTGCATTCATGGAGTCCAGTCCTCCATCTGAGTCAGGATGATTTGTCTAAAGTTCTGGGTGTGGTGCCTTGGTAACCAAGCCTGGACATGGTTCCTTGGTAGGCTGAGACACCAGGGTCTCAAGTTTGAAGTCAGCCTGGGCTACACAGGAATTTCATACTAACTTGGACTACATATTGAAACACTATCTTAAGAAAGAAAGAGAGGGGGGGAGGGAGAAAGGGAGAAACAAAGAAAAAGAAAGGAAAGAAAGAAAGAAAGAAAGATCAGTAAGATGGTTTAGTGTGTAGGCTGGAGAGATGGCTCAGAGGTTAAGAGCACTGACTGCTCTTCCAGAGGTCCTGAGTTCAATTCCCAGCAACCACATGGTGGCTCACAACCATCTATAATTGGATCTGATGCCTTCTTCTGGCATGCAGGCAAACGTGTGGACAGAGCACTCATACCTAAAAATAAATACATAAAATTTTACAAAAAGATTGTTCAGTGGGTAGAGGAGCTTACTGTGCAAGCCCAGAAGCCTGAATCTATGCAAAGGTAGATAACTCCACAGTTATCCTCTCCCCTCCACAAGTGCACCGTGGCATGCTCTCCCCACCCCCAAGCTCTCTCCCTTTATCCCTCCCCCCACACACACACACATTTTAAAATACTTCCTAAAAACAAGGGAAGGGTTGGCCAGACCACCACTAGTATGCATGCCAGACCCTTTCTGGCAGATCTGAGCAGCCACTCTGGCAAGTTGGGCTTAGGAATTTCCTCACTGACACCCTTCCTGTGACACCAGCAGCTCAGAGCAGCTTTTAGAGGAATTTAATGTGGGTCTGCATCTCAGATCCCCATATTGTGTATGCCTGACCATACCACTTAAGAAGCTAGAACTGAATGTCTTTTTGTAAGAGAGGAGCTACACCATGAAAATGACAGTTTCTTACAGAAAGGACACCCCTCTGGAGAGGAGAGCCCTTATCTCTAAACAACAGGGATCCAGGAGTAGTAAACTGAGTGCCCTTATCTGGGAGAACATCTCCAGTTAACCCTATCTGCCAAGATCCAACATTCAGGGTCTTCCCCACCATGTCTGTTATGTCAGGTTTCCTTCCTTCCTTCCTTCCTGTCTTTCTTTTGTTCGTTTGTTCATCTGACCTTCCCTTCTTGTCTGTCTGTCTGTCTTTTGGTTTTTCAAGATAGGTTTTTTGTTTGTTTGTTTGTTTGTTTAACAGCCCTAGCTGTACTAGAACTCACTCTGTAGACCAGGCTGGCCTCAAACTCACAGAGATCCTCCTGCCTCTGCCTCCCGAGTGCTGTGA
Organism: Cricetulus griseus; assembly: GCF_003668045.3. Lineage (NCBI taxonomy): Eukaryota > Metazoa > Chordata > Mammalia > Rodentia > Cricetidae > Cricetulus > Cricetulus griseus. The sequence goes on along the minus strand of NW_023276807.1, from coordinate 100,774,111 downwards.
TTAAAGGCATGCGCCACCACCGCCTAAGTCAGGATTTTCTAGGCTCCTGCACCCTGCTCAGAAGCAGCTGAAAGCCTGGCATGGGGCACTGCACGATAACCCAGCCCAGGAGCAACCAGACTGGGCTCTGGTTTGCCCATACCCTAGCCATGTAAACTGCAGACTCACTTACCTCTGCTCTCCTCTCTCCCAGGGTTCCTCCCACCTCTATTCTGTCTTGCTCACTGGCCTTCCTTGTTGGGGTACTCAGATCTCTCTTCCAACCAGAGAGAGGCAGTGGACACCTGTGTGCCTGCTGGGGAGGGCCGGCAGAGAACTGAACCCAAGCTCATACCACATTCTACTGCAAATGACTCCTTTAGAATGAAAGGCATGGGGGTGGTGGTGGTTTTTTTTTTTTTTTTTTTTTTAAGGCAACAAAAACCCCAATTCAAATTCCTAATAGGGTCTGAGTAGGCCAAAACTCCTGCCCAGAAAATGTGAGGCACAAATGAACTACAGAGGGGAAACTTTCTCTGCTCTCAGAAGCAGAGTTTGAAACAAGGAGTGTAACTCAGTGATAAAAATGCTTGCCTGGCATGCCACATGCCTGGGGTCGATCCTCAGCAGCTTAAAAGCAATTAGGAAGCAATGCTTGGCCTCAGGAGCAATTCACTGGGAAGAAGGCTGTGGCTACTGGAAAGGTGCTGGCTGGGAATCCAGAGCCCCGGGCTCTGCTCTCATTGTGCTTCCCATTTCCTTGTGCCTTCGGGTAAGGCCCTTGCCCTATCTAAGCCTAAGTGTTCTCATCTGGAAAATGAGAATTACCATCCTATGTGGGTGGAGTTGGTGCCAGATATGGGCCCTGATTAAACTATCCAGCCTCATACAAATGGCTTATCCTATCCCAGGGCTCTGATAGCAAAAGTGTCTAGGAGACCAGCTGCAAGACCCCACACTGGCCTGTGCCTAAATAAAATAGAGCTGCACAGCTATTAATGGCTCTCTCTCACAGTCACTTCCTTCTGGCAACCGCTCCATACCTAGTTGGATCATCTTGCAGCTGGCCCTTTAAGAAGGCTACTATTTTCCCACTCTCTCCTCCCACCTGCTTCTAGCTGTAGCCTTACAGCAAATGCTAAGCCAAAATTTCCTCCAGCATAGACAGACTTCACTGCCACCCCCACACCACCCCTCCACCCACTCTAGGTGGACTGGGAGAGGGGCCAGATCACATCGAGGGTATGGTAGGGGTGGGCAGGTGGCACTCTCAGGGCCCATGAGCCCCACATGGCTCTCCTGGGTACACCTGTCCTGGGGTGTTGCTAGCAGGCCTTCAAGAATATGCCAACTTTATAAAATTTCTGGAAAGCAAAAATTTTATCTTTTTATCTATTGCAAGTCTTCCCTGGCTGAGAGATGTGTGAGTGTGTCTGCAAAGAAGTCACAAGGCAGGTCCTGTACTCTAACATTTACAACAGAATTCTATGTCATGACTGGAGCTCTGCAGTAGAATTTTCTCATTTTTATGTCTGTCTGGTAATAAAGTTTCTATAAAGAAAAATGAAATTGTGTCAGAAGAGTCCTGAAGAGTGGCACATGCCTTGGATGACAGGCAAGGAGAGGGATGAGGACAAAAAGGTACAAGGAGTGGGGGTTGAGTCTGATCCTGATACTAGCAGCAACATGTTCCCATCATTCAACAGGCAGACCTTGCCATGCTACATCTTGCAAGAAAAATCTGGGCACTGGGTCTAATCCACTTCTCAGAGGAGGAGCCTAGAGATCTGTGACCTTGGCCAAGGTGTTACACCCAAGCTGGCACATGGCTGGACCTAGAACTCAAGACCCTGGCCTGTGAAGGGGGAGGGGGCACCCTTCCTAGTCCCCATGCCCAGTGCCCTTCTTTCAAGCCAACAGGACCAGGACCCTGGTTCTAATCCCAACTCTGCCTCCAACTTCCCACATAGTGGGGGCTTTCTGGGCCTTGATTTTCCTTCATCTGTCTGCAGAGCCGCCTTAACAGGGTAGATGAAAAGGATGTTAACAGTCCATAACCAGAGATTTGAGTCTTCTTTCTGACTGCAGCTCACTCAGAAAGTCCCTTCACCCCTCTGAGCTTCCATGTCTGTATCCTATAGAAGGGCTGGGGCTGGGGCTGGGGGGTGCCAACCAACTTTTAGTCTCATCTTGCCAGGGTTTCCAGAGGACATCATTTTGTTGTCCAGAACATACCCCTGCCCCAGTCTCCCACAGCCAGTCTTCCCTCACCTCGGAGCCATCGAAGAAGAAAGTAGTCATCTGGATTGGGCAGGGTGGGCAGCACATCCTGGACATTTTCTCGAAACTATAGGGAGAGATAGCTGAATGAGTGGGAGGTCCCCAACCTCACTCTTCCCAGAGTGCCCCTCCATTAGGGGGGTCTTTGCCAAAGCTCTCCTTTAACATATTGTTGTAGCCACTGACTAAGTGAAGTCATGGGCTGTGTTGCTAGGAGTACTTACTGGGTAGAAGATGAAGGCACAGAAAGGGACTTGGACACTGCCCTGCCTCACTGGTAAGTATATCTCCATATCATCAGGTGGGCAAGTGGGTGTGTTCCCAGCAAACAGTGATAGACATCTGTCACTCTGGCCTGTATGCCTAGCACCTGTCCTCTGTATGGCACCATCCTGGGCCCTGTCTTCCATCTCACCCAGGGCCCCTAGAGGTGTCACTGTCACATTTACAGCTGAAGAGATGAAAGCACAAAGAGGCTCAGCAACACCCCCAACAGCTGTGATATGGATCTGAGTCCAGATCCCAGGCTCCTCCTCAGAAGTCTTTCCACCCCCTTGGTAATGGAACAGGAGCAGAGAGAAGGAAAAGGGTAGTATCTAATGACTACATTCAAAAATGGTAGTTGAGCTGAGTTTGAAAGACTATAAAAGCAGTAGAGGGAAGGAGATGGACAACCCAGATGGAGGGAACAACTCCAGCAGGTAGCCACAAAAGGGAACAGTACTACGAGAGCCACCAAATGAAGTGGACAGTGACCCCAAGGGGCAGCCACACCTAACTCCAGTCTCTCACTGCCCAGTAGCGAGCAGGTCCCCTGCTGCTCTCCCTAAGCCTCCCCCATCGGTGACCTTTACCTGGTCACTGACTTATAGGACTCCCCCAGAGGGGACCAATGAGGATTGGCCACCTCTGCCCTTTGCCTTAGGTCAGCTAGGTCTGGCCAGACCCTCCCATCCCCCCAAAGCAGCTCCTAACATTAGGACAATGGTCATCTAAACAGCAAGAGGAGGCCACCCTCACCAGGTACCCTACCTAGCCCCTGGCTTAATCACCACCAGACTCCCCTGCAGGTCAGCAGTACTCCCACATCTGCTGCTGTGCTCTAGAATAAATAATGAAACTTCCGGGCCGTGAAGCCTCCAAACATTGGGGCTGGACCCCAGCAATTCTTATCCAGTGCAGCTGAGGAGATTAAGTCTTTCCGGCAGAAGGGCCAGCCCTGAACTTCAATGGAACAGATAGGTCCCTCTCTGCCCAGGTGTCAAGACAAAGCCTGATCATGTCTTTCCTTCTGAGTGGCATCACTAAGTCCCTTGCCCAGCAAGGGTCTGGGTCTCCAGAGGGAGGAGGGCTCTTCTCTCCGAAAGGAGCCCAACCTAGTTAGTCCTAGCATCTTAGACTTCACACACAGGTGCCTCGCGGCTCAACCTCTTCTAATTTCATCAAAGAGCACACAGGACAGGGCTTGGCCCAAGGTCGCACAGTGACTAGGTGCCTTGTAAGGGCTGTGGGGAGTTTGCCAAGGAGCTGTCCAGGACCCTTCCATATGCCACTGCCCCCGCATGAGGAAAACCTCCCGGAAATGGGAGGAAACCTGGGGCTCTGCCCCTGTCCCACGGCCCTGCTGCCAGTCCCTGCCAGCCCCGAAGATGAATGTTGCCTTTGTGCCCTCAGCTGCTTCTGAGGGCTTCCAAGCAACCACTTCTTCCCAGGGGGCACCGCTGGGGTTGCTCATGCTGGAGACCGCTATGACCAAACTTCCCGAGGTCCTCACTGAGCGAAAAGCGGTCCGCTGGGTACTGGCCAAGCGGGGGCGACTGACCGCCTCTCCCTCGGTCACTCGCCCGCGGGGACGACCCTCGCAGCCGCTTCCAGCTGGAGGGCGAGGACCACAGCTGGGCCGGGATCAGGCTCACCTTGGCCAATGCCTCCTCCTGTTTGGGGCTCAGGTCACCGACTCTGCCGCTCATCGTGTCTCAGCTTCGGGGCGCGGCGCCTGGAGCAGTTGATGGAGCTCTGACTCGTTTGCCGCCGCAGCCGCTGGAGTAAAGTCCCAGCCTTTGGCCGAGGCCCCGGGGCTGGCGGCCAAGACCCGCCTCTTAAAGGAGCCCGAGAGGCGGGACGAGACGCACAGAGGCCCTGGAGGTGAGCCAAGATGCCTGCCTACTCAGACACCTGAGCTACTTGGGTCTACTCCTCATCCTAACCAAAAGGAGGCTGAAAAGAGCTGGCTGATGACTTCTTCTAAGGAGCAACTCCACAGGGCTGGATCGGGCTGATTTTTCACCGCTTTCCTTACCCCAAAATGTTGACAGCTCTCCTTGTGCCCACCGGGAAGTGGCACCCCCCACTGCCCGTCCTTTTGCTTCTAGGAACTGTGGTGGTGTTGACTCTGCCATCACTTATGATCACTACAACCAGTCCAGCTTGGGGGTCGTTCAGAGTTGCACCCAAGGTTGCCGATGTAACCCAGTTGGTGGTAGAGGACTTGCCTAGCATGCACAACCTTGAGTTGGATCCCCAGCACTACGTGGTCATCATGGAACATTTCCACACATAATCTGTAATCCAAGCATTGGGGAGGTGGAGGCTGGAGAATCAGAAGTTCAAGATCACGCTTAGTTACTGATTGAGTTTGAGGCTGGCCTGGAATTCAAACAAACAAACCAGAGTTGGTACCCTTTTTCCTCTACCTGCAAAATAAGTAGGTGAAGAACACAGTGTCTGACTAAGGGGCAAGGAAAAACACCCTCCCTGCCTAAGACCCAGTTCTCTGCATCTGACCTTCCCTGCACTCTGGGAGCCACTCCCAAAGCTCTTGTCTCAGCTGGTGTGCTCTGCTTCCTCTCTGGAGGCTTGCGTCTGAGTGTCTATGTCCCACAACTTCCTACAAGTCCCTTTGTCTCTCTGCATTGTTGCTCCTTCACTAACTGGGGGTGATTTGGGGCTCATAAGTCAGCAGGAGGCTAAAAAGAATTAATGTACATAATTCTCAGGCTTGACTTCCCGTGACCACTTCCCAGCAGGCCTTGCACAGTCGTCCTTTGCTGGCTGCCTCATCAAATCTCAGCCATAGGCTAGACAAAGAGGAAACCATGGAAGCCAAGACCCACAGCTCTACTGTGGCTTACCTGCTTCCTAGCTCTGGCCAAGGGCCTGTGGGCTCCCCGCTAGTGACAAATCGACTTGTTGGAGGACTCTGGCAGCTGCAGCCTAGCAGCTTCATGTCCAGCCTGTTCCATTAGACTGCCCTCACCCCTGCTACTGCCTCTGCCCTACCCAATAAAGCAATTTCCTCTTTGCAGAATCCAACAGCCCCTCCTTCTGCTGGAGCCCCCTGCCACTTTGGTCTTATTTCCATGAACCTGGCACCTGGTCACAAGTCCAGGGTCACTTTTTCTTCCTACTGTATGCCAAGCAGTAGGCATTGTTCTGGAACCCAGCAATGTTCACACACCATCCTTTGGTCCCAAACATACTAAAAAGAACACAAAAGCAAGGCAGAGGTCAAGGAGAGGAATCATACAGTAGGAGATTAGAAAGAACAACATTTGCTTTGGATAAAGAGACCCTAGAAGGCTCCATGGAGAGAGTAGAATCTGACCTGAACCTTAAGATGTGGGGTACATGGAAGAAGGACCTCTAAACCTATATCAGTACAATGTCATGAGCTAAGTTCTGGTGGTAGGCTACAACCAGAGATGCAGAGGCAGAGGGGGGAAGGCGGAGTGCTTAAAAACCTTGGTGTGATCTTGCTTAGCAACATCTACCTTCTAGGCTACACTACCTTGCTTCAATTACCAGAGTCCCCACAAATCCTGCATCCCCCAGCAGAGGCTCCTGTAGACAAGGATGGGGTGTGGTGGCATATATAGCCAACACAACATTCAGAGCTGAGGCCAGAGGATCACAAATTTAAGGCCAGCCTGGGCTCAAGAAAATGACAAAAACTGGAATGGAGAGAAGGGAAAAGAAGGAGAAGAGAAGATGTGGTGGGCTTCAAACCAAAGCTCAGTGCTGAGGGGTGGCCTGAAAGGAAGGTGAAACAAGCAGCGTCCCACAGAGTTCATGTGGCCTCACTTAACAGCGGGGAAAACTGAGGCTCAAAGAGGCCATGTCTTGCCCTAAGTCACTAAGAGCACAGCAGATGTAGAGTGCCCAGTGGCTGGTCAGTGGAAAGCTGTCATCTGAACCCACTCCTTCCTGCCTGGCATGGGTGCAGAAGTAGCCATCAGCTACCTCAAATCCAGGTCTCCAGGACTGCAGGAAACAGAATGTCCCTCATGCCTCTCCTCACCCAGAGTCACGGCCGGTGGCAGCAGGCCTGTCCATGGTATAGGAAAGGACTTTGCTGTGCCTCCCCATGCTGAAGGGTGGACTGAGGGGCAGCCAGTGCCTGGCAGGCTCCCAGCCTGACCTCACCAGGTGTCCCTGCCCTAGTTACGGGCTTCTTGGCTTCTGATTAAGCACAGGACAGAGCTGCCTCCTTCACTGGTTGTGAGGCCTTTTAAGAGCTCTAAGAGCCTCCCAGGGGCAGTTTGCTCTTTATTGGGAAGAGCCTACTAAAGGAAAGGAGAGCAGTCCCTTCTGGTGGCGCAACCCCTTACAGATGTCTTCTCTTAGAAGCCCTGGCCAGTCCTCTAGAGTGGCAAGTTACCTGATGTGTGGAGGAGCCTGATGAAAGAGTGGAACAGTTACAGAAGATCGCTTTCAGTAAAGACAAACCTGGCTGTGCCTTCTCCTGCAGGCCCACTCAGAAAACCACAATGGACATGTTTATCCCTAAGGATGAATTCCCTGGAGTTGCTCTCCAAGCCCAAAAATATCTGAGCAAAGAATTCTCCCTCTTGTCTACCTCTTTTCAGTTCTCTGCTTCCACTGCGATTTACTGTGTCCTGTCAACCAGGGAAGCCACTGGTTAATCTGATAATATAAATCCTACATAAATAGTCTGGTAAACTCCTCAGGGCTGCTTCCTGAGATTGTTCTTCGGGCTCTTACCTTTCCTCTACTTCCCATCCCCTGCCCTACAGTTCTCCCGCCATGCAAGGTATATTGCTTCCCTCTGCTCAAGAGCCATCACTGGCTCCCTAGTTCCTTCAGAAGTCACCCCAATCCCATTGACTTGCTTCAAGTCTACTCCAGCTCTTCCCAGCATCCCTTGTGGCCTCAACTGTCAAAGTCCCCCTTTCTGTACACGTCCTTATCGGTCAAAGATGTTCTCGGCTGTTTCCTAACCACACTTCTACCCACTGCCTCTGTCAGAGTTATTTTCTCTCATTTCTTCCAGCTAGCTCCTCCTTGGTCCTCAAAGCCCTGACCCAAAGCTGTTTCCAGAAACTTCTCCCTTATCTGCGCATTGAAATGTGACCTCTGCCAACCAGAAGCTCTTTTCTCCTGACTTTAACAAGGGCTCTTCTGTATTGTGACTGTCACCTGGACTGACAGGAAGGACCTGGCCTCCAGGGTCAGACAGCCTGGAGGTGAGCTTTGGGAACATGAGTGTGCATGGCTCTGAGTGCTCCTTGCTGGGACCTGAGGCAATGTGGACTCCTAAAAGAGGAGCTTGGAGTTTTAATTTTGGAAGTGAGGGCATTGGAGTTTAGGGAGCAAGGGAGCAAGGCTCCCTCTTCTAGGGAGCAAGCATCTCTGGGCATAGGAAGAGTTCTGGACTGGGAGTCCTAAGTGGCAGCCTTGCTCTGTGTCCCAGAACTAATTTGTTATAGGGGCTATGAAGTACCATGTGAATAGGGGTGGGAGTGAGAGTGGGGCGCCCTGTTCCCTTCTCGGCTGCTTGCTTGTGCCTCCAGGGCCTCCATGGCTTCCTCCTCAAATGGAGAACACTGGCCTCAGAATCAAAGTCCCTCCCCCAGTGCCCTGACCTCAGATCTCCTGATGCCCATAGCAGGCAAAGTGGCACAAAGATTGACACAGCAACTTGGAGTCAGAAACACAGTCCGGCCTTTTAAACCCTTCAACAAATATTTGTGGAACACTCCACTTCTACAACACTAGGGCCATTCTAGAAAGCCCTGGAACTCAGAGGGCAGCCCCATAGGAAGGTCCCCTCCTCTTCACCTTGCCTTGTGAGGCTGCAACTGCCTCAGGTTACTTCTCTTCTCTGAGTGCCAGGAGCCTGGAGTGAAAACTAATCCTTTGCCTTTCTCCCTGGGGCCACTATGATGATTCCGAGTGACATAGTGGCTGGGAAAGCAGTGGATGCCCAGGGTGAGGGCTTGTTATTATTGCTACCATAGGGTATTTGTGAGGACGCGAGAGAAAATGAGAACCCAAGTCCATCCTTCTCCCTCCCCCAGAGCCCCACTTCCTCCTTGCTTCCACACTCCACCTGGCTTTGTCAAAAGATACAAATCCTCTCCCAGCCCCACTTCCCACACCTGAACCCACCAGATTAAGTCTTTTACCTTCCAGGGTATCACTGTCTAATCCCTAAGTCCTTTCTCACCAGTCTCCAGTCATCTCAGGGAAAATCAAATCCCTTTAGAATGAGGTGGCCCAGTTAGTTGAAAAGGGAGAGGCTGGGGGCAGGGAGCTGGGACCTCTGGAATACCTCAGAGGAGACTGGAGGACTAGAAGGGTCTCAAGGGCTTTACTTCAATTCTGGCACTAGCTGGTAAGAGGCGGGAGACTTCCCTGGGGGAAGGTGGGCCACCACTTCTGCTCCTACTCTGTATCTAAGATGGAGGCCAGATCATACTAGTCCACAGTAGGGACTAGGGAAACAGAATGGTGGCCCACCCACTCAGAGCTAGAACACCTGGTTCTGTCACCTAACAAAGTTAGCTGTTACTATCCTCAGTGTCCTATGGAAAAAATGCCATGACAATCTTACTACCTCGTCGGCTGGTGTGAAGTTAAATGAACTAGTTTCTCAAAAGTACCTAGAACCTAGAGAAGCAGTGGCTTTGTCTGCATGCACTTCCTGTTTCCTGCCCCAGACATTCTGTAGGCACTTCCCACACTGTCTGGGAGAGCCTTTATAGCTCCTGTCTTGAGACTGAAGTAACCCCTGACCCCCACGCCTGTCTCATTCTGTTTTATTCTCCTTGTAGCACTTAACTGTGGTCTGAAATGCTGTTACAGTATATGTGGTTGGTTTACTCTCTGTTCTCAAGGGCAGGAGCCACTGTGGGTCAGGGCCACTGCTGTATGTCCAGTGGACTGGCAAAGAAAGGAGCAGGTCTCTCCTCCCACCATGTGACAAGTGGCCACTGCTACACTCCACCTGTGTGATCCTGAGTGACTCAGTAACACTCTCTGGGCATCCAGGTGAGTAGAGGGAGCTGTGTGATGACAATCAAGAAGCAGTTAATGATTCTCCTGTTTTATTTTGGCTCTCTGTCTGCAAGGTAAAGTAACTTCTGAATTCTAAAACTACTACCTCCCCTCCCAACCTAGCTGTCTCTTGCTGGCACTGAATCTCAGACCTCTTGTCCTGGGATTTGATCCTATGAGCTGGCATTTCTTCCCTCCAGACCTTTTCTGTATAAAACAACACATCACACCATGCATCCCAAGGTGATTTCCCCTGGGACCGGGATGCCACCTGGTGGTAGTGTGCTGGCAGAGGCCCTTCCTGATCATTAGTGCTTATAATAACCTGCAAGTGGATTTGTACTCCTTGCCTTCCCCTGCCCCCCAGCCAGCACCATGGTCCATGACAGGTCTCACACACTCCCATGGCATTTACATAACCTAATAGGTGGTGGAGGAACTCACTTCACAGTAAAGGGAGCCATCAGAAGGGAGCTCCTACGGGGCTCACTGGCCTGACTGTGCTCCCCATTCCTGGTACCCATCCTCCCATCTGCCATTGGGGAAATTATCTCTTGCCTCATCCTGCATCTTCCTACAGTTTTAGGGCTTAAGAGTATTGTGCCCAAATTCTGAACCCCAAAATCACCAAAAGACCCAATCTGATGCAAAAGCAGAGTCTTTAATAATTTAACCAGTTAACTGTAGTAACTGGGTTCCAACATAGTGGGCAGAGCAAGAAGGACCCAGAGGGACCGCAGGGCAGGAAATTTATGGGGGTGGAGCAAGAGGAGTCTGGGGTCCACAACTGTCTCAGGATTGCTGCACTTCCAGGCTTGGGTGACCTGTTCTGTGTTGATTGGTCAACTGGTTGCTATGGCCTATAGGCCCTCCCAGGGCAGTTGCTATGCTCTTCGTGCCACTGTTACCATAAAACACATCCAGAGCCCTACAGCTAACTTCTTTTTCTTTTTTTTTTTCTTTTAATAGTATTTTATTAGTCTGTTTTTTTATTTTAAAAATGAAATTTCAGGACTAGAAAGATGGTTCAGTGTAGTTTATAAATTGGTTCCTGCACATGTACAAGGGTGGGGTTTTCTTTTTTTTCTTTTTTTATTAGTTCAAATTAGGAACAAGCTTACTTCACATGTCAATCCCTTCTCCCTCTCCCTCTCCCTCTCCCTCCCCTCTCCCCCAACCCCTCCACACTCTAGGGGGCCCCTGGTAGTGGATTAGTATTTTTCCCTGGTGTAAGAAGGGACTTTAAGAGGCCATCCCACTTGAAGGGATGCACTCTTGACCTGGACACATGGGGAAGGGCCTAGGCCCGGCCCAGGATCATGTGGTGGATTTGGGGGAGCTACCCTGCCTGGAGAGTGGAGGATGGATGGGGTCGGGACAGGTGGGGGCTTGGGGGCAGGGTTGGAGGGAGGGGAGGGAGAGGGAGAAGGGATTGACCTGAGAAGCAAGCTTGTTCCAGCTAACTTCTGATTGATTCCTTGCCACATGGAAGGTATCTGACCTTCTAGTGACTAGGAGGTAGGGCAAGGTCAGGAAGCTCAGCACATGTTGCTGCGTCAGAGGCCTACATCTTGCTGGGTCTTTTCTGCAGCCTGTCATGGCTGCTAAAGCAGGGGGCTGAGTGAGGGCCTGGTCCCTTCAAGAGAAGACAGCAGCTAAGATTCCCTCTGTGTCGGCTCAGGCCAGGGCCAGGAAACTTGGTATAACTGGAAACAAGCCTGCTGGAATCAGAGCACACGTGGTGACAAGGCCCAAATCTTTTCATGGAAGATCCATGAGAGCTGGCCATAGGGAGGATGGCTTGCTTGGAAGCACATGATAAGAGAATGACTATTCTGTGTTCACTGGCTCCCTATCCTGTCCCAGAAATCAAGCAAGCAGAGAACTGCAGCCCTGACTCCTTCAAAGAGGCTGAAAGAGTTGAGCATCCTGTCTATCCATTCCTGGGAGCAAATGGTCTGCCTTGCTCCCAGTCCATTCCAGGAGGGGCCAATGTCCTAGACTCCTGCAGCCAGTGTCCTAGACTTAGCTGCTCCCTCTCCTGGGTTCATTCCCTTTGGGAACACTGCTGTTTCATATACCCACTCCACACCCACACCAGCAGGGGGTCTGCCCCACATTACAATGACACTCTTAATCTTTGTCTTCCAGGATAAGCAGAGGCCAGCCAATGGGAAGACAGGCCAGTTATCCTCTGTGCTTTCTGGCCGCCACTAATGGAAGCCTGGAATGTGGATATTTATTGGGATGCAGAGTGTGCCCAGGGGTCAAAGATGAGTAAGGTTCTATGTCTTTCTGGGTCGTTTGTTTGGGAAGTCAGTGAGGACGCTCTGCTCAGGCCTCAGGGTGGGGGCAGAGAGCAAGAAACAGAAATGGGAATAGGCAGAGCCAGCAGTTTTGTTGATGACAGTGGATCTCTGTAGCCCTGTCACTGGGACATACAAATGGGCTGAAATACTCACAAAATGAGAGAAGTAAGACTGTTCGTAGAAGCTGGGTGTGGTGGCTCATGCCTATAACCCAGCACTTGGGAGACTGAGGCAGAAGGATTATCAAGAGTTCAAAGCCACCCTGGGCTACACAGTGAGTTCCAGGCCTCATCCACCCCAGTGGCTTTTACTCAGCCTAATAGCTGGGGGAGGAACTCACCTCATAAAGAGAGCCATCAGAAGGGAGCTGACCCACATAGCAACACCCTGTTTCAATAGTAGAAATAATACTAATGCTACTATTACAACTACTACTACTACTAAATGATACAATGAGTACTCTTGTGATTTAAAAGCAGAGCCTGGGAGCTGGAGAGATGGCTCAGAGGATAAAAGCACTGTCTACTCTTCCAGAGGTTCTGAGTTCAATTCCCAGCAACCACATGGTGGCTCACAATTCTCTCGAGATCTGGTGCCCTCTCTGACCTGCCAGCCTACATGTAGGCAGAACATTGTATACATAATAAATAAATAAATCTTAAAAAAAAAGCAGAGCCTGATTTAGTGGTAAAGTAACCTGGCATGTGTTAGGCCTTCAGCTGGATCCCAGCATCATTATGTCCCACTCTGGTGACCAAATGTCATGTGTCTCCCTGATTTTTTTCATGGCTTTGGATAGCACCAGTGCTGTAGCAATATTAATTCTGCTAATCCACTGTGCTAGAGCCTTTTTTTAAAGATCTTCTTGTGCATTTCAATAACATTTCATAGTTTTCAATGCATGTATCTTTTACCTCCTTGTTTGTATTGATCCAAAAGTATTTCATTATTTTGTATGCTACTATTATAAGTGAGGTTATTGCTTTAATTTCTTTTAGAAATTGTTCCATGCTTGTATATAAAAAGATACTGCAGACTGACCTTTTTGAGTTGATCTTAGACAACCTATGAGCCTATTGTTGGGCTTCTTTTTTTTGGGGGGGGGTTCCAGGAGTTGGGATTGTAGGTAAGTCCCAGATGGCCACCTAACATTCCCATGAGTCCTTATGCCTGCACTGTGGCCTCACCTGCTGAGTAGTCTCCTCAGCCCTTTTTCTCACTTTAGTTTGGTATTTCCATTTATTCATGGATACATTGTCTACTGAGTTTTAAACATAATTTAATACTTTCTGCCTAGGTAAGGTTACTGTTGCTGTGATAAACACCATGACCAAAAGCAACTTGGGGAGGAAAGAGTTTATCTGGCTTACACCTCCACATCATAGTCCATCATTGATGGAAGTCAGGGCAGGAAACTGGAAGCAGGAACTGATGCAGAGGCCATGGAGGAGATGCTGCTTACTGGCTTGCTTCCCGAGGCTTGCTCAGCCTGCTTTCTTAAAGAACCCAGGTTCACCAACTATGAGATAGCACTGCTCAACAACAGGCTGGGCCCTCCCTCATAAATCACTAATTAAGAAAAAGAAAATACCCTATAGGCTTACTTACAGCAAAATCTTATGGAAGCATTTTCTTAGTTGAGGTTCCCTCCTCTTAGAGGTCTACAGAACTTGGTCTACAGAGCCAGTTCCAGGACAACCCGGGCTACACAGAGAGACTATGTTTTGAAAGACCAAAAAAAAAAAGATGATGGAAAAATGTCCTTCTGTATATATGTTTCTCTTATTGGTTTGATTAATAGAACACTGATTGGCCAGTAGTCAGGCAGGAAGTATAGGCAGGGCTAGGAGAAGAGGAGAATGCTAAGGAAAGGACACAGAGAGAGGCAGCAAGAGAGAAGTCATGTAGCTGCTGAAACAGTAACATGCTAGAGCATTAGGGCCACAGCCTCGTGGCAATACATAGTTTAATAGATATGGGTTAATAATTAAGAAAGAACTAGCCAATAAGAAGTCTCATCCACCGGCCAAATAGTTTCTAATTAATATAAGTCTTTGTGTGTTTATTTGGGGCTGAAGGGCGCAGGACCAGGCGGAACAGAAACTCCGTCTACAAAAAGAACGTTTTCATTATTATTTTAAGCCAATAATTGCATGCACAGCTGCACACCCATGTGCATGCAGTACCTACAAAGGCCAGAAGAGGGCAACAGATCCCCTGGGACTGGAGTCACAGGAGTTTGTGAACTGGCAGTCCTGTGGGGGTGCTAGGGTGGGGGTGCTAGAATCAAACCTGGATCCTCTGACAGAGCAGCCAGAGCTCTTATCTTCTGAGCCATCTCTCCAGATGCTGTCCTTACCATTTTATATTTTTTCAAACAGGGTCTCATTGTGTAATGTATGTTTACCTCAAACCCATGATCTTCCTGCCTCACCCTTTCAAGTGCTGACATTACCGGCATGTCCATGATAATATTTTTTCTGTAATTAAAAACAAAACAAAACAAATACTCTCATGACCTTGAAATAATCAAAATCTTGTTTATTTAAAGTGGTTTACTTTTCATATTTAAGTCTTTAATTCACATGAATTGGTTTTCTGTAGACAATATGCAATAGGGGTCCCATTTCACTTTTCAAGATAGGTTTTCTCTATGTAACAGTCTGGCTATCCTGGAACTCATTCTGTAGACCAGGCTGACGTTGAACTCACAGTGATCTGCCTGCATCTGCCTCCTGTGTGCTGGGATTAAAGGCGTGCGCCACCACCGCCCAGCCAATTTCACTTCTTTTTCCAGTGGTTACCTGACTTAGTGGCAGTTAGTCAAAGAGCGAGCCGTTCCATCTCCTCCCATCTCCCCAAATGCAGCATGTCCTCTGACCAATAAGGTTTATGTATGTGCTGATCGGTTTTATGTCAATTCCCTGTTTGCAGACTTTTTCTATACATCTCTGTCTTCTTTAGAAATATTTTGGTCATCGAATACTGGCAGCTAAACAGGTTTCTGTTTTCCATAGGTTTGAACATTTTATTAGAAAATGGGGGCTGTGTTGCAGCTCATCTGCTCTTTGCTCTTTTATCGGCGTACAATTTGTAAAAGGCTCAGGTTTCAGATTGAATCAGCTCCTGGCAACCAACCCTCAGAGTAAAGGACAGATTTTAGGACAAAAATAGAACCTCCACAATCCAGCAAACATTGGAGATTGTGTTAGAAGTGGAATAGTGCAGGTTTAGATAAGTCCATTTTACAGACGAGAACAGTCCAGTTCTCAGCGCCACTATGGCTCTGTGTGGTTTGTCCAGCCTCGTGCCCCTAGCCCTTCTCCCTGCTCCTTTGAGACCACGGCCTCAATCTCCCCATCTTCTTTCTGTCGCTGATTCTCTGCCGCCTGCTATTTGATTTTATGAAAAAAACGCTGACTCGGAGGAGGATGTGACATAGCCTTGGCCACTATGTGGGTTCATCAGCCCAGGCCCCTGGACACCTCCCTCGTTCCTGCCTTTCTCTGGTCCTGTCTCCACTTACAACCTGGCAAGCTCTCCAGAGCCTTCTGCGTCCGGGATCGGCCCCATATGTTTTCAGGGACCACAAGGGAGCGCCCCGAGCTCGCCCTACCGGCGCCCCGCCCCCTCCAGCCGCGGCTCCTCCCCTACCGGCGCCCCGCCCCGTCCGGCGCGGCCTCGCTCTCTCCGTTCTCCCGGCGCCAGGGACTGTCCCAGTCCACGGCCTCGCCAGTTCTTCGGTCCGACCATGGGCCCTGCAGATCGCCCCGTGCTAAGATCGCCACCCTCGCCGCCACCTCCTCCATCGCCGCCGTCACCGCTTCTGCTGCTGCTGCCCCTGCTGCCTCTGTGGTTGGGCCTGGCGGGGCCGGGGGCCGCGGCGGACGGCAGCGAGCCGGCGGCCCGGGCCGGGCGGGGCGGAGCCCGGGCAGTGCGAGTGGATGTGAAGCTGCCGCGGCAGGACGCCCTGGTTTTGGAGGGCGTCAGGATCGGTCCTGAAGCCGACCCCGAGCCGCTGCTGGGCGGCCGCCTGCTGTTGGTGAGCGCAACCCTGCCAAAACATGCCGTGACCCTCGCTTGATCTGGCTCCCCAGGCCAGGTTTTCGCCGACCTGAGATCCACATGCCCCTTCCAAACTCATTCCCACACCCCAACCTTGCATCCTCTGTGGCAGATCCTGGCTGCCTCTTCTACTCCTCTTGCCTCCCTCTTCTCATGGCTCCTCACACAGATGGATGTCGTGGATGCTGAGCAAGAGATACCTGTAGACGGCTGGATTGCGGTGGCATATGTGGGCAAAGAGCAGGCTGCTCAGTTCCACCAGGAGAACCAAGGCAGTGGCCCGAAGACATATCCCAAGGCTCTGGTCCAACAGGTGCAAAGGGTTTTTGGAGGGAAGGGGAGAAGGAAATGCTTTCAAAACATCATCTAGAGCCAGGCTACCAGGTGGCCTATGAGGAGCTTTCCAAAGAGACCCCAAAATGGAACATCAAAGCAATGTGATGGGGAGGTGGGAGAAGGTGGAAGATTTGCTGGGGAAAGAGAACCTTTTCTCAGAATACATGATGGGAGTCAACTAGGGTGGGGAGAATTGCTTTGCCAGGACTAGGGCAAATGACAAGGTTTTTGGGATCCTAGAGAACAGGAGGAGTGGAAGTTTCACACACACACACACACACACACACACACACGATAATGTGCAAATTTCTTAAAATCAAGGACATTTCTTAGGTAACTATGGTATCTGAAATTAGAAAAGTTAACATCTTTAAAATGTAATCTGTCTCATAATTAAATATCGCCTCAGTCTGCAACCATCGAGTGTTACCTATGACTGTCATATCTCTTTTTGGAATGCTTGAGGGAGCTTATAGCTAGCCTACCCGGCAGTCGGACTCCTGAGACCTGGGGCCACAGGGAAGGCAGGTGTGTGGCAGCCTCGTACCTTCTGTCTTCCTTTGCAGATGCGCCGTGCCCTCTTCCTGGGAGCCTCTGCCCTGCTTCTCCTCATCCTAAACCATAGTGTGGTCCGAGAGGTAAACTGGGATGGACTGTGAGGGTGAGCAGGTGAGGGGAGAGGGGACCAGAGCCTGCTACCTCCTGTCTCCTGCAGTTGGACATATCCCAGCTTCTGCTCAGGCCAGTGATTGTCCTCCATTATTCTTCCAATGTCACCAAGCTGTTGGAGGCACTTCTTCAGTGAGTTGGGTTTATTCTGGGGGGTCTGCTGCCTGGCTGCTGTGGGTCTCTGGCTCTCCAGTGGGCTCTAGGGGAGGAGGGTGTCTCTGGAGATGGCCCTTACCTGACCTGTTAGCCCTTAAACTACTGTCCAAGCTTGAAAACAGGGGAGGAGATGGGAAAGAGGAGGTAGGATCTGGGAAAGGAGTTGCCCTATGGGCAGAGGGACTAGCCCAGCCTGAGGAAGCTGGATACCCGGTTGATAGGCTGTTCTATGGCCTGGCTGGGTGAGAACCTGGGAAAACAGCCAGGAAAGGTCTGGGAGCCAAATCAGAAGGCCTACGACGATAATATCCTGGGGTATCCACCTCAGAGCCAGGTAGATGAATCTGGGCCTCCCTTCCCAAGGGCCGTCTGTCTGCCCCTCTCACTCCCCATCCCATGATTCTTCCTCAGAAGGACCCAGGCTACTGCTGAGATCACCAGCAGAGAGTCCCTGTCAGCCAACATCGAGTGGAAGCTGACATTGTGGACTACCTGTGGCCTCTCCAAGGACAGCTACGGGGGCTGGCAGGACTTGGTGTGCCTGGGAGGTGGTCAGGCCCAGGAGCAGGTAGGTGTCAGTAGATCCTAGGATAGCCTTGCATACCTTAGAGCTGATTACTTAGTGATATGGTACAGCAGACACTGAGCATGACACTTGGCCTGGGGTCATAGGCAATGATAGCCTCTGCTGTCATGTTCCCACAGCTCTCTCACTTGTCGCATTCATGTTTCCATTGAGGGAAGACCGCAGGGCCATGTACATGCTAAGCAAGGGTTCTACTGTAGAGCCTCACCCACACTGCTCCTTTATTTCCAGTCTTATTGCGACCTTGCTTTATCACCAGCTCCCAAGCGCACCCTGACCGCCTTCCTGCCTCCGGGCTTTGCCTGATTGGCCCTTAGTGTTCATTCCCCGTTTCTCTGTCTGCATGAGTCCTTGACTAGTAGAACTTTCCCGGCTCATCCTGCCTTCCTGCTTTGGACTGTTCCCTTCAGTCCTCTGCTCATAGTCTTACTCCATCTGCTCAGTCATAGCTGGACTTTGCCAGGCTTTCTCAGCATTCTTAGAAGATCTAACCTGGTATGTTAGTGACTTTGTGTCCTCGTGGCTAGGGCTGTGTTTCTTGTCCACATAGCCCAGTGTTTAGCTACCGGGGGTTCAATCCACAGCATTTCTTGAACTCCAGTCTATATAAGTTGTGGGGAGGAAGACATACTCTGTCTCTTAGTGTGCAGCCTCTAGTGCACAGGGCCACACTGAGCAATATGAAGTCAGACATGTTAAAACCCTGGCTCCCAAACCTTAGCTCAACAACCACTGACAGGCCAAGTGTTTTCATGTTCTTCCCATACACACTCTCTCTCCACTGCTGGGGTGGGCAATACAGACCTCTGGGGGAGGGAGGCATTTGGTGAAGGTCAGGGGGAAATAGGTCTGGGAGAATAGGCTGGGAAAGGGCTCTGATGGCCTGGAAGTGAGAATACACAGTGTTTAGGACAGGCTGGCAGGGACAGAGGAAATAATTTAACAGCTGAGAAGGTACTGCCAGCCAAGTTGGGGGTGGCCACGGCAGACGAGATGTCCAAATGATAGCTGGCCAGGCTGCTCACGTAGCTTCCCTGATGGACAATGGACGCCAAGCCTGGTCCCAGGCCCAGCTACCACCCTGAGCTAGTAATCCAGATACTATGCTGAACAGTAAGTACCCTGGCTGCTCTAATGGAGGGGCCCTGCCCATCCTCTCCCTACCAGGGGCTTCAGAGCGGTTCTACTTTGGTGGCCGTTTGGCATGCCCTGGACTCTGGCTGGGGAGCAGATAGATACAGAATGAACCTCAAGCTGGCAGTAGGCACAAATCCTTCCAGGTCATAGCAAAAACACCTGAGCCCAATCTAGGACTCAGAGTTTCCTGGAACAAGCGCCACTACTGTGCTGTGATGAAGCAGGAGAGGGACAGGTTCATAGACACCTCTAAGGGATGACCCCAGTGCTTTCACCCCAAACAAGGGCTAATTTTATTGCATTCCCAGCCCCAGCCTGGTCTGGGATGGTGGCTTTTTCTGTCCGATCACTTCAGCACCTCTCCCCTGCTGTGATGGAACCTGTATTAGCAAGAACAGTCCCAGGGAAGTACTTATTACCAGGCTTTCGTAAAACTGTTAGGACAGCCCACCTTGTATGCTGTGACAAAGACAAATCTACTAAGAAAGCCGAGGGTTTTTAAGTTAATGTGTTTAATTGTCACAACACATCTAAATTCTGTGGGAAATAGTGCACCTGTGTGGGAGAGCCCATGTGGCTTGCTCACTCTGCCACTCCAGTTTCATTCCACAAAAGCTGGGGCTACAATGTCACCATATCAGATTTAGTTCTCAACCAGTGACAGGTCCTTGAGGACTATCCAGGGCAGCAGCAAGGAAGCCTATGGTCAGTGGGTTTTAGGAGGACTGGGCAGGGGGCACATTTACCCTGAGTGGCAGTGCTCCTGGAGCAATAAGCCAAAGGTGTTGAGAGGCAAGGTCAAGGAAAAACAATTTTCAAGATGGGGAAATGTGGCAGGGCATGGATATGGCAAGGCAAGGGACAAGGGAAAAGACAGTGAAGGAGGGCATGGCATTGTCAGTTTACCACTGAAGCCCCTGGGCCTGGGGGCGGGGCCTGTGTGCTGGTGGTTGAAGAGAAAAATGATTGCAGGATGGAAGCGGACCAGCTTCTGCAGTTTCAGATGTGAGCATCAGCTTAGATGAAGAGGGCAAGTGAACGGGGCAGGGACTGAGAACAGACTAGGAGAAATCTGTGCCAGGAACAGAGTAGCAGGGCACTAAGGGCAGATGTGGCTCCCCATGCAGCTGGAGTAGACCCTGGGGAGCACATAGGTAGGTGGGATAGAGACGTAAGAGACAGGGGCCCTCAGTGCATGTCACTTGCTTTGTCATGCTTTGTTCATGGGGTGCTATTCCTGGGGGAAGCATGTGGAGCAGCCCCAGTGCCCCTAACATCCTCCTCTTTCTCCAGAAGCCCCTGCAGCAGCTATGGAATGCCATCTTGCTTGTGGCCATGCTCTTGTGCACAGGCCTTGTGGTTCAGGCCCAGCGGCAGGCATCAAGACAGAACCAGCAGGAACCTGGAGGCCAGGTGGGAGCCAGATTGTGGAAGCTCTTGTGCCCACAGCCCTTGGGCCTGCAAGACTGTGGCCATCCTTTTCCCACAGGGGGATTTGTTCAAACGACGTGTGGTTCGGAGACTAGCATCCCTCAAGACCCGGCGCTGCCGGCTGAGCAGGGCAGCACACAGCCTTCCAGAGCCTGGCATGGAGACGTGTGCTGTTTGTCTAGATAACTTCTGTAACAAACAGGTTAGTGCCTGGGCAAGGTCAGCTACCAGCTGGCTTGTGGCATCCCAGATCCTGCTCCCAAGACCCTCCACTCCAACCAGGACCTTTTTCCAGTCCTCATTATGGCTACCAAGAGCATACCTTGGGAAGGCCCAGGAGTGATGGCTACCAAGAGCATACCTTGGGAAGGCCCAGGAGTGCTCAGTGAGAAGGGCATGTGTCTATCCCCCATCTATAGCCCGTGTCTCTCCTCCATCCTGTAGTGGCTCCGGGTATTGCCCTGTAAGCATGAGTTCCACCGAGACTGCGTGGACCCCTGGCTGATGCTACAGCAGACCTGCCCACTGTGCAAGTTCAATGTCCTGGGTGAGCATCAGGGGCTGGCGGGCAGGGGGGGGGGTGTTCTGGGCTAACCCCGAAGCCCAACCTGATTCCTCTCTCCCTGTTCTCTCCTACAGGGAACCACTACTCAGATGACTAACTGCCCAAGTGGAGATTCTGCACTTTGGAATGGACCCTTCCCAGCCTACACTACAGGATTGTGGCTTGGACAGGCCAGCTAGCCCTGTGGGCAAAGTCAAGGCCCCACTATACCATACCCATGGTGGGTAGGAGGGACTCATGGCCCTAGGCTGAAGACACAGAGCCAGGACCACCAGGCAAGGACAAATCATTAGAGCCCTTCTCTGCAACCCTAGGATATCTATGCCTGCCCTTATAGGCAGCTCTCAGGACTTTGGGGAAAGAAAATATGGCCACTACATCTGTCTCCAGCATTCTGGGGCTTCCATGATTGAATTTTATGCTATTTATTGGGGGATAGATTGAGGGAAAAGATGTGTGGCCATGGCACCCACTGACATGACCTCATCTTTTGGGCTATAGCCCGGTCAAATCAAAGGTATGACATTCAAATGAGACTCTTCTACTATCTGCTGCCTGTGCAGTTGGACAACTCTAGTCTGGCTGGGATCAGAGGCCTTAGAACCATCTAGTGCTGTATTTCTTGGTTGGACTGAATGTTACTGACCAGGATACTTGAAGCCACAGAACATATGTGGTGCATCTGCCAAGGGCATCATTTAAAAAAACATTTGGGTAGGGAAGTTTTAATAGTAAAATAAACACGGATTATATTTTAACATAAGACATAAAATCTGTGCAGCTGTTTTAAGATGTTAAGCAAGAAATGGGTATGTAGTGGCATATGCCAATAATCCCAGAAACCTGGAAGTGGAGGCAGGAGGATTAAGAGTTCAAGGCCAGCTAGGCCTAATGGTACATCCCTTTAATCCCAGTACTGGGGAGGCAGAGGTGGGCAAATCTCTGAGTTCGAGGCCAGTCTGGTCTATAGAGTGAGTTCCGGGACAGCCAAGGATACACAGAGAAACCCTGTCTTGAAAAACCAAAAATAATAGATATAGATAGATAGATAGATAGATAGATAGATAGATAGATAGATAGATAAATTAAAAATAAAAGAAGTTCAAGGCCAAACTGGGCTACTGGACAGTACATGTAATTCCTTTGTACCTTGGCCTTTGGGAAGGTCCTCACCACTTGAGAAGGGAAACCAGAGGATCAGGAGTTCAAGATCATCCTCAGCTGCATAGTGAGTTTGAGGTTAGCCTGGACACCTCTCAAAAACAATCAAACAAAATAGCAGTCACCTTGGCTTCTCTTGCTTGGAGCAGGGAGAATTCTTACAATCCTTAAAGCTTTGCATTCCTCTGCTGCATGAACATGCCTTGCATAATCTTTAGAACACTGACTCTAAGACGTTTTAAACCCTGTGAGTAGGTAATGTTAATGACCTTCAGATGAGAAAGGCAAGGGCTGGGGGCATGGCTCACTGGTAGAGCACTTGCCTAAAAATGCACAAGGCCCTGAATTCAATTCCCAATACTAAACAGTGACAACAAGAGAATGAGAAAAGCATCTGGCTAGCTTATGAGCCCATGGAGAGCAGGAGCAAGTCAGAGACTGCAGGGGATCCACATGGGAGACACATTCTCTGCTGCATGCTGTCTGTCTCTCTCTTTCTCCCTGTCTGTCTCTCTCAACAGGGTCTTTATGTAGCCCTTTGCTGACCTGAAGCTTGCTTGTTATGTAGACCAGGCTGGCCTCAAACTCAGAGATCTGCCTGCTTCTGCCTCTGCCTCCTGAGTGCTGGGATTAAAGGTGTGCATCACCAACACCTGGCTGTGCTGCCTTCTTGAAGATGGGTGGTGCAAATAAGAGGTCAAGGTAGAGTAGCTTGGCAATGAGGACCTCATCCCCACAGCCTAAGCCAAGCTCCACCTCTGCTGGGAGCTCATAAGAGATCTCTTCCCCAGAGCCATCTAAAGGAGACACCTGAGAGATACCTTGATTTTGGCCTCTGAGCAGAGGACCTGGCCAAACAACCTGGCCAAACTTCTGGACTTTTTGCTTGCTTCCTATAGTTCTCTGTCTGAGTCAGGTCCTCCCTATATAGCATAGGCTAGCCTCAAACTCTCACTCCTCCTGTTTGGAAAGGGGCTAGCTTACTAAGTGGCAGAAGTGAGAGCTAATAAGTGGATGCTGAGTCAGTGGAGGCCTGGGATGCTCAGCAGTAGCGGCCTCTCGGGGAGCCGTGTCCAAAGCTGGCTGTCTCCCCAGTAGAGTGGCTCAGAGCATCCAGTTTCCTCCAGAAACCCTGGGGTGTTAAGAGACAGAGTTGGGAGACCTGAGAATGTCAGCTCACTGCACATGTGGCTTCCATTGACCCTTCGCTGTAAACTGAGGCACTCAACCTGATGGCCTCCTCACCACATAAAAAATGATGACACCCAGAAGGCCAGGAGAGTGTGACCTTAGAAATCCTCAGGAAGAATTTAGAGCCTGTCCTTCATAAACAAGGTGACTCGAGGCAGGCTAATGGCTTGCTTAGATAAATGACTACTGTGTGCATGGTGTGGCTGGGACATCCTTGCTTGGTCTTGTGTCACCCTGAACTGGGTGAGCCCCAGTCTATTGCTCATCAAACCAGGGCTGGCCTGGGTTTTCCTGTGGTGGTTTTGTGAGGCTCTGACCTCTAGGACTTAAGAGAGACCTCTTTCTTGTCTCTAAAGGCTGCATGCTCCTTGGTGAGGTGCCTGGTGACCTTGGGTTGTACCAGATGCAGAACCAAGGTGGAAGGCAAAGGCACTGCTGTCCTCTGCTTCCCTTGCTGGAGCAGAGGCAAGGTCCTGGCCTCTGGTTCTTTGTATCAGATGTGCTCTCACAGCCGAGTCCTACCCTGAGTGCTCGTCAGTGAACCCAGGGTTACCCGCAGCCCTTTCTATGGCTCAGGTGCTGCCCTCTGTGTACTCTCCCTGTCCAGCGCCTGTCAGGATGGAGACAGGAAGCTCCCACTCAATGGCAAGCTTCTATTGGCCAGTGGCCTGCCTGGTGGGATCACAGAGGCCTTTGTCCAACAAGGAGGGGAGGTATGTTCTCCCAGCTCAGCCACGCTGAGGCCAACATCGCTGTGGGCAGATGGCTGGGGCTTTTATTCCATGGGGGTTTGCTAGCCACCTGCCCTCCAGCCCTACCCCTGTTTCAGGTTATGTGGGTCGCTCCTGGGGCTGGTATGGAGAGCCAGCCTGACCTCGGTTCGGTGAGAGTTTCCTCCTGAGTCTGGCCAAAGCCCGCATGGGGTTCTGGGTGCAGGTGGCTGAATAGGTTCTATCCTCCAAAGACGACTTGCTGGGCCAGGGCTGCCGAGGAGGGGATGCTCTGGGCCCCCCTGAAGGGGTCCTGCCTGTACTGCTTGTCCTGCTGACAGGAGACTGCCGTCTGCCCATGGGCCTGAGGGAGGACCAGAACACAAAAATTCCCTGTGATAAGGCTACCCTACTGCTTCTCTGCCCAACCTCAAGGAAAGCCTTGCTCACCCTGGAGATGTATTCTGTGCCTGGGCTGGGGGTACCTCTCCCTGGGTGTCCTTATAGGGAAGGGACCACAGCTGGCCCTGCGGGATCATCTGCAAAGAAGGTCAAGCTCAGAAGGGCCCAGGAGTTCCTCCCTACACTACAGAGCATGTCAGAAAATGGATGGCAAGGCAGAATCCCCAACTAAACCCTTCTCTTCTCTAAGAAACAGGGCTTGCAAAGCCATCCAAGGGCCATCCTCAGCTGCAAACCCTTGGGCAAGCAATACATATTAACTCTTGAAGTAAAAGAATAAGGGGGGTTATAGTGGGATTTTGAGCTGGAAGGCTCCATCTTTCAGTCTCATACCTAAAGCCACATGCCATGAGGCATGTTCTTATAGCACAGTCTCAAATCCTGCCTGGTAAGGACCCCTTCCAAATAACCAAGCCCCCTCAAAGGCTCACTTTGAGGCCTCCCTGTTGGGCCACCTCTCTGATTTTGGTCAGCATTGACTGGAGCCGCCTGTTGTCTTCCTGTAGGACTTGGATACGGATATCATTGGCTTGCACTTGCTTCTCCATGTCATGGGTGACATTGCCAGAGCCTGCAAAGACATATTTGGGGCTTTATCTCACTGGGCCTGCCTCTTGTATCCAATTGGACTGGGCAGGGGTGGCACCCAGGTATCCCATCACATCTTCCTTCTGAGGCTTTTGTTCCCTTCCTGTTGCCACCCACTGTGAAGGTGATGTTAGATTTTAGAATTTGAGAGCTGGGTAAGTCCTGTGACTTGCAGGTTTGGGTACTGAGTAAAAGAATGGATCTTAGGGTTGGAGAGATGGCTTAGTGGTTAAGAGCACAGGTTGCTCTTCTAGAGGTCCCAAGTTTAATTCCCAGCAACCATGGTGGCTCGCAACTATCTATCATGGGATCTGATGCTCTCTTCTGGTATGGAGATGTACATGCAGTTAGAGCACTCATACACGTAAAATACATAAATAAATCAAAGGAAGGAAGGGAGGGAGGGAGGAAGGATCTTATTCAAGACCACTTGTCTTTGGTCTGTCAGAGAGGTACTATAGGTTGTACAAAGGTACACTGGGATTTGAATCACAGGAAGCATCTTGTATGTTCTTCCTTAGACTGTGTGGTTGATGGATGACAACTTCCAGCCGTATACAACTGAGCAAATTGATGCCCATGCTAGAGCTCAGTTTCCTGGTTTATAAGAAAGTTGTTGGGCTGGAGAGATGGCTCAGTGAATAAGAGCACTAGATGTTCTTTCAGAGGTCCGGGGGTTCAATTCCTAGCACCCACATAGTAAGTAGCTCTCATTCATGTAACTCCAGTTCCAGAGGATCTACCCCAACTTCTGGCCTTCAGGCACCAGGCACAAACATAGTGCATAGACATATGTAGCCAAAACATCCATACACAAAAACAAAACAAAACAAAAAAATGTTTGTAGGGCTGGTGAGGTGGCTCAGCAGGTAAAAGGAAAGATGTTGAAACCAAGCCTGGCCATCTGAGTTTTGTCCATGGACCCATATGGCAAAAGGAGAGAACCAACTTTCACATTCATCTTCTGACCACACTTGTGCTGTGGCAGGTGCGTGCACACAAAATAAATGTACAAAAAAAATGTTTTTAACAAGAGAGTCGAGGTTAGCCTCATGAGGCAGTTGTGGGCAGCAGAAAGGCCTGGCACTTGGTGCTCAGCAGTGATAACTCAGTGGGACCTGCTGAGCTACAGTGGATCTCCTGATAGCTCTGGGGAGGGATCCATCTATCCCAGAGCCTCAGAAGTCTAGAAATGCTGGCCAGAGAGCAGAGATTGCCTGACAGGATCCTGTGCCAGTGTAGGTGTCCTGCATTCCTAACCATAGGGTCCAAGACACTGAACAGCTAAGGGATAGATCCTGGAAAATGCCCCCATGTTGTATGACACCAGGAAAGGAAACCTGGGGAGGCTGAACAGTCCTGACATGTGATGTGAAGAATATGTAGTAAAGAAGACATGACTGAATTCTACTAGGGCAGCTGTTCTCAACCTGTGGGTTGTGACCCGTTTGGGGGTCAAGTGACTCTTTCACAGATGTCATATATCAGGTATCCTTCATATCAGATATTCACATTACAATTCATAACAATAGCAGAATTGCAGTTAGGAAGTATCAGTGAAAATAATTTTATGGTTGGGGGTCACTACAACATGAGGAACTGTATTAAAGGTCACAGCATTATGCAAGTAGAGAACCACTATGCTAGGGTGAAAGGTGCAGTCACTTTGCCTTTGGGTAGTTGTGTGTTGTCTCCACAGAGAGGTGCACAACATATGAAACACTTGTGGCTCATGGCGTCTCTAGAACCACACAGCTCACACTCCTGCCCCCAATCTCCTCTTGCTGAGGGTGACAACAGTACCAGGTTACATCCAGGCAAACCCTATGCCCAACCAGGCCCCACCCTGCCCTCAGCAGTACCCCAGGCCCCTACTTTGGATCTGGGCCTCCATGTGCTGGTGCAGGTCTGGGAAGGTCACCAGCAGTCGCTCCCGCTCCTTCAGGTCCTCTAGCTCCAGGTGCAGCTCTGAGATGGTCAGCTGCAGGTCTGTAGTTACCTGCTCCAAGTCCTGTTTCTCCTGGTGTAGGCTATGCAGCAGTTCCTGGAGCAAAGAAAAGCTCAGACCTGGCTCTAAGCTCCCTGGGAGACACACAGGCCCAGGGACACTCAATAGGTTAGAGGCTCCTCAGATAAGAGTACTGTCCTTTCTCTCACCCTACCCCACTGCACCTGCTGGGCCTGTATCTGGCACTGTCCCTGTTCCCTGTCATTCTGGAGGCTCTGCAGCTGTTCCTCCAATTCAGCCCTCCGGGCCTCAGCCTCATCCAGACTTCCCCGCAGCTCTTCCCGCTCTTGGTCCAGACTGTCCAGCTGCTGGAGCAAAGTCCTCTGCTTGGCCTGCAGGGACTAAATGGGAATGGATAGACAGAGCAGATGAAAGGACCCTGGGGCCAAACTAGCCATCTGGGACTAAGGAGGCTGTGGTGTGGTGTCTATAAGCCTCTGTGCTGTGTTTAGATGCAGAAGGAAGGCAGCAGGCAGATGGGCATTCACTTGGAACACCACCAAGACCCACTGTTTAGAAAGCGATTGGATGACTCCCTTCTTTGCACTCATACAGCTCCCACTCAGAAAGGATTCTGGGGAAAAGGTTTTGTTTCTTTTCATCAAGTCGTCAGTGTCGTATTTCCCTGTATCACTGAAACCCAAATATCCTGGCATCCATTGACTATAAAGACCTGGCTCTGCCTCTCAGTAGCTGTGTGGCCTGGGGCAACTTCTTTAACCTCACCACACCTCAGTTTCTCCATTCATAAGATGGAGAACTTCTCCTCCTATTGTGTCAGGGATAGGGGGTAAGGGCTGCAGAGCCTAGATTCTAGGCCTCACCTCCTGATGACGGACCATGCTGTCGACCCGGGCCTTCTCCTTGTCCAGCTCTGTGCTGGCCCAGCGGATCTGCTGGCCAGCCCCGTCCAGCCGCCCTGCCAGCAGCTGCACTTGCTCCTCCAGCTGCTGCACTTGCCTCTCAGCTGCTGCCCTCCGCTCACCTTCCTCCTCTAGCTGCTGGGCCTTTGCCACTGCAGGAGTGAGCGAGCAGGTACAAAAGGGGTAGGGTAAGAGAACTCGGGCTGGAGAGATGGCTCAGCGGTTAAGAGCACTGACTGCTCTTCCAGAGGTCCCGAGTTCAATTCCCAGCAACCACATGGTGGCTCACAACCATCTTTTATGAGATCTGGTGCCCTCTTCTGGTGTGCATATATACATGGAAGCAGAATGTTGTGTACACAATAAATAAATAAAATCTTAAAAAAAAAAAAAAAAGACAACTCTAGGTGAGATTCTCTGACTGGGGCTAAGGGGGATCACATCACAGATCTGAAGCCCAAATACGAAGGCACTTTCTGCCCACTGAAGTTGAGACTTGAGCTTGGACCATCACTGACAGTATTGAGTGTCAGAACCATCCTCCTATGATTCCCACTCTTGCCCTAGAAGCTTGGAATGTCCAGTTATACAATGAGTTGGAGTCTCAAAAAAGGGGTCACACAAAGGGGCTTCTTACCTGTGGCCTGCATGGACTTCTGCTGCTGCTTCAGGTCTCCCTCCAGAGTGGCCACCTTTGTCTTTAGGTCACACGTTTCTATGGCAGCCAAGAGAGAGTCCTTTCAGAAGATCACTTGGGCCTGTGGCCTTTAAGCCCAGTGCACCCTGTAGAGTGGAGGCACCCATCCAGTGTGCAGGAACTGCTTGAGTTGACAAGAGGGGCTGGTAATCCTAGGAGACCTTGAGCTCTGGCATGCTCCAATGGCTGGCTGCTGGATTACCCATGCCTCTCTGGACCCAGTGCTCTCTACATGGACGTAATGGAGAGGCTCAGAAAGGACAGTAACTACTTGCCCTAAGCCCTCAGCTGGTAACAGTGGGCAACAGTACCTTCCTTTTGCCCAAGAGCTTTTTCCAAAGCCAAGAGCCTTGATGCAGAGGTGTTGGGGATAGGGGGAGCTCTCTGCAGGTGCCTTTAGTGACCACCAGGAGTGAATGTTGGATTAACATCCTAGCCCTCTCCCCTTCTGAGGCAACAAATCTGAGGCTCAGGTGCTAATCAAGTCTCCAGGTATCCTAAGGAGACAGCTCCAGCTATTCACAGGGTTGCCAGCTGGATGTCTGCAACCTTCTTGCTGCCTTCCTTTCCTGGACTCTTGCCCACTCCCCAACCTGGGTTTCCTCCATGCACACTATTGGGACTCAGAGCCTGGTCTCTGAAGGGGAGGAGGGGTGACTGTCCTAAGGTTACAGGAATGTCTGGCCTCTGGGAAGTAGACCTGTGAGCAGCTGTTGCCTGTCATGCTCGCACTTGGCTAGGCTCCGCTCAGCCTCCTCTGCCTGCCGCTGCCGCTCTCCTTTCTCCTGCCGCAGAGCCTGCTCCAGCTTGTCCACTTGCTTCCTTAGTTCATCCTTCTGCCCCTCAGCATCTTCCAGCTGGGCTCTGAGGGGCCCGACAAGTTGAGTGAGAGCCCCCACATGCTTA
This sequence comes from Cricetulus griseus, assembly GCF_003668045.3. Taxonomy (NCBI): domain Eukaryota; kingdom Metazoa; phylum Chordata; class Mammalia; order Rodentia; family Cricetidae; genus Cricetulus; species Cricetulus griseus. The sequence continues at coordinate 100,744,716 of NW_023276807.1, read as the reverse complement.
TTGAGACGAGTCAGATCTTTACTCTGTTCTGCTGCCCAGTGGCTCATGGTGGCAGCCGGCAGTGGTTTGAGCCCCATGCTGTCCTGCACCAGCTTCTGGAACTGGCCCAAGGACGAAGGCAGATTTTGGCTCTGACACAGGCTGATGACTACCTTGCCCACCTCCCACAAGCTGCCCTGGACACTGGTGCAAGCATCACAGGGCACCAAGGCTGTCTCGATAGTCTGGGAGTAGACGCTCTTGGTTTTCTCGGAGGTCCCAGGTGGGCCCCGAATGGAGACTCTGACTGGGATGCTCTGCAGCCCTGGGCAGATCAAGGGCAAGCCTGGCACTGGGGAAGGAGGCTTGATGAACTTGGCAGTCATGCATTCAGGGCTCCTGGATGGTTCACCCTTAGCTGTGGGCTTGGCGATGGGAATCTCCCCTTGGTTTGCTCTTTTCTGGGGTCAGGAAAAGAAATGAAAGGCAAGTGAGAGAGATGGTCATGACAGGTAACCAGTTCCCTGGAGATGTTGGTGACAGCCTTGCCCAATGCTCAGACCTTCAGATGTTATGTGACACCTGCAGACATTACAGAGGACCTTCTCCCTTTCTCTGACTCAACCAATCCCTGGCCTCTTTTCGACTCTCCCTGCACCCACCCCAGGCTTTACATATGCATGGAACTGGGAGAGTAACGGTGGCAGTTACAGCTAATTCTTACAGGCTCTTGCTTGCTCATGCCACTATAACCACTCTATTTTAGAGTCCTCTCCCTCACCTCGATGGTGTCCTTTCTCACTGCATGATTGTGAGGGTTATGGAATAACCCGTTATCATTTAAAACCATTGTATAAATGAACAAACTGAGGTTCAGAGTGGGAAGGCATTTCCCAAAGTCCCACCATGTAAATAGCAAAGCCAGGGAGCCAGACTTGATCCCCAAGGCCTGCCTTCTTAACTGCCAAGCCCACAAGACTTGAATGGGAGGCTGGAGTGTGAATGCTCCAGCTGGGGAGTGGGGAGCCAGCCAAGGATGTTGTGCATGCAGTGGTGTGCTAAGAAGCTAGAACTGCAACAGTATATGAGAATGACCACAGTTAAGGGTCGAAATGACCCACCTGGGGGGCTGCCTGCTGGTAGAGCATGCCCAGCCTCAGCAGGTTGCTCCAGAAGCGCCGTACTGTGAGCCCCACAGACATACATGGCCCTGGGGCTCGGGTAGGAGGCATCATCTGCTCTAAGCTGAGGTTTTCCAGGTAGCTGGCACAGCTCTGAAGCAGCAGCAGGAGCCTGTGAGCAGAGGTGCTAGGTGGGCTGGGGCCAATACTGGTGCTAATACACTCTTATACAACTGGGGGCTTTGAGCTCTGGGGGATCAACCTGGACATCAAGGATCTAGAGAGAGTCCGTGTCAGCTTCATGCTCAAACCAGTTCAGATTCAACCAGGGTCCACCTCCTAGAGGGTGCCCTCGTCTAGCTTCCTGGATGGAAGTGTCTTCTGCTTCACGGTTCCCCACTTAGCCAAGGAGCTGAGGAAAAGCAGCGGGACTTTGAAGGTTCTGGGTGAGTAGCACCTTTTACAGATGACAAATGAGACCCCTAAATAGCAAGAGCATCCCGAAGTCACAGGGGAGACAGGGCAGGGCAAGGGAATATGCTCACATTTTTGATTCCAGTCCGGTGCCTCCTTCAGGCTGAGCAGCCTCTGTGACAATTGAGACTTGGGGTGTGGACAGCTAGGTCTCTCTAACTGCCAAGTTCAAGTTTAGAGTCAAGCTAATGCTAGGGAAAGGAGGTGTTGGAAAGTGTGCATTGGCATGGCCAAGACTTACCTTAAAGGCAGAATTGTATGTTTGCCACGCACACACACCTGGAAAGTAAGTGAGCTTATCTTGTTGCAGGAGGCAGGAAGTGGCAGGAAGCCCCAGGGCCTTGAGGAAGAGGTACCCACTGCCTCCAGACTCGCCCTCTGGGCTATGTGGACAACAACATGGGGGAATTAGGACACAGCAGGGAATTCAAAAGAACAGTCTGTGTTCTCAGACAGTGACCTGTAGTGGGGGATGCTGTCATATATGTAGCCTTAGCCGTGGTCCCACCATTGACATATCCTGGGCATCTCAAAATGCCACACTGTTGGCTAGAGCCCATGGCCTTCACCCTAGGGTTCCCAGGCTCAGCTTAGATTCAGTGGCCTCTGGCAGGAGTTATCTTTATACACAGAAGTCCCTTACACACAAAGGAAGCTAGTACTAACTCAGAAGTAGACAATGCTCAGCCAGGGAGGGTGAGAGAGGTATGTCAGCAACTGCTTTACAGGAAAGGGGTGAGTGATCGGGGCCTTGGTGGGAGAAGGGGTGCTCTGCCAGAGCAGGAAGGGGTTAGCAGGGCAGGCCTAGACACCTGCCCTGGGAGAGGAAGTGTTCTGTACTCACACGCATCCAGCCCTGCAGAGGGGACATACACTGCTTTCAGACTCAGGCTCCTCCAGGAGTTACAGGAGTGCCCTGACTTTTCTATCTCCAGACAGGTCACCCCTCAACATTTCTGATGCCCACTGGTCCCCAAAAGCTTTACTGGCATGGGCAGTTTTTGCGTGTCAGAAGCCTGGGTTGTGGTTCCTGGGAGGAAACTTTAATGACAGTGTGGAGATGGTGGAGTGACAGGGGAGTAACTGGCCTCTTCCTATCAGGGCCATGGGTGGTAAAAACAGTCCCTGTTTCTGGCCTTGTGAGGCACAGAGGGAACACAGCCCACAAAATGGCAGAGTCTAGGATGGAAATGCTAAGCAGCAGCTATAGTGCTCTGGACACACGGAAACCTGAGGTGATAGCAGGAAGAGCTGAGGTACTGTGGGGACCAACAGCAGAGGGCAGAGTGGGGTAAGGACAAGAATTCCCTGAAGTAGACAGGATAGGGCAGCCTAGTACAGCATAGATAAAAAGTGGGGTTATTCTGAGAGTGCTGAGTTGTGGCCCCTGACCTGGATATTCACTCCATGGTTGACTGTTGCTACCATATTGTCAGCACCTCTAGAAGGGGCTCCTGCAGCTGCCACTGGTGTAAGGGGCAGGTTTCAGCATCTCTAGCTGTCTAGGTTTGGTTCAGGCCTCACCTGTCAATGACCAACTCCAGCAGCACAGCATGGGACAACTGTGTGAATTCAGGGTCACCTGGCACATGGTCGTAGTGCTCCAGAAGGGCCACCATATCAAGGTCACAGGCCACACGGTCAGGAAACTTCCAGGATGGGAAGCGCACAGGCCCAGCACGGGAGAACACATCCACAATGGTCCCCTGAAGGTCAGTGAGGTCTTTGCGTAGGCTGTCCATGCAGGCCTGGCTGCCTAGCAGGTGTGCCATCCCCACAACTCCTGGTGCTGAGAGAGGAACCATGGTCAGCCAAAGTGATGTAGCTATTTCCGGGAGAACCTTATAAACCCCATGACCTGTCTGGGTGTTCCACATCCAAAATCTACCTCTGATTTAAGAAGAAATCATGAGTGACAGGCCTTTTAGACCCTGGTTCTAGACCCAGCCTCCCTTTCACCTACCCAACTCCGTGGCTACCCTGCCTCCAGAGAACTTGTGTCTCCCAGGCCCCCTTGCTATATGGAGACAGGAATGAATCTTCTACCTGTAGGGAACAGAGAAAGCCCTAAATAAGGTGAAGTCCTGAACGAATGGATGCTATTGATATAGGCACAGCAATATCAAGGACTCCTGAGCCTCAGCCCAGAGGGAAATGGCAAAGCCTTCCTTGGGGTACTAAGTAAAAGTGTTGACAGTATATTCAGACCATACCCACCATAGCTTTCTCCCCCTGGATGTTTACAGCTCAAGTATTGTCCCCGTACTAAGACTGTGCCTACCAAGATTAGCTATATCTGTCTCCTCGATCCTATATACCATAAACCCTGCCTTCTTGTTTCTATGATAACCCTACCTCCTTGTTTGGCTATATGCAATAACCTTGCCTCACTGTTCAACTCTATATAAACATGCCGAGCTTTTGGGATGCTGCGGTTTCTCTATCCCAACCCCCAGCCTTTCTTTGTGTCTTTTCATCATTCTGTCTCTGTTCCCAGTCAGGCCCAAGTCTGAAGCCATGCTAGACACAGTACCTACCTTTCCCTCTGACACAACCAAACCACATCATAGCTTCAGCATGACAGAAAATTCTAGGACCCATTCCCTACCCCTACCATCACGACCCCCCTGTGAACATGTGGACCATACCCTCTGAGCTTATTATTGTATGGTGTAGTCACCAAGTCTGAGACCTGGGCCCAAAAATGCTGGTAAACTCGAAGGCCTCCAAGGTGATGGTGCAGGCTGAAGTGGACTCTGGGTTTCTGCCCTTACCTCTCACAGATGTTTGCCCATGAAGATGGAGTGACCGACTATGTCCACCTATTGGACTAAGCACTGAGATCTGGGGCTCGTGTAGATGCCTGGCTTTCTGGCTCTTGGATTCCTGGTTCAGGTACAGGGCTGGCCGCAAGCGGCCCTCCCATCCCTAGGAATAGACGCACAAGAGAGTGAGCGAGCATATCAGAAGGGCTTCCTGGGAGATTGAGAGGGAGCTGCCTGCAAGAAGAAGACATGTCCCAGACTGGAGGAAGGGGATGAGGAAAAAGACTGGGGATCATACATGCCTTCAGCCTGACCACAGTAGTGTAACTTCCCAAAACCTACCCCCTTTATACAGAAAAGGGAAAACTGGAACCCAGAGAAACCAATCAGGCAGCAGGAATTTTTAGTCTACCATCTTTCTTCTGTTTCTAGAAAAACCATGTCCAAAAGAAGTATAATGGGGGCTGGAGAGATGGCTCAGAGGTTAAGAGCAGTGGCTGCTCTTCCAGAGGTCCTGAGTTCAATTCCCAGTAACCACATGGTGGCTCACAACCATCTGTTATGAGATCTGGTGCCCTCTTCCGGTGTGCAGATATACATGGAAGCAGAATATTGTGTACATAATAAATAAATAAAATCTTTAAAAAAAAAAGAAACTTAGTTGTTAAATCTGATATACTTAAAAAAAAGAAGTATAATGCAAGGAATGGGGGCTTGGAAACAAAAGTCACTTTTCCTTTCCCCTCATTCTTCCCTGAAAAGGTTGTAAAACTCAGGAACCCTGACCCCCCTCCCCTCTTCACCGGATACCTCATATAATAGGCACCTTGCAGAAAATCTGGTTGGTGAGGAACATCACAGGAGAATGAAAAGAAAAATCTGGAGTCAGTGAGATGACTCACCAGGTAAAACACTTGCCACAAAAGGCTGACAACCTGAGTTTGGTCCTTAGAACTCACATGGTACAAGAACATCAATTCACAAAAGCTGCCTCTGACCTCCGCACACGCACTTTGACACAAGCATGTGTACAAGTACTTTTTGTTTGTTTGTTTTGAGATAGAGTTTCACTGTGTAACAGTCTTGGCTGTCCTGGAACTCACTCTGTAGACCAGGCTGGTCTTGAACTCATAGAGATTCACTGCCTCTGCCTCCCAAGTGCTGGGATTAAAGGTGTCCAGAGCACTGCATGTGCCACCACCACTGACTACAAGTAAATTTTTTTAAAAAGAAAAAAGAATTTAAGTCTGTCATGGATTGAATGTGAATTCTCTCCCACAGGCCTGTGCATTGGTTGCTTGATGCCGATTGGAGAGCTTCAGGGATGTGACTGGACCTTGAAGGTTTTAATGTGGTCAATGTGTTCATCCTCTCATAGATGTATATACAACAGCACTACTGAGAAGTAGTACAAAGTTGAAGGTGGGGCCTGGTTGGAGGAAGGTTACTGAAAGTGTGTCCTCCTGCCAGGTGGTGGTGGCACACGCCTTTATAGTCCCAGCACTTGGGAGGCAGAGGCAGGCAGATCTCTGTGAGTTTGAGGCCAGCCTGTCTACAGAGCGAATTCCAGGACAACCTCCAAAGCAATACGGAGAAACCCTGTCTCGGAAAACAAAACAAAACAAAAAAAAAAAAAGAAAAAAAGAAAAAAAGAAAGTGTGTCCCTGAGGGCTATACCTTGCCTTGTCCCTTCTTCTGTTTTTAGTCTGTTTCCTGTCTGCCAAGAGGGGAAGAGCCTCCTTCTCCACATGCTCCTAGTCTCTGAAGTAGAGAGCCAACATGACTCTTTTCTACAAGATAAAATGTCCTAAGTTCCCCTCTTCTCTACTGTTAGAGCATAGACTTCAATCCTCCAATTATATTTTCTGCATGGCTGTCCATAAAAATATAAAGATTTCCTGGTGTCTTTTGGTCTCGGTTTCTGAAAGCTCCAAAAACATGGAATGTTTGTTTGTTTGTTTGTTTGTTTGTTTGTTTATTTTAAGGCATGTGGATGTTTGAATGAGAGTGGTCTCCATAGGCCCATATGTTTGAATATTTGGGTCCCATTTAATGTAACTATTTGGAAAGGATTAGGAGGTGTGGCCTTGTTGGAGGAGGTGTGTCCCTGGGGGTGAGCTTTGAGGTTTCAAAAGGCCTACCCTAGATCCCCCTGCCTATCTTTTTTGGGATCAGATGTGGATTCTCGGCTACTCCTCCAGCATCCATCCTGCCATCCTGCCATCCTGCCATCCATCCTGCCATCCATCCATCCTGCCATCCATCCATCCTGCCATCCATCCATCCTACCATCCATCCATCCTGCCATCCATCCTGCCATCCATCCATCCATCCATCCATCATCCTGCCATCCATCCATGCTGCCATCCATCCATCCTGCCATCCATCCATCCTGCCATCCATCCATCCATCCATCCATCCATCATCCTGCCATCCATTCATCCTCCCATCCATCCTGCCTGCCATCTGCCTGTCATCCATCCTGCCTGCCATCTGCCTGTCATCCATCCTGCCATCCATCCTGCCTACCATCTGCCTGCCATCCATCCTGCCTGTCATCCATCCTGCCTGCCATCTGCCTGCCCTCCTGCCATCCTGCCTGCCATCCTGCCTTCCTTTGCCTGCCTGCCACTGTGACTCCCAGTAGAATGACCATGGATTCATCCTATGAAGTTGTACACAAGCCTTCAGTTAAATGCATCCTTCTGTAAGCTGCCTTGGTCATGGAGTTTCTTCACACAAATAAAACAGTAACTAAGACAAAGCATTTACAAATTTTAAATTATTTACTATATTTTATGTTTATGAATGCTTCGCCTGCAGGTCCTATACAAATGCAACATGTACCTACCTGGTGCCTTCTGAGGTCAGAAGAGGGCATCAGATTCTCTAGAACTGGAGTTGCCAGTGGTTGTAAGCCACATGAGGGTGCTGGGAACTAAACCTGGGTCCTCTTCACGAGCACCCAGTACTCTTAACCTCTGAGCCATCTTTCAGCCCTCACAGAAAAACTTTTATTAAATACATTTTTTTTTTAGATAGGGTCGCACTATGTAGTTTTAGCTGGCCTGGAACTTGCCATATACATCAGACTGACCTCCAACTCAGAGATCCACCTGCCTCTGCCTCCCAAGTGCTGGGATTAAAGGTATGTATATGTGGCCCTGCTTTTTTTCTTTTCTCTTTTCTTTTCTTTCTTTCTTTCCTTCCTTTCTTTCTTACATCTGTCTTACCAGTTTTAAGGATGTCAGTCATGAACCTTGTGATGAGTAAGTTAAAATATTACTTTCCCTCTCTTAAACCACATCAGGGGCTGGAGAGATGGCTCAGAGGTTAAGAGCACTGACTACTCTTCCAGAGGTCCTGAGTTCAATTCCCAGGAACCACATTGGGGCTCACAACCATCCGTTATGAGATCTGGTGCCCTCTTCGGGTGTGCAGATATAGATGGAAGCAGAATATTGTTTACATAATAAATAAATAAAATCTAAAAAAAAAACACATCAGAAGGAGTAAAAAGAAAGCTGGAGAGATGGTCCTCTTGCAGAGGACCCAGGTTCAGTGCTCAGCACCCACAACGGTCTATTTGTAACTCCAGTTTCAGAGGATGTGAAGCCCTCTTTTATCTCTGCAGTCACTGAACACATGTAGTACCCTAACATGCCTGCAGGCAAAACACCCATACACATAAAGTATAAACAAATCTTTTAAAAAAGGAGTGAAAAAAGAAAATCTAATTTTATTTAGCCTAACATACTCAAGACATTACTTCAACGTGAACTCAATGTGAAATTAAGATTTTTGTTTACTATTTTTTAATTTTCTGCCACAGGCTCTTAGTATGTAGCCTTGGCTGTCCTGATACTCACTATACAGACCAGGCTGACCTTGAATTCATAGAGCTCTGCCTGCTTCTGCCTCTTCAGTACTGGGACTAAAGGTGTGTGTCATCATGCTTAGATATTGATTTACTTATTTTTAATTTGTTTATTTTTAAGTGTGAGTGTGCCTGTGTGATGTTTGTGGGTGCCTATGGAGTCTACTGGGGCGCTGGATCCCATAGAGCTGACGATACAGGTAGCCCAGCCACCTGACATGAGTGCTGGGAATTGAACTTGGTCTCCTGGAAGAGTAAAACATGTTCTTAATTTCTGAGTCATCTCTGCAGCCTGCTATTAATTTTTATTAAGACATGATTGTGCCTGGCATGGTGCCCATTCTTTTAAGGAAGAGGCAGGTAGATTTCTGTGAGTTCAAGGTCAGCCTGGTCTACAAATTGAGTTACAGGGTAGAAAGAGCTATTATACAGAGAAACCCTGTCTTTAAAAACCAAAAACAAAAGCAAAAAGAAAGAAAGAAAGAAAGGAGAAAAAAGGAAGAAAGAAAGAAGAAAAGACAGTATTGTGTATCCCTGCTGGCCTTGACTTTGAGGAAGATGACCTTCAAGTTCTAGTCCTCAAAAACTTTTTTGGTGACAGTGTCTCTCTACATAACCCTGACTGTCCTGGAACTCACTATGTAGACCAGGCAGGCCTCAAACTCACAGACATCTACCTACCTCTGCCTCTCAAGTGCTGGGATTACAGGTGGCACTACCATACTTGCCCTATTTCAAATACTTAAAAGCTACATGGGGCTAGTGGTTATTGTGTTGTGCAGAACAGTGTAGACGAGGGTCCAATGCTACATGCTCATCAACAGTAGGATTGAACATTACTGCTTGCTAGAGTCAGGCAGGGCATGATGACACAGGCCTGTAATCCTAGGACTTAGGAGGCTAAGGTAGGAGGAATTCAAGATGAAGGCCAGCCTGGGTTATAAAGTGAAACTTGGAAGGGAGATCCTTCAGGAACCACTAACTATATCTGAGTTTTCCTGCAAGGAGTGTTACCCATAATACTCACACAAATACATTTGACTCATATCTCCTAAGTGTTAACTTGGTAACTGCCTCTGGTGAGATTTTGCAGCCCAAGAGATTTTTATGTCCCTAAGGAGTGAAGTGGAAACAATAAGGAAAACAACAACATGAAACATTTTGGCCTTTTTTCCCCCGGAAAAGACATGAAAGAAATAAAGCAAGCAAGAAGCCCCAGTCTGGGGAGAAGCATACTCAGGAGGCAAAGTGCCTGAGTGCAAAAAACATTGATCTGTTTTCTGGGGCCATCTTGGATATTAATTCCCATGAAATTCTGGGTCAAAATATCAAGACTATTCAAAGTTAAGCAGACAGTATATCTTGATTAGTACAGCATTTGTTTAACACGTATGAAGCCCTGGGTAAATTGTCAGCACTACAAACATGTATGCACACACAATAGCCAAGGTTACTTTCTACTGATTTTTTTTAAGGTAGCGTTTATGCAGATTCATAGTGTTTAGCATTCATAACACTTAAGGTGTTTGTGAAGTGAAAGAGCATATGGCATGGACTTTCTCTGTAATTCCTAGTTCTTGAATGAACAATCAACCTAAACTACCAGTTTTGAAATGCACCTGTGACCACATAGGTGATGGCTCTAAGGGAACCAAGATTGTCATTATAGGGGCAGCAGCTAATAATGCTATTTGATATTTTCTGACTCCCAAGGAAGGGCAGGAGCCTTTCTCTCCATTCAAACTTCAATCCTCCCTCTCTCACACAACTAACAGCATGGTTGAAGACCACTCTTATTTCCCAGCTAGTATGTCCATTGACATTCAGTCACTATTAAGAAAATATTTTTTAAACTCTAAAACCATCGACATGGCAGTTGCCAATCTCTGACCTGAATTAGCTATTGTCTGGACCCCTTGGGACTTGAAAGTAACACAGTGAAGGCATAGTAATAAACATCAGTTTAATGGAGAAAACTAGCCTGGATATGGTAGATTTTTTCCCCTCACAGAGAGAACCCCCCACCCCCCACCCCATCCCCCACCCCCACCCCACGTGAGCATAGATTCTAACTTCGTGGTCTTAACCAGTAAATAGCTTGCTGTAAGGAGCAAATGATGCAATACCTGTAGGGTTTGACACAGGATCTGGCTTGTAGTAAATACATGTCCAACTGATCCTAATTGTCCCTGTTCTACATTGATAACAACGAAATAACCAGCTACAGTGGAGAAGGACCTTGGGCGTTTTGTTGCTGCCACATTTCACAGGTGAAGTGAGGCGGGATGAGCTCAGAATCCTCTTTCAGTATTCCGGAGTCAGGAGAGGAGAGGGAATGGGGACCTAGAGGGTCTCAGGAGAGAAAAGCAGGTGATTGGAGGCTTGTCTCCGGGAAGCGAGGGGCGTGGTCTGCAGGGCCGCACTGGTGGGAGTTTGGAGAACAGTTATGATTGGAGGAGGTCGGGCTTGAGGGAGGAGCTATGGAAGTTTAGGGTGCAACTTAGAAAAGAGGCCAGTAGGAAGAGACCCTAGGGAATTGCGGGCTTGGGCTCTGTAAGGCGGGGAGGTTGTGCTGAACAGAAAAGAAAAGGTGTGTGTGTGGGAGGGAGCTAAAGGTGTAGTTAGGTGGGACTTTAGTTGCGGTAAAGTCCCACCTTCTAAATTTTCCTTCTAATGGAAGGAAAATTCTTCAAAAGGACAGGTCAAGGAGGAAGAAAGACTGGAGTGAGGAGAGGAAGGTGCGGTGGCAGGGAGCGAGGAACGGACTAGAGTCGCCAGGGGAGTTCAGCGGATGATGTAGAATGGCTCACCTGTCTCCGGCGTCGCAGCCTCAGCTCTGTGTCGGGCCGGCTCACAGAACTTCCCCCGGAGCGCCAGTGGCTCCTGTGATCCCTCGAAACCCTTAGCGGCGCGCCCAGGCTGCTGCCATGGCAACGGAGTAGCGCGCCTCCTTGCCCGCGGGGCGGGGTGGGAAGTGCGCCACGGCCAGGGGGCGTGACCGGAAGTGTGTTCACTAGCTTCCGCGGCTTTTCTCTGGGTCGCCGCCATCTTCCCATTGCGTTGTAGCCTTCGTGTGGGGAGCTCAACCTTGCCGCTGCACCGGTTGTCGCCCTGAGGCGGACTGGCAGCCCTGAGCGTCGCAGTCATGCCGGCCGGACCCGTGCAGGCGGTGCCTCCGCCGCCGCCAGTAGCCACTGAACCCAAACAGGTACCGCGCCCCGAGCTCCTCAGCCTGCAGTCCCGGTGTAGGCCTCGTCCCTCCCCTCCCGCGCGGGCGCTACGGCACTCCCGCTGGAAAGTTCAGGCTGCCCTGAAGGGCTTGGAGGGACTGCAAGTCCCAGGAGTCCGCGCGCCGCGTTGCTTCTGGTCCCCCCCAAACTCCCCAGAGCCGAAATTCTCAAAGTAGCCTGTGGACTTACAGCCTCAGCTTCACCTGGGGGCTTATTAGAGTCATGAAGCCTCCACTGTAAACCCAAGTAGGAATATGTGTTTTAGCCATTTCCTAAATTATCTCGTTAAAATGTGAGAAGCATTGGGCCAGCCTGTTCACCGTCGCAGTGGAGCCTACCAGTCGCTTATCCTTTGTCTAGTAATCTCTCATTTCCTAGCCTGCTCTATTTTTTTGTTGTTGTTGTTTTTAAACACCTCCGAGGTGCTTTCCCTAAACCGGACAAGGTACCAGCCTTCATCATTACAGAATGAATGTGGCATAGCTCCTGCCTTAAGAGAGAGCCCAGGCTAGTGAAAATACAGATTTGCACAAATACTCAATGTTTATTGTCTTGGTCAGTGTAATGATAAAGTGTCAGGCAACCTTTAAAAGCTCTAAAGGCTGGGCATATGACACACATCAGAAATCCCAGCATTTGTGAGTTTGAGGTAGGAAGATCGTTAATTGAGTAGTAGTTTGGACTACAGGGTGAGACCTCAAAGCTCACAAATAGCTGAGGAGGAAGTATGTGGGTAAATAATTGCAGTTAAGTTGAATACAAGTAAACCACGAATTTAATCAGCATTACTTAATAAATGTAAGGGAAGTAAGTCCACAGGAGTGAGAGGTGAGTGGCTATTTTAGAAGAATGAATAGTGATGAAGATGGAGAATGAAGAGTGATGGGAAAAGGAAATTATTTATTCAACATACATTTATCAGGCACATACTCTATGCTTATTGTTGCTTTGGGTTCAGAACACAGTCTCAAACATGACAGAGGAGGCCCATGTTCTTACTCCAAACATTTATGTATTTGTGTGCCTATGTGTATTTTCCTTGACACTGGGGGAAAACAGACAAGGTGATACCAAATAAATATAGTTAAAAATAGTTAAAAAACCACCAAAGTAGGAATCAGGTGGTCCCTCTTTTGTCAGAGGTTCATGAACAAGTGTGGCTCAAATGCAGGTTCGGGATAATGGTGGTAGGAGATGCAGTTAGGATTTGAATATGTCCTTGAAGACTGGGAGATATTTTAAGTTGGATAGTGACATTTGTGTTTCAAAAATTTAGGCTTGCAGTGATCTAAAGAGAGAGGAAAGAGAAACAGTTATGCTATTCAAAAGACACTGAGGGTCTGATCTAGATTGGGGCAAGAGGAATGGGCATGTGATTGTCACAGAATGACTGTTGACATAGGTTCTCCGGCCAAAGTGATGTGCTAGAATCCTGATTCTGCCTGTAGGGGAAGGCACAAGTTTGTTATTCCCCTGTTGTCTATAATATGGGAATAAGAATACCTATTCAGGGGGCTGGAGAGATGGCTCAGAGGTTAAGAGCACTGAGTGCTCTTCCAGAGGTCCTGAGTTCAATTCCCAGCAACCACATGGTGGCTCACAACCATCTGTAATGAGATATGGCACCCTCTTCTGGCAGGCAGGGATACCTGCAGATAGAAAACTATATAATAAATAAGTAAATCTTTAAAAAAAAAAAAAAAAAAAAAAGAATACCTATTCAGGGTTGTCATCAGGATCCTAAGAGTTAATACAGCTCATGTGCCTGACATGTACTTTGTGTTTGGTGAGACTGAGGAGGCCTGGATTTCTGGCTTATGTGACTGGAAAACCATTCTAGGTTAGAGATGAAAGTGCCTTGGAGTCTGTTTAGTCTAAAGCTTGTTGGGAGATTGATTTAGGCAGAATTTTTCAGCCTAGAGTAGGGAAAGGAAATGTAGAATAGAGTTTTCAAGGGTGTCTGGGTGAAGATGGTGTGAATTCTGAGAAGAAATTATAAACATACATGTTTAGAGCAGTGATTCTTGACCTTCCTAATTCTGTGACCCTTTAATACAGTTCTTTGTCATGACCTCAAACCATAAAGTTATTTTAATTGCTATTTCATAACTATAATTTTGCTACTGTCATTAATTGTAAATATCTGATATGTAGGATTGTCTTAGGTGACCCCTGTGAAAGAAGGGTCATTCAATCCCCACAGGAGTCACAAAGTCACATCCCACAGGTTGAAAACTTCTGGTTTAGAGGTTTCCAGTGCTGTAGGTAGGAGGTAAAATACATAAGCCAGAACACATAGAGGCTCCTGAAGCTGTAGATGACTTTAGACAGTTATTTTTTACTTTGCCAAGAATATTTGAAATGAGCACTTGAGAGGCAGAGGCAGGTGGATCTCTGTGAGTTTGAGGCCAGCCTGGTCTACAGAGTGAGTTCCAGGAGAGTCAGGGGTGTTACACAAAGAAACACTGTCTCAAACAAACAAAAAGGATACTTGAAGTAAATGAACCAAATAGGAGATGAAATAGGAACTCAGTATGTTCAGCTGCCAGAGGAAGAACAGGGGAAGCAGCCCAAAGGAACATGCAGGCGGAGAGAAATCTTGTTTTTCTAAGATGAGATCTCAGCTCTTAACTGAGAGGAAGAAGATGGTGGATAAAGTACCAGGGATAAAACATTCAACTCCTTTGAAGCTCCATAAACCATTTATGAATTTAACAGTAGCTGGGTTTATAGATTGGATGTATAAAAAAGTGGACAGCCAAGACAGAATGAGCTATCAGCCAGACTTTTTCTTCTTTTCTTTTCTCTGCCTTTATTTCTATTTGTGCTGAGTATAGAACCTAGGACCTCATGCAGGGTAAACACATTAGCCACTGGTCTGGTCTCTCTGGCTTTCCTGCTTCTTCTTTTTTTGTTTGTTTGCTTGCTTGTTTGGTTTTTCCAGACAGGGTTTCTCTATGTAGCTTTGGACCCTGTCCTGGAACTAGCCTTTGTAGACCAGGCTGGTCTTGATTTACCTGCCTGTCTCCCAAGTGCTGGGATTAAAGGCATGCGCCACTGCCACCCAGCGGCTTTCCTGCTTGTTAACAGGCAATCCTTAAGTGTTCATTCCAGACACAGTACTAGGTTCAGGGCTAAAGACATAGCCTTTTGGATTCTGGTTTCTTAGATTGTGGTCAACATCCTTGAGTCTAAATCACATGGACATTGGGTAAGAATGCAGATTTGGAGGCTAAGGATATTGTTCAGTGCCTTGCTTAGCATGTGTAAGGCTCTGAGTTTGAGCCCTAACTCTTTGGCAAGTAAACAAAAAATGTGTATCTGATCACACCAGATGTCTGTCTAAAGGAGAACCAAGGAAGCCATTGTTTTCCCTAATTCTTTGGAATGGCTGCATAAGTACGTATAAGAAGTCTGCAAGACAGAGTCGTGCCAGTTGTATCATGGAGAAATGCTGAGGGCTGGTATAGAGTTTATGACAGCCGAACCCAAACCAGGAACTTGAAGATCTTATTTCCTTTTTCTGTTTTCACAGCCAGTTGAAGAAGAAGCATCATCGAAAGAAGAATCCACCCCTTCCAAGCCGGTGGTAGGGATTATTTACCCTCCTCCAGAGGTCAGGAATATCGTTGATAAGACTGCCAGTTTTGTGGCCAGGTAACAGCTGCTTCTGTACAGTGGGTTGGGGAAAATTGTAGTGTAAAAGGCTTTTGAATCACCATAAAGACAGCATGGGTTTTTTTTTTTTTTTTTTAAGATTTTATTTATTTATTATGTATACAACATTTTGCTTCCAAGTATATCTGCACACCAGATCTCATAACGGATGGTTGTGAGCCACCATGTGGTTGCTGGGAATTGAACTCAGGACCTCTGGAAGAGCAGTCAGTGCTTTTAACCTCTGAGCCATCTCTCCAGCCCCCAGCATGGGGTTTTATAGAGGCTCTAGCTTAGGCTTGTTCTTCCAAAACCAAAGTAGGGCAGTGGGATAGGCAATAGACAGGACTGGTGTCTTTGGCATACCACAACAGTAACCACAGTGAAAGCCATACCCAGCTGTATAGTCACTAGGAGTTTCTGCTTCCAGAACAAACCTGAGGAAGTTCCTGGTAGCTTCTTTTAACTGGTGATGTGAGTATGCTGTGTTTGAGCTGCTGGCCAGAAGAAATAGAAAACAGAGTTGATCATTCTCATTGTATAAGGACTACTTTTCCACAAAGCCTCAGATGATCATTTATAGATGAGTCAAGCGAGATAGATAGCTGACAGGACTGAGTGAAGCTCAGTTATGTTGTAAACATTTAGTTATCTTCCTGGGCTAAGTGAAAATTGGTCAGGATTCCTCCCAGTGTCCTCATTCTACATCCTTAGATGTAATCTTTAGGACCACTTGACTCCAAAGGTCAACACATCCCCTGGCTTAGGTCATTTATAAAGTATTCTTTTGGCAATCCACAGATATATCCAGTCTACAGATGTTTTGTTTGTCCTTAGACTCTTTTTTTAAAAAATTCCTATTTCCACACTTTAAAATGAGGGGATTTCACAATCTGTCTGGATTTCTGGCTTTTCTTGAACTAGACTGCTTCTTACATGATAGTCAGTACTACTTGGCCCTGAACAGTGTCCAGGGGCATGTGCCGTATAAGGCCCACACTTACAGTCAGTCACTCCCCTGAGGTAACATCTCTACCACTTTGTATTATTTAATAGATGTTTCTTTCTCAATTTCCTAATCTAGTGAAATATCAAAAGAGATTCTGATTGACATCTTTCACAGTGTCCACTCCATGAGAGTTCATGTCACTTTAAGGGCTTTAATTAACTTGGATTTTCACTTAAAAGCTACCTAAGATTAGGGCATTGGGTGTTGTGTTTATTTGGCTAATGTTTCATAGCAAACTTAATGCCTTTCCCCTTTCTTCTGTGATTTTAGTAATTAGGGAAAGGATGTTGCATAAGCAATAAGTACAGTCTTAACTGTTGGGACAATTCCTGTACTACTAGCACAAGTGCTATCATGTCTTGGTTTTCCTTGTATGCTAAATTGTAAACTTCCTTATATTACTCCATGATTTCCCTCATGCTGCATGTTTTCTATGGAGAGGATGCAGGGTGTCCAGGCTATGTTTTCTTTAGATTGCTTCCAGGTTTCTGATTGGTCATTGAAGGTGTAAGAGGAGTTTGAACATTGTCTTTCCCTCTTAGAATTTTCTTTAGAAGAAAATTCCATGTGAAACATTAGTTGCTTAAGAGAGCACTAAAGAAAAACTGCTGGGGACTAGGGAGATAGCTCAGTTCAGTAAAGTGCCTGTCACAAAAGTATAAGAACTTGGGTTTGGATTCCTGGCATTTATGTAAAAGCAAGATTTAGCAATGCCTACATCTGGAAACCTCAGTACTGGGGAATGGAGACTAGCAGATTCCTGGAACCTGGCTAGGTAGTCTAGCAAATCTATTAGCTTCAGATTTGATGAGAAACCTTGTTCCTTCCCTCAAAAACTAAAGTGGAGCCAGTGTGTTGATGTATTCTGAAGACAGGGACATGTCAATCGGTGGAGTTTCAGGCCATCCTGGTAGCAATTTCAGGCCAGCCAGACACTATCTAAAATAAATATGTAGATAAATGTAAATAAGATGGGAAATGATAGACACCTCACATCAGCCCCTGGCCTGTGCGCATGGACATGTGTGCACAGGTGTATGCACTTAGAAACATCTCAATTTCTCACGTAACTTTCCAATAATTGTGTCATCCTCTGCTGCCACAGACAAAAAAAAAAAAAAAAGCACAACTGGAGTTCTCTTAAAAAGAAAACCCCATCAATGGTATAGTGATGCACACCTGTAATCCCAGTACTAGAGAGAACTGTTGAAAGTTGGAGACTAGTCTGGCTACAAGGTAAGCTCTATTTAAAAAAAAAAGAAAGAAAGAAAGAAAGAAATAGGATCTGGAAAAGTGCTCAGAAGTTGAGACCACCTTCTGCTCCTAAAGAAGACCTGTATTTGATTATTCCTAGCACAGGTCAGAGTAAATCACAGAGAATCTGAGTAAACACACACCACTTTTTTTTTTTTTTTTTTTTTTTTAAGAAAAGGAAAACAAAATGGATTAGAGCCAGCTGTGGCTCTTACCTTCAAGTCCCATAATGTGTGAGGTGGATCTCTGTGAGTTCAAGGCCAGCCTGTGAGTTTCAGATCTACTAAGGCCAAGACCTTGTCTACAAGGATTGATTATATAGCTTAGTGATGGAGTGAGTGTGTATCTTTATGTACAAGGGTACAAGTTCTATCTTTAGTAGTGTAAAAACTCCACCATGTTTCTAGATGGGTTTTTTAACGTGGTATTCTAAAGTCTGAACTTGTAATGGCTCAGTGGGTAGAATGCTTGCTATGCAGCATTGGGACTTGAGCTTGGATCTCCAGCATCCACATAAAAGTATAGTGTTGGGGATAAAGATAGGCAAATTCTTGGAGCCCACTGGCTGGTCAGCCTGTCTAACCATAGTGGTGAGCCCAGGCTCAGTACAAGACCCTGTCTCAAAAAAATAAGGTTGAAGATGATAGAGGAGGCTACCCAGTGTCAACCTCTGGTCTCCATGTGAGCACTAGTGAGGATACCCATGTGTACACACACACAGTCTCTCTCAGAAATTGTAAATAAAATCTGAACTTGCTTTTGCATGCTTGCACTGAGAGAGAGGATATTCAGGCAGTGGGTATCTACAACCAAATCTGACTATAAAGAACTTTTTCTCTGTAGGTAGGTCTTTCCAGTCCTGCATTTTCCTGTCAAAAAGCCAAATTGGAAATTACCTTTAAAAAGCCCCGCCAGCTGGGCTGAGTCAGAGTTAGGCTTTTCTGCTGAAATCCATTCCTTGTGTTGGAGGATCTAATTCTAAAATTAGTAGTAAGCCAACTTAGAGCACTGAAATTTCTTGGAATAAGTACATCTGCCTTCTCATTACATCTTTCTAACTGTTCCCTGATGTGTAGAGAGAGGCTGTGGCTTAGGCAGCATTGGAAGAGACATCCCCTCCCCCCTTTTCTAGAAGCCATTAGTCTCCCTGGGCATTTTCCAGGCATTATGACCTGATTTAAGAAGACCCAAATCTGTGTCCGTCTTGCTCTGTGTGGTTTAGTTTGCACAGGGTGGTAGGAAAGCACTTCTTTCCAAAGCATGAAGTTCTGGTTGGACTAACGCACAGTCAGTTGAGACCTCATGGTGTTAGTCAAGCTACAGGGTGTGAACAGAACTTGCTAGAGGATAGACCTTCTATTATAACATGAACTCTTCCCGCCAGCCTGGTCCCATAGCCACATCAACCGCAAATGAACACACAAGACTTATATTAATTATAAAGCTGTTGGCCGTTGGCTATGGTTTCTTTTTGTTTGTTTGTTTGTTCTTCAAGACAGGGTTTCTCTGTGGCTTTGGAGGCTGTCCTGGAACTAGCTCTTACAGACCAGGCTGGTCTCGAACTCACAGAGATCCACCTGCCTCTGCCTCCCAAGTGATGGAATTTAAGGCACGCGCCACCAATGCCTGGCTGGCTATGGTTTTTTATTGGTTAGCTCTGACTTAATTATTAACCCATAACTACTAATCTGTGTATTTCCTCATGGCCTTATCTTACCGGAGAAAGGTCCAGGGACTTGTTACTCCTCTGGCGTCTTACATGTCGACTGCTCAGCACAGAGAAGAGAAGAGAGTGATTTCCTGTTTGTCCTTGCTTATGTTCTGATTCTGCCCAGCTACATCACTTCCTGCCTGTCTGTAGTCTGTATAGACTGCCAGACCTCTATGGTTAGCTAGTGGCAAGCTCCATTCTCTGACTCCCAGACAGGCTTTATTTGTGCAAGAAAGATACACCACATTTTATAGTCTGTGTCATGGATGTCACAGATTGTTTTGAAGATTTATTTATTATATATACAGTGTTTTTCGCATATATTCTTGCACACCAGAAGAGGGTACCAGATCTCATTACAGATGGTTGTGATGTAGTTGCTGGGAATTGAACTCAGTACCTCTATAAGAGCAACCAATGCTCCTCTGGGTTATCGATGTCTCTAGCCCCTGTGGTGGCTGATCTTAACCATAAAGTCACCTTTACCTTGCCTTCTGCTCTGTTTAGCTGGTAGGGCCAGGGGTGTAAAAGATGTTGAAATGGATGGAGGTTTGAATTAAGTAGTCACAAAGGTTGTGATATTCATTATTTGGTGTGTTAATTTTTCTCCTCCCAGAAATGGCCCTGAATTTGAAGCCAGGATCCGACAGAATGAGATCAACAACCCCAAGTTCAACTTTTTAAATCCCAATGACCCTTACCATGCCTACTACCGCCACAAGGTCAGCGAGTTTAAGGAGGGGAAGGCTCAGGAACCCTCAGCTGCCATCCCCAAGGTCATGCAGCAGCAGCAGCAAGCCACTCAACAACAGCTGCCCCAGAAGGTTTGGAACCCATCTCCTCTTTGTGGGTTAAGGAGGACATAAGGTGGGTGGGCATATCTGCTGTCCACCGTCATAGCCACCATGGACAGAAGTAAAATTACCCTCATGTTCCAGAAGCATTGATGATACATAGCACTTTTTGATCACTGGTTGGTCAAGCTCTGTGCTCTGGGTTCAGATCATGAAAAGCCCAACAGAACAACTGTTTAATAGATGGCAAAGGTGAGGCTTGTCTAAATACGAAATATTAATTCAAGGAGTAAGAATTAGTTGTAGTATGAAAACAAATTATGACCTGGATGAGCTAAGGGAGATACTGTAGCCTTGTGCCATTTCTTCCCTTTCGTTTGTGCTGTTTGGGCCCAGGGGTGTTGCAGAACTAGGGACAGTCAAAAATGTCAATGAAGATGGAAAGTGCAGTTTGTCTACTTTGTAGACAAACTGGTCTCTTCATTTTGCACCATTCCCAGACTTTTGTGGGAAAAGCAGCCTTTTGTTTAGCCATAAGAAATAAAAGTTGAAGTCATGTTTAAAGACCTTGCATTTCAGTTGCTGCTTGTAGGGCCTGAGTTTCTCGTTTATAAAAAGCATTCATAGTATCTGTTCTGTCTGCTTCAAGGTTCTCTTGGAGGGCCTTGATGTACTTTATACGGTGGGATTCACCACACATACACATGCACATGGGCCTTGCAGATTAGTTAGATTTTATAGCCTATTTCCTGTATATTTTTGCCACCTCTTTAGGCCTTTGATTTCAGGATGGGATCAGAGATGTAGATACTTAAAACAGATTAGGGAGTTGAGGCATAGTTGGATGAGACACCAATGCTCTTGGTTGCCAGTCTTCTTATAGCAAGTCCCAGTGATGCTTACAATGAATAAAACATTGGAGTCTTTGGACATTCTGTGGAGTTAATTTACTTCTGTTCTGTTCTTGTTCTACACTTTCTGTCTTAGGTCCAAGCCCAGGTGATCCAAGAGACCATAGTACCAAAGGAGCCCCCTCCTGAGTTTGAGTTCATTGCTGATCCCCCCTCCATCTCAGCCTTCGACCTGGATGTAGTGAAGCTGACAGCTCAGTTTGTGGCCAGGAATGGACGCCAGTTTCTGACCCAGCTGATGCAAAAAGAGCAGCGAAACTACCAGTTTGACTTTCTCCGCCCACAGCACAGCCTCTTCAATTACTTCACAAAGCTGGTGGAGCAGTATACCAAGGTGCTGGGTCAGGGCAGAGGATAGTGTCTCACCACTGGGAGTACAGCATTCACTCTGTCAGCAAGGGCACTTGCTTTGTGGAGTATCTGGGGGAATGTGAATCCCAACTTAATGTAAAATCTTGACTCTGCGAGCTCGAGCGCGTGCGTGCGTGTGTGCGTGTGTAAGACTGCAGGTGCTTTTGTGCCTTGCCATGGAACACACTTGGAGTCAGAACAGTGTTCAGTTCTTTCCTTCTACTGAGGATCAAACTTAGTACATCTGGTTTTCATAGCCTCACTATGTAACCCTAACCCTGGCTGACCTTGAGCTCACTATAAGGACCATTTTGGCCTCAAACTCAGAGATCCTCTTGTCTATGGGATTAAAGGCATGGGTCCCCACACCCAGCTTCTATCATTATTTCTTTAAGTCTTGTTATTACAGAGACATGTTTATAAAGTGTTAGTAGGTGACCATCTGCTGTGTGACAAGACTAGGTAGCACTAGCTGCTTTTAGGTGTTTGTACATTTTCACTTGTCTGCTGTATGGCCTGAGAAGCAAGCTCTTAACAGTTGCTTCCTATTTAATTTACCCTTGCAAAACTTTAGTGATGTTTCCCTAACTTTCACAAGCAGCAACAGACTAAGAAAGATGATTTCATGGAGCTACAGTTATTCCACAGGAATAGAATGTATAAGGCCCAGGGTCCACCACTGGAGGGATAAAAAGACAAAAAAGGAATGAAATGTGAAGTCATTCAGAAAATCTATGACTTCAAGTTAGTAAGTGTTACAACCTTTGTTATTTTTACCCTGTGGAGTAACTTACACTAGGAAAAGTTCATTATGAGTTTACTAATAATGAAAACATGCAGCATCTTCCCATTTGGTCCTGGTGATGTGTAGCCTGAGCTACAGACTGAAACTTCTTTGTTTGGTTTTGGGGGGATGGGCTTCTCTGTGTAACAGTCCTGGCTGTCCTGGAACTCATTCTGTAGGCCAGGCTGGCCTGGAACTCACTGAGATCCACCTGCCTCTGCCTCTGCCTCTGGAGTGCTGTGATTAACAGTGTTTGCTATCACTGTCTGGCTTTGAATCTGTATTTTAAAAAAGAATCTGACACAGCAATCTGGTATTTAAAATTAATCAGTTAACTGGGTGCAGTAGCTAACACTTTTAATCCTACCCAGCTCTAGGAAGATTGAGGCATGAGGATTACCAGGAGTTCCAGACCAGCATGAGCTCTTTGAGAGACTTTCTGCTTTAAAAATAATTTTTTTTTAAAATGAGTTATAAAGGCAACTCACAGTAGAGGTTTACCAATGGCACATTTTTCTTGTTTTCCTTTTTAGTGGAATGATCTACACATCTGTTCTTAATATTAGAAATAGTGTTAAAGATCTAAGTTGAAAGGACTCACATGGACTAGCTCTAAGTATAAAATTAAAAATATAAAAAACGTGTCTTTAGGCTGGGCATTGGCGGCTCACATCTTTAATCCCAGCACTCGGGAGGCAGAGGCAGGTGGATCTCTGAGTTCAAGGCCAGCCTGGTCTACAGAGTAAGTTCCAGGACAACCTCCAAAGCAATACAGAGAAACCCTGTTTTGAAAACAAACAAACCAAAAAACAAACATGTCTTTAGAATCTAGAATCTAATAGAACAATGACTGAAATCCAAAACCAAAGGGTTACTGTAAGTATACCGTATCAGGTTTTTGAGGGTTTTTGCATTTATTTATTTTTATTTTGCATGTATGAGTGTTGTATGTATATCTCTGCACCACTCCTGTGCCTGGTGCCATGGAGATTAGAAGAGGCCATCAGATCCCCTGGAACTAGAGTTACAGATGGTTGTGAGCTACCATATAGGTGCTGGGATTTGAACCCAGGTCCTCTGAAGAACAGCCACTGCTTTTAGCTGTATTGCAATTTCTTCAGCCCCATACTATCAGTTCTGAGTAAAGCCTGGGTTCAATTTGAACTGCTTCCATAGTTAGAAATCCTTAGTGTCTATATTGTTACTTTTGTGTTTCTTCCTCTAAATTTGGATATTGGCATTGACTCATAACTTGAAGGCACTGGTGTCTACCCATGGAACACTGTACTAGCAGGTAGATTCTAGGGATAAAGGTACAAGGGCAAGGCAAGGTAAAAAATTGTGCTGCTTTGTGAGTGGAAGTAGATATTGCTGGCACAATTGGAATGGTTAGAATAAAGGCAGTAAGTGTTCCATTTCTTAGTAAATGCACATTAGACGTTGGTTCTATTGAGAAGACAAATTCTTAGTTGGGTGGAGAATACAGGTGAGGTGTCGGGGGGGGGGGTGGTTCAGATGGAGATATATACTCTAAAAAGGCAGGGGATGGAAATACTGGAGAATAGGGAGGAGGTGGTTTTGGTCTTGAGCAGAACAGCAGAGGAGGACTGAATAACATTTTCAAAATTACAGGAGCACGTCAGTGTCATTTAATGTAGCATGTTCTGGGTAACCTGCCAATGGTTTGTGTACTTTACTGGGAGTCCTGGAAATGGCCTTCTCTCGAGTGGTGGTGTCGATATTTTGAGAAGGAAAAACAAGTTCTAGTTGTTAAAAAACTTGCATAAAGTCCGACATGTAGATCTGGAATTGTGGTTGAGAATCCATCTCTTATGTCCTGTGATGGGCCCAGCAAGGCTAACTCTTTGTTTTATACTGTGATATACTGACAGTTGCTCTAATTCTCTTTCAGATCTTGATTCCACCCAAAGGCTTATTTGCGAAGCTCAAGAAAGAGGCTGAAAATCCCCGAGAAGTTTTGGACCAGGTAAACACAGGATTTCCTGCTACCAGGTACCAATGCAGCAGGTTCTTTGTGTGGGTTTTGTTTTTGTTTAGAAACTGTCTTTGAGTCAGTACAGGTTGACCTTTCCTAATCTGAAATTTAAAACACTCTGAAATCCGAAACTTTTGAGTGCCCATGTGACACTAGAAATTCAAAATTCCACATCTGACCTCGTGTGATGGGTCACTTTCAAAATGCAGGTTCACTAACATTGTATAAAATTAATCCCTTCAGGGGGCTGGAGAGATGGCTCAGCGGTTAAGAGTACTGACTGTTCTTCTAGAGGACCCGGCTTCAATTCCCAGCACCCATATGGCAGCTTACAACTGTCTGTAGCTCTTGTTGTAGGGAATCTAACACTTCACCCCACTGCACATAAAAAAAGGTTAAATAAATTATTTAAAAGAAAAATGAACCCCTTCAGGCCATGTATATGAGGTGCTTATAGAAAATAATGACTTTCAGGTTTAGACATCTGGTGCATCTCATTCATCATGTATATGAAAATATTCCAAAATTAGACATACTTCTGGTCCCAAAGCATCTCAGAAAAGGGCTAGTCAGCCTGGACCTAGTTGTAGGGTGCTGAGAAGAAAGACCTTGTGACTACAGAGGCCATCCAGAAGTTTAGCGGGTTTCTCTTCCCTACTTCAGGCAGAAACTACCTCCCGAGCAGATCCTCGGGTGAGAGAGGTAGTAGGTGTCTTTTGAAGTCACCAGGTTCTCACAATTGAGCAGACGTGGTTTGTGCTGGTTTGTTTTAACTGTGAGATGGCTGTTTCAGACTCTTAGATTGAGGCTGCTTTTGTATATACCAGGTTTTCTTCTTAATATTTTAAAATGTTTGTGTCTCACCTCTAATCCCAGAATAAGTTCAGGGCCACTCAGGGATACAGAGTGAGACCCTTGTCTCAAAAACACAAAGTGCTCCCCCACAAAAAAAGTTTTTGATAGCTTCATACAAGTATATGCTATTTTTTAGATATCTTCGTCTCCCCTTACTCTTTCATTTCCCTTGCCTCTTCCATTGAAACCCTTTTCAATAAGGTCTCCTCCTTTCATTTCATCTTTTGTGTGGCCCTACTGTGTTTGTTGGAGTTGCTTACACAAACATGGGATGAGAGATTATTTACTGGAGTGTGGCCAACCTGTCAGTGACTACACCACTAAAGAAAATGACACCCTTACCTAAGCCACCCTTCACTGCCAGTATTTCCTCAAGGAGGAATGCCCATCCTCCATTTGTGATGAACTGCTAATGGGTCCAGTATTGTGTAGGTAACCACAGCTGCAGTGAGTTGATGAGTACAAAGGCTTTGTTGTGTCCAGAAGATGTCTTTTTGCTGTACATTTCCCCATCTTCTGGTTCTTACATTCTTTCTACTCCCTGGCCTATAAATATTCACTGAGCCTTGGAAGGGGTGATATGAATGTCCTCTTAAGGGCTGCACATCACCACTGCCATTTACCCTTGACATGCGACCGGTCTTTGCATTTGATCATAGTCCCTGCTTTAACTGCCACAAAGTTTAATAAGAAGTTGCTCTGTTGAGAACCAATCATGATATAAACATTGAACACTTTAACAATATGACTATCTAACAAAAGAGACAAAAAAGGTGACAGGTTCCCCCTAGAGCCTATGGCACTTGCAGCTCTTGACAAGGTTTACAGTACCACTTACTAGGTTTTCATGCACATTTACTACAAGAGAGTTTGCGGCTGTGAGCCTGGAGCCCTTTGCCAACTCTGGAACACTAAAGTTTCCCCTTGTGAGCATAGTTGCATCTTGGTCTGAAGGCAATGCCCTGAAGCATCATTGGAGGCACCTTGCTATGTTCTATCCTCACAGGTGTGCTATCGAGTAGAATGGGCCAAATTCCAGGAGCGTGAGAGAAAGAAGGAAGAAGAAGAGAAAGAGAAGGAGCGGGTGGCCTATGCTCAGATCGACTGGCATGATTTTGTCGTGGTGGAGACAGTGGATTTCCAACCCAATGAGCAAGGTAGGTAGGTCGAGAAGAGAACGCCTCCAGGAACTCTGGCGCTCCCAGGGAGCTGCAGAACCAGGCACAGGACTTCATTACTGTTTTTTCCCTCTGTTTCAGAAGGGGAAACATCGTTCATTTGCCCAAGTTAAATGCAATTCATCAGCTGGTTACCATGTTAGACTCTGATGTCCTCTGCAGATAATAAAATTAGACAATTCCTAGTCTTTGGGTAGCTCACAGACAGGACAAGGAATTTCTTCTTGTTATTGTGTTCTTTGTTTTTGTTTTTTTCTTTTTTCTTTTTCTTTTTTTTTTTTTAGGAGACAGGGCATATTAATCAGGGTTTTCTAGAGGAACAGAACTGATAGAATGAATCTGTATACATAAAAGGGGAGTTTATTAGAGTGACTTACAGGCTGTGATCTAGCTAGTCCAACAATGGCTGTTTCTAGACAGAAAGTCCAGGAGAGTGGATGTCTTAGCTGGTCTTCATTATCTTTGGAATCCTGACTAGGGAAAGAATGCCTCAGTAGCAGGTTGGCAAGCTTTCCATCAAGAGTCAGGGCAAGTAGGCAAAAAGCAAAATCTTCTTTCCATGGCTTCCAAAAGAAGGTGTGGCCCAGATTTAGATTGGCTCTTCCCTAAAATGATTAGTCCAAAAAAAAAATTTCCTCACAGGTCCAGCTGCTTGGGTTTTAGTTAATTCCAGATGTAGTTAAGTTGACAACCAAGAATAATCATCAAGCTAGGTCTCTGTAGCCCTGGCTATCCTAGAACTGGTGTAAAACCAGGCTGACTACAAACTTACAGAAAATCCACTTGCCTCAGCGCTCCTTCCAAGTGTTAGGAATGAAGGTGCTTGACACCATACCCAACTCAGAATGCTTTTGACCCCGTCTTACCCCTTTTAGGAAACTTCCCACCCCCAACAACACCAGAGGAATTGGGAGCCCGAATCCTCATTCAAGAGCGCTATGAGAAGTTTGGGGAAAGTGAGGAAGTGGAGATGGAGGTTGAGTCTGACGAGGAAGATGAGAAGCAAGAAAAGGCTGAGGAGGCTCCTTCCCAACTGGACCAGGATACTCAAGTACAGGACATGGATGAGGTAAATTCTCAGGTGGTTTTAACCTGATCTTTCTCCTGGAGACCAGGAAGTTGGGGGACGCTCTCCTGGTCTAAGGTTCCGCTCTTTGAGACTCAAAAGATTTTGAGTTCTGGAGAAGGCCAGACTGGCTGCTGCTGTTTTAAGTCCAGGCAGCCCAACACACTCCAGCAACAAAGACCAATTCATAGGAAAGATCTCGAAGCTGTGCCAGCCTTGTAGTCTATTGCTTTCCCTTTGGCTTGGCATCCCTGATCCCAACCCACCCTCCACCAGCCCTGTTAAGGGATCCATATCACCCTGTGTTTTGATGCCTTTCTAGCACTCAGGCCTAAAGGATCACTAGTTCCCAAGCTTGTCTAAATGTAGCCTACACGTCCTTTCAGACATTTCTACCCTCTTCCAGCATAGTCCTCCAAGTAGGCACAGAATCCTGAGCCAAGCTGCTTTCCCTGTTCTGAAAGAATTTGTGTATAGCTTGAGAAGAAAGGGCCCCAGTGTCTGTGGGAATTGACTTTTTCTCTCCCTCCCAGCATTGCTCTGGGAGCAGCTACCATTGAGCGCTGACTTGGCTCCTGTATTCTTCTGTGTGTTAAGTGCCTTTGGCCTCTTGGGATTGCCTGGTGCCAGCCGCTGGAAATGCCTGGGAGGAGTGTTAGCACCATGGTCCCTGATGCTCCCATTCATGTTGTGAGGAAACAGCTTGGCTTGCTGCCAGTTGACCTCAGCTGCTCCAGAAGGCTTAGCACATGGATGCTGGCTGCAGGGACCAAGGCTCCTTGCCACCCTGAGAGCCACAGTCTTGAGCTTTGGGGACGCACCCTTTCATCTCCTGAGTTATGCTACTGCTTTGCTTTTTAGGGCTCAGATGATGATGAAGAAGGACAGAAAGTGCCTCCACCCCCGGAGACACCCATGCCTCCACCTCTGCCCCCAACTCCAGACCAAGTCATTGTGCGAAAGGACTATGATCCCAAAGGTAGGGCCTGTGTCCCAGTCCTTGTGCTGCTAAAGAAAGTCCTGCATGGTCTTGTGTGTTCTTCAGGTGGGCTGTTTCTAGGAGGGCTTGAGGTAACCCCTAGGTTACAAGCCTTTTGATAAGAAACTAGAGTGTAGTCATTTCCAGTTTCAGGTTTCTGGTGTAAAAGTGGCACTAAAGAGATGTTTCCAGTGAATGATGTTTGAATGTATTGCTTTCTTAACCTCAGCTACTATCCAGAATTCTCACTTAGTTATCTGTTTCCTTTTAGCTTCTAAGCCCCTTCCTCCAGCTCCTGCTCCTGATGAATATCTTGTATCCCCCATCACTGGGGAGAAGATTCCTGCCAGCAAAATGCAAGAGCACATGCGTATTGGGCTTCTTGACCCCCGCTGGCTGGAGCAGCGGGATCGCTCCATCCGAGAGAAACAGAGTGATGATGAGGTTTATGCACCAGGTGAGCGGGAGGTTCCCAGCCCATAGCTTCCTTTATGTAGACACAGAACAGTTGAGGTCAGTGAGAATTTGGGAGATAGGTGCAGCCTATGATACTGTAAAAGAAATTTGTATTTTCCAGAACACTGTATAGGGAAGTCCTCCAAAGACTGGTACTGACCAGCTGTCACATGCCTGTTGATAATTCCATAACAAGATACTGGCAATAGCTGGGAGGGATACTTAGTCATTTGCTCTCTTGGACAGACTTGTGATTCAAATTCTGTCTCCTGGAGTGACACTCACTAGTCTTATTGCTAAAGCCAAAGCAAGAGGATAGGGCTGCACATGGTGGCACATGCCTTTAAACCCAGCATTCTGGAGGCAGAGGCAGGTGGAGCTCTGTGAGTAGAGGCCAGCCTGGTCTACATGGAGAATTCCAGAACAGTCAGCACCACATAGAGTCACAAAACAAAACAAAAAACAACGCAGCAGTATAGGAAGGGGACTGCCAAAGGCTAGAGACTGGGTCTTTAGTCCTGTTAATAAGAGTTGGACAAGTACCAGGTCTTTAGGCTTACTGCTTCTCTGGCAACCCTCCCCAGACAAAGAATGAGTGACATGTTAGAGCTGACAGGCAGCCTGTATTGTGAATCCAGCCTCCACACTCCATTTCCAGAAAGCTGCTGACTTGTCAGAAGGGCACCAGGCCTAGCTTCTCTTTCTCTCCGTTCTGTTGTTGTACACAGGTCTGGATATTGAGAGTAGCTTAAAGCAGTTGGCTGAGCGCCGTACTGACATCTTTGGGGTAGAAGAAACAGCCATTGGTAAGAAGATTGGTGAAGAAGAGATCCAGAAGCCAGAAGAAAAGGTGCAGTTCCCATGAGTCCTAGTGCCTTCCCTGCTTTCTGTCTCCTTCATGTCGGCTCAGTTCCAGGAGTCCTGACAAGCTGTGTCTTTGTATTCCCATGCAGGTGACTTGGGATGGCCATTCAGGCAGCATGGCCCGGACCCAGCAGGCTGCCCAGGCCAACATCACCCTCCAGGAGCAGATTGAGGCCATCCATAAGGCAAAGGGCCTAGTGCCAGAAGATGACACTAAGGAGAAAATTGGCCCTAGCAAGCCCAATGAAATTCCCCAGCAGCCGCCACCACCATCTTCAGCCACCAATATTCCCAGCTCAGCACCCCCCATCACATCAGTGCCCCGGCCACCTGCGGTGAGTCAGAAGCTACCCTGTGACCAAGTGTTCTCAACTTAGGTCCTTATGGTGGGATGATGCTAGTGTCTGGAAAGGGTAACTGTTTTAGAGTACGGCTAGTTTGTCAAGTTGAAACAAACTTCTAGTTTTGTCTTCCACTGCAGAGCAGAATTGGAATAGGGAGTATGCTAAGTAACGAAACAGATTTAAGGCAAAGAAGGGCTGTGGGCTTAATGGGTCTTTGAGAACTGATGGCCTGTATCCAGAAGATCAAGTCAAGGTCAACCTCTGAAGTGGTGTTGTCTACCATGAAGAGTTGGTTCTGAACCACCAAGCCCCACGTAGAAAGAGTATTACCCTGGAACTCCATATAGCAAGATGCTATATGGGCCTGATGTGAGACTTTAGTCTCAGTGATGCCAGCTGTACAACCCCCATCCTGAATGGCCAGTTGTTGTGCCCTTGAAGCTTAGCCTTGGTTTTCTGTGACTTGTGTGTCTCCTCCCACCCTCAGATGCCGCCTCCAGTTCGTACCACTGTTGTATCTGCGGTACCTGTCATGCCCCGGCCACCCATGGCCTCTGTAGTCCGACTGCCTCCAGGCTCAGTGATTGCCCCCATGCCACCCATCATCCATGCACCTAGGATCAACGTGGTACCCATGCCTCCCGCTGCACCTCCTATTATGGCACCTCGCCCACCTCCCATGATTGTGCCAACAGGTCAGTCTGAGTGTGGTTTTCATCTGTTGGGTCACTCCACAGAGCCATGGCTGGTGTTCATGGCAACTATTCCCACTGGGTATCAATCCAAAGGAAATACAAACTAGGAACTGGGAGCCATAGTTACTGAGGAAGTCAAGAAACTGCGATGGCATAGCTATAGCTAGTGTGTCTACGTTTGGTGGCCAGGTGCTTAACAGGCTCACAAGCCTGACAATTGACTCTTGTCTGGCTGATCTTGCCCTGCCTCTAGTCCTCTGCTGCTTAATCTGGAAAGCCTCCCAAGGCTCCCTGCCAGGAAACCTGTTGAGTGCCAGACTTATCAAAGCAGGGCACTTTATACCTCTAAGGAGCAAAGCCTTTAATGTCTCCCCAGTCCTGCCTCCTGAGCCTCTGAACCCCTTCTGTACTCATTGGGTGGCTGTGCCTTGTCTTTGCAGCCTTTGTGCCTGCCCCACCTGTGGCTCCAGTCCCAGCCCCAGCACCAATGCCTCCTGTACACCCCCCACCTCCTATGGAAGATGAGCCTCCATCTAAGAAACTCAAGACTGAGGACAGCCTCATGCCTGAGGAAGAGTTCCTGCGCAGGAACAAGGTTTGTGATCCAGAATGCTGCCTGTTCTCCCGAGTTCCTGGCAGCATCATGGGATGCCCAGGCCCCAGCTGTGTTCCCCTACCATGCTGTTAGCTTCTGGGGTATGTGTGTAACGTGAGGTCAACAGCTGGGGGAACAGAAAGTTGTAGAGGTAGTGGTTCTGGTACTATGGACTCTTGTTAGAATCTAGTATGGAGATGCAGCTGAGTGAAGTGCCAGGAGCACTATACTAAATCTGGGCACGGTTCTTAAATACAGTTCTACCTCCAGCCCTGGGATTCTAGAACAAAGATCCTACCTTGGCCTGCTGGTCCCTAGGAAAGCATTAGGATTCAATGAGGAGACAGAAAGAATCCCATCTCCCACTAGATTTGCCCCATGAGTTTGACCAAATAGTTTTCCTAAGACTAGAATCTATTTTCTTTCTTCTTTGTTTTTTTTTTTTTTTTTTTTTTTTTTTTTTTTTTTTTTTTTCCCCTGAGTACTGGGATTAAAGGCATGTGCCACCACCGTCAGACTAGAATCTATTTCTTGAGCACCTACCAAAGGTTCAGACTATTCTCTGTTTAAAAGTGTCCCGAGCAGCCTGTTTCACAGGCAAGTAGCATTGAGCTCCGGTGTCTTGTCCACTCTGGAGCTAGTTGTGAACCCAGTACCTCACAGACCACATTATTTACTCTACTGGTCCTTGGGGTTGTAGAATGTTTTCACCTTAGTTCCATATTAACTGTAAAGCAAGACAGGTATATTTAAGGAAGGGAAAGGGGGAAAGGAAACTGAGCATAGTAATATATACTTAAAATCTCAGCACTCTAGAGGCAGAACGATTAAGACCAGCCTGGGCTACATATGAAACCCTGTCTAAAAACTAAAAAAAGAAAAAAGAAAGCCTTACATGGTGTGTCACAAGTAGCATCAATAGTAAATGGGCCAGAGGGACAGTAGTCATTGTTTGGATGGGCCCACTATTAGTAGAGCGTAGTTTCTGGTTGGCTTGGAGTTCTCCAAGCATAATGTGCACTCCATTTTGCAGGGTCCAGTGTCCATCAAAGTGCAGGTACCCAACATGCAGGATAAGACAGAATGGAAGCTGAATGGGCAAGGGCTGGTCTTCACTCTGCCACTCACAGACCAGGTATGTGTTGCCACCCCCAATTGTTACAGGTGCTTAGCCAATGGGTTGTTTTTTCCAGCTGGTCTTAGCAAGGGAATGAATGACCTTTCTTTGGTCCCACAGGTCTCTGTCATCAAAGTGAAGATTCATGAAGCCACAGGCATGCCTGCAGGGAAACAGAAACTACAGTATGAAGTAAGCCAGGGTAACCCCAGTCCTGTCCATTAGGTTCCAACACCTCTGTCATCCCAGAAACAATCTTCTGTTACAAAGTAGGATAGAGAGAGACCTGGATGTGGCCATCTGAGTCCATCCTAGAAATAATACAGGTGGGATACTGGGGCAGGTGAACCTGACAGTGCAGGATTCTGACAGCATAGTCTAATGCAGGGTCTAAAAACCTTTTAGAGCTGGATGGGGACCAGCCCAGTGATGTGATCTTAGCCTGGCCCTCTCTGCAAAGGGGGTCTTCCAGGTCTTCTGGTGCCTCATCTCTTCTGTAAAATGAGGGTGTTGAATTAGGTAATCACTAAAAGTCCTATGACCTGAGAAGTTGGCTGTTTCTTGGAGTCGGTCATGGGTAGCATCTTGGGAGTTGAAAATTGAACCAGGTGTTGACTAAAGGTCCCTTATGTTTGTCAATATCAGTTAGAAGGAAAAAGTGTTCTAGAAGAAGCCAAAGTTCCATAATCCACTGACCTGACCTTCCCTTTAGCATCCATATTGGTGAAGTCTAGAATATTAACAGCTAAGCTCAGTTGTGTGAGGCTGCATTGATGTGGTCAAAGACAGGTGCCATACCTAAGACGTTTGTTTGTATTCCAGGGCATTTTCATCAAGGATTCCAACTCCCTGGCTTACTACAACATGGCCAGTGGTGCTGTCATCCACTTGGCCCTCAAGGAGAGAGGCGGCAGGAAGAAGTAGTGAAGAGATACCTACAGTTGGGCTCCTGCATTGGACCTCTTCTTTTACCACCACTTCCAGGAGCTTTTCTGGGACCTCAGGCACAGCCCGTGTATTTGTTTCCCTCTTAATCAGTTTCGAAATTCACCTTGTCATTTAGGAGAGGTGTTGCCCATTATCTAACCTGACATGGGTAAGAATAGCAGAGCTTTCTAAGCCAGTCTGTGGAATGATTTCTTGTTAGGTTCTGAATTTGAGATCCTTCAGGAAGCCCATTAGGAATTCAAAACTCAGTGTTTCCTACAGGATAGTTTCATAATACCGAGTGATGTTTGGCGGATAGAATATGGTTACTGTCATCATTTTATATCATGCTTTGGTTTCTAATCTCTTGAAGCCAAGCATGGTACATGCATGCTTGTAATCCTGGGACTTGGGAGGTTTAGGCAGGAGAATTAGATGTTCAGAGTTACCCTCAACTGTACAGCTTGAGGCCCACCTGGGCTGTGGGAGATACTGTGTTAAAAAATATTTTTAAAAATTAAAAACAAAACACCTCTTGGACCCTCATAGAAACAGTTTATTAAGATCTGACTCTTGGCCAAGTGTGCCTACCACCTAGTACTGTGGAGCTCTTGGGGTCTCAGTAGTTATGGTCTCTGTATATAAATTTTTGCTGCCGTCATTAGTCTTTCTTCTGAAAATCATCATGGGCTGGGGAGGTGGCTTGATGAATAAAGTGCTTATGGTGCAAGAATCCATTGTAAAAGCCACTAGCACAAACTGCTGTAACCCTTGTGCACTGGGAGATCGAAGACTAAGCCAGAATCATCTGGAGCAGGCCCGTGAACACTAGACCGTCTCTAAAGCTAGATGGAAGGCAAGGCCTGACATCCATGAATGTCTTCTGGTCTCATATGTGCCATGACACACCTCTACAAGAAACACACATTTTATATTTGTGAAACATTGGGACCCTCCAACATGCAGTATCCCACAGAACAAGGACCACCACAATAGCAGTTTTCTTCAAATCTAGAATCACCCATGAACTGATTGGCATAGTGGTTTTAGGTTAGGTGCTTCATTCAGTGTGATCAAAGGGTATTGTTTATGATGTGTGTTATTAATTATGCCAAGTCTATGTGCTTATCTAAGGGCCTCAAATTTAGTTTACTACCTAACGTGTTTTGTTGTTAGGGTTTTGTTGTTGTTGTTCTTTTTTTATTTGTTTTATTTTGAGACAGCTGGCCTGGACTTGCTATATAGACCAGGTTGGCTTTGAATGTACAGAAATCAGCTTGCCACTGCCTCTCAAATACTGGGATTAAAGACATAAGTTGTCAGACCTGACACTGCTTCCTGTTCAAGCACTTGTGTGGTAGTCCTTATGTGATTTTTCTTGTTTGAGGTACCAGAGGCAAGTCACATTCCCACAATCACATGGTTCAAAGATGAAGAATATGTGCAAAACATTTGCCTTTTGGTCACTGAGTGAGGTCCTGATGTAGGTTATTATTTTTGGAATTCTGCTATTAGTGGCTTAGGTGCTGCTGTAAGTATTCAGAGGAAGGGAGATGAGAGCTTGTTGATTATGTAAACAAAGCTGGTTTTTTTAGGAGGATTACACATGCTCAGATCCCCTAAGAGTTCCCAGTACCTTTTCATTTGCAGTCCGTTGATGTGATGAGGAAAATGTTCTCAGGATCAAAGCAGTATTCTAGTCCTCACCCTAGCTCTCCACCTTTCCTCTTCCAACCTAAGCTTAGGCAGCTCCGAGGCAGGGCCAGAAACAGCTCCATCACACACTTCTCACAGTCAATCGTGTTGATGTAATGCCATTCTGCATCCTGTGTGACATTTGCCTTTCACATGGTTACCTGAAGTTTGCCTAGGGACTAGTGCAAAATTTGGCTTTCTGGTGGACTTTTCTGATTTAGGGGCCTGAAAGCAAGCTCACTGCTAGACACTAATTGGGCAGCACTAGAAATCCTCTGGAGGGATTTCCAAGAGGGAAGGACATCAGAAAGCCTTGGTGAATCCCATGTCCAAATACTCCCTTTTGGTATTAAGGACATGGCATGGTGTCAGGGCATATGCCTCTGTAGACTGGCAGACCCCCACAGTGCCTCTGTAGCTGAGGCTGTGACAAGAGGCCAGGAATGGGGCTGGGTGGAATGCAAGTGAATGGGCCCTTTGATCCACACTCCTTGGAGTTAACAGTTCCCAGAAAGAACTCCTGAATGAATGCCTGTCCTGACTCACATTCACTGGAGGCTCATTGACCACAGAGCCTTGTGACCTTTGGTGGCCATAGATGAACCGTTGTTTCCTGGCACTGCACATCCTACAACCTTGCAA
Organism: Cricetulus griseus; assembly: GCF_003668045.3. NCBI lineage: Eukaryota > Metazoa > Chordata > Mammalia > Rodentia > Cricetidae > Cricetulus > Cricetulus griseus. Next base: position 100,709,390 of record NW_023276807.1, on the reverse strand, counting down.
GTTTAAAGTGCTTACTTAGCCTTTTGTTTTTTGAGTTTTAAAAGTTTTTTTGTTGTTGTTTTTAAATTTCATTAAAGTGTAAAATAGTTGGGCGTGATGGCACACTCATTTGATGGCAGTTATCTGTGAGTTCGAGGCCAACCAACCTGGTCTACAAAGTGAGTTCCAGAACAGCCAGCTCTGTTACACAGAGAAACCCTGTCTTGAAAGACCAAAAGCCAAATTATTTATATTCTCTCTCTCTCTCTCTCTCTCTCTCTCTATATATATATATATATATATATATATATATAATATATATATATATATACTTTGGTCATATGCCCTCCATTATCATCATCTCTTCCTCCTCCCAGCAAACACTTTTCCAACAAGTTTCCTCCTTGTATGTATTTCACTGCATTTAATTAGGGTTGTGTATTTGATTAAGAGCAATTTACCAATGGCTATCCCACTAAAGAATATGCCTGTCTACCCAAGCAACTGTTACTGCCTATATATTGATTCTCAGGGAGGGTGGGACCTTATATAACCTGCCCCCCATCCATGATGAAATGTTGATAGGCCCAGTTTCCAGCAGGCCTTGTGCTATGAGTTTATGTGTACAACAGCCATTAACAATCAGCCCCATTTCACTACAATCATACAATGCTCCTAGATTGCTGCTCTTTCAGAGGACCCTAAATCAGTTCCCAGCATCCATATCAGGTGGGTCACAACTGCCTATACTAAACTCTAGCTGGCCTGTGGGCACCTGTACACAAATAACCTAAGCAGACATACAGATATAGGTAGATAGCCAGGTGGTAGTGGTACACACCTTTAAACCCAGCACTTGTGAGGCAGAGGCAGGTGGATCTCTGAGTTTGAGGCCAGCCTGGTCTATACATCCAGTCCCAGGACAGGCTCCAAAGCTACACAGAGAAAACTTAACAAAACAAAACAACAAAAGAAAACTTTGAAAGTGATCTGGCCTTAAACAAATTAACATTGGGAGGTGGAGAGATGGTTCACTTGGGAGAGTACTTACCAAATAAACTTGAGAACCTGAGTTAGGGTCCCTATACCATAAAAGACATGTTAGTGTTTGCATTGGGAAGGCAGACACAGGAGGATCCCTGGAGCTGGCGGGCCAGTCAATCTAGCTGAATTGGTGAGTTCCTTGAGAGACTGTTTGAGAAAATAAGATGGAGTATAATTGAGGAAGACACTTGACATGAACATCTGGCTCTTCACACATACCCACATGGTTTTTTTGTGTACACATATCCTGACACACATAAACTAACAAAGTACCTGCTTTGTTCTGAAGGCTTCAAAATCAAAGCACACTGGCTCACCAAGTAACTACTAACATTCCAATTTTTTCAGAAGAGGAAAATGATGTTCTCAAAGTTAAATAATTCTGCACAAGGACACCCAGTAATTTAGGACAGCCATTTAACAACCCATATGCCTTGAATTAAGCTGTCAACTCCACTGCTACGGCTGTAGACTGTGATGGAAATTTATGGATTCTGTTACCTCTATCCATTGTTACTGGGAGTTTCCATGTACGAAATGTTTAAGGACATGTCACACTAAAATCTCAAAATAGGGTTTTGTCTTGTTTGTTCCAGTATTTCATTTTACTGATGAGGAAATGGTCTAAAAGAAGCCAGGCATGGTAGTACAATCCTGGTCCCAGCTATTTGAACTTGATTAGGGCGGGCAGTTGCTTGAACCCAGGAGTTGGGGGCCAGCCTAGGTAACAGACCCTGGCTCAGAAGAAAAACAAGAAGCCTCAGAATCAGTTTGCCTCCTGGTCATCAACTACAGCCTGTCCTGTTTCAGAAAGATGAGTATCCCTGTGATGGTCAGTTTACACTGTTGCCAGGAGACACACCTCTGGGCATATTTGTGAGTTTGTTTCTAGGAAAGTTGAACTGAAGAGGGAGAAAGAGCCACTGAATGTGGGGTTACCATTCCATGAGCTGAGGTCCAGTACTAAGTAAGATGGAAAAAGGAGGTGGTGGCATATGCCTTGTATCCCAGGGGTTACATAGTGAGACTGTCTCAAAAAAAAAATCTATCGCACAGTGATGATGGACTGTACCCTAACTGCCCCAAATAAATGAACATCCCTCCCTAATTGCTTTTGTCAGGTACATATTCAGCTTACAGGGCTGAATGGTAGTGTGTTGGAATAGAGCCTTAGGACCAAGATTGTGAGGTCCAATTGGGTAGTGCATTGTCTATTCCAGCTATATCTGGTTCCCTTCTCCTTCCCTGGGACAGACCCACTGCCTCCTGGGAGCTGTGTTCTGCCATTGGAAGGGGGGAATGTCCTCCCAGACAGGGTTTAAGAGCAAAATGGCCTGTGCCTGCTCCTATGTCTGCTGTTGCTTTTTGTGTGTGTGTAAAACCAAAGCAAATGGAATGTAGACTGCAAGTCTTCAAGAATATCAGGCTACGTGGCATCAAGAAAATGGCTGGTGAGTCACTCTGGACTAAACCCCTTTCTTGGAGCTTGTTTCAGACGCTTTGCAGCCTGTCTGGAGCTTGGCAGCTCAGGCTGTCTCTTCGCTTCCCTTCTGAACCCGTCTCCCCTTTTAGTTGTTTAGGAAGTATGTCAAATGACATTGTGGTAAACCATAGAATAGATGAATGAGGGACTGTTCCCTAGTTCTAGAAGTTGGATCCGGATTGGCCCAATTCTTCAAATACAAACATATTGTAAGAATAGGGGTCACATCCTAGCACTATCATAAACTAGTCTGGGACCTTAGGAAACTGACTACTTCATAGAACCTCAATTTACCTACCTGTAAAATAGGACATGTATAATAAAATCATTAAAAGATTATAAGAGATGGCACAACCAATTTGGAAAGTAATTTGCTAGTTACTGTTTAACTCAGAGGTTAAACAGGCCATCATTGATGGTTTGGTAGGCAAAGGCCCATGCTGCCAAGCCTGATGACTTGAGTTTGATACCCAGGATCCATAAGGTGGAAGAAAAAAATGACTCCTAAAAATTGTCTCTGATTTCTGCATACATGCCATGTGTGAGCACACACATACACACTACTTTTATTTATTGTTTTTGGTTTTTCAAGACAGGGTTTCTCTGTGTAGACCAGGTTGCCCTGGAAACCACTCTGTAGACTCAGAGATCTGCCTGCCTCTGCTTCCTGAGTGCTGGGATTAATTTTTTTCCCATGTCAAGGCAAATTAGGGATTTTTTTTTTCCGAGACAGGGTGGGATTAATATTTTTTAAAGGTTAATTAGAGTTACCATTAAAACCCAAAATTCCACTCCTAGGGAATTCTAAGAAAAGTGAAATACTGTTATCTGAACTAGCATTATTCCTAACAGAAAAAGAAAAATAATTCAAATAACTTTCACTGATGAATAGTGTATAAATGTGGTATGTCAACACAATGAAATTTAATTCAGCCATAAAAAGAATAAAGCAATAGTAAGTGCTCAAATGTAGATAAATCTTAGAAGCAATAAAAAAAAGTTTAAGGTCAGCCTGTACCACATAGCAAGATAAGACCCTCTCAAACAAAAAACTGGACACACAAAACGATTGGTAACCACAGATAACTGAAATGTCTAGAAAAAGCAAAATTTGTAGGCACAAAGTAGAATAGTGGTTGCTGTTACTGAATAGGAGTTTCTTTGGGTGATAAAACTTTTCAAAAATTGGATTGTAATGTTTGCTTGCCTCAGTAAGGATGCTAAAGAACCATAGTATTGTACTATTTGATATAGGGCCATTGTTTGTAGCCCAGTTGGCCCAGAAACTCATAATCTGTTTTGGCCTACTGAGTGCTGAGATTACAGGGTTGCATTAATTTTTATCTATGCGTGGGTGGGTGGACAGGATGATGGAATTCAAACCTAGGAAGTATACACTTTAAACATAAATTGTGGTATGTTAATTGTATCTCAGTAAAACCACTGGAGAGCCAGGCATGGTGGTCCACAACTGTAATCCCAGCATTTGGAAGACTGGGAAGCACCCTGGACTAAAAACTCGGCCACAAAACAATACAAATCAACCCTCACCAAAAAGGTGTTGGGAAGGAAAAAGATTACAAAGGAAAGTAGAGCTCAGGTCAGGTTTTGTTTGTTTCCGTGTTTTGAAACGGATTCTCTGTGTAACAGTTCTGGATAGAACTCACTTTGTAGATCATGCTGTCCTCGAACTCAAGAGATCCATTTGCCTCTGCCTTCCGAGTGCTGACGTTAAAGGCGTGCGCCACCACACCTGGCTCAGTATTATTTTTATAGGGTCTTCCATGAGCTAATTTAAACGCCCATGAGCAGAGCAGCAAGGTGATTCATATCCCTAAACCCACTTGCATCTCATCACTGTTCAAAATGAACAGGCGAAACAGCCCCACCCACGACCCTGTTTCGCAAGGATCCGGCCCAGGGAGGCAGAGGCGGGCAGGACCTCCGGGGAAGCCCTGGGCCTTCTCGCCCCCACCCCCCACCCGAAGCCGCAGCAGGTGACACGCCAGCCCGGGGCCAACCCGGAAAAGCCTGAAGAGCTAGTCCAGGTGAGTTTTCGTGATTGGCAGCCAGGGAAGGCGGGTCCCTGGTGACGGTTGTCCCGCCCCCTCACGTCGGTCCAGTTGGCGCCAGCCTGAAGAAGGGGCGGGGCCCTCGGTACCCATTGGGCGCGTGGTGGGAGCTCCCTGGGGAGCCACCCCCAGTTTTGCGGCAGCCAATGGATGCGGCGCGTGGGCGGGGCGTCGGCAGCGTCGGCGGAGGCCGAGCTGCTGAAGCGGCTGAGGTGGCCGCTGGCGCTCTGGTGGCGGGCGCGGCCGGGATGGCGAAGAGCAGCAAAGAGAATGGGCCGCGCGCGCCCGCAGCGGGCGGGAGCCTGTCGGGGACCCGGGAGAGCCTGGCCCAAGGTCCCGACGCCGCTACTACCGACGAGCTCAGCTCTCTCGGCTCCGACTCAGAGGCCAACGGTTTTGCCGAGCGCCGCATCGACAAGTTCGGCTTCATCGTGGGTTCGCAGGGCGCCGAGGGCGCGTGAGTAGCGCTGGGGTCTGGGTCGGGCGCGGGACCAGCGCAGGCGTGGGCCTGACCCACCAACGTGTCTCCACTGACCGATCCCCACAGACCCGCCCCAAGCGGCAGTCTACTTCCTACCTACGTCGGGCAGACAGGCCACCCCACTTCCTCCCGGTCCCCATGCTGGTACCCCCCCAGACCGAATGATCTGCCCTTCCGAGGGACTCACATTGCCCTCCCGACTGCGGGATAACCACCAACACCAGCCCCTAGACTCACCAGGTCACACTTGCCTTTAAGGCTGATTGACTTTACCACCCCCTGACATGCGCATAGATGGCTGCCCCATACTTTTTCCCCTTAGCTGTTCTCAATCTCTCTCCCCTACCCCACAGAATCCTTGTCTCACCACCTCAGGAAATCTTAGATCGACTTCAGGACTCCCAGCCAGCCCCACCCCACTCCAGGTCACACTAACCCTTGTCCAAATACGTAGACACATTGACACTGGCCAGCTTCCTCCCAGACAGTCCCATCTTGTCACCAACAGTTACTTTACTTTCCGTCATGGGAAGGTCAGAGAGCACCCCCACCCCCCCCACACACCTTCTGCCAAAAGGCAGCTTTGTCCATTGTCACAGGCAACAGGTGGGCAGACACTCCCCCTTCCTAGTAGTTTACAGGGCCACAATGCCTCACCTCTAGGACTCACTATCAGCTTCATCACCACAGGAGCCAGCCAGCAGACTCCCAGGCTGCTGTGTGTATACATACTAACTTCCATATCCAGATCTAGGGCAGGAGTAGGAGGGAGACATCAGGAGCCCCACTCATGTAACACCCCACCATTGAGCACCCAGGCACCCCACTGGCCATTAGAGAAACATGAGGCAGTGGAGTAGCACCTTCCCTCCACTATGAGCCTGCTGGGCTGCAACCTTCTGCCCCACAGAACCCCCAGAAGTCAGTCCTCTCAGAGACTTGTGAGTCCCACCCACCAAGCTAGTGGTCCCCTCAGAAAGATGGCCTCTAGATCCTACTTCATTCAGTTGTCTTGTGATATGAGACTTAGTGCCATACAGAGAACTGACAAGCCTCCCTCCCATAGTGTGCCTCCCAGTTTATAGAGGCAGCCTTGCAGTCACCGGGAGAGCCTTTACACCAGAATATATCCCCCTCTCCTCTGACTAGTTGTGACTGCCCAAGGTGTCCCCAGCTATTCTTGGGACTTACAGAAGTGCTTGACTATCTTAAGAAACACACTCCATAAAGTTGTCCCATATAAATGTCGGTTCCATAATATCATAACACCCACACACACACACACACACACACACACACACACACTCACACACACTCACACTCCAAGAGTGTCTTATTCACCAGGCCTCCTCCTCAGGAGGAAAATTTTACAAATCCAGGCTTCTAACCTAGATGGAGCTTCCTCCCACCCACTGGATCTGTCTCTACCATCCCTTCAATACTTGCTCACATTAGGCTAAGCCTAGTCCAAAACTAGGAGAACCCCTCATATTCACCCTTCACCCTGACTTTGTCCTAGTTTCCTTGGTATGAGCTTCATGTAGAGAGGATTTAAGGGTGTGTTTCAATTTGAACACAGTCATCAGGGATCAGGGGCTGGGAGGGGTGAGGTCTTGCAGGAGTAGGAAGGGATTCTCAGTTTTATTAGTGGGGTCTTGGCAGTAACAGTTCAGATTTGCTGGAAAATTCTAAAGCATGCTTATTGGGCATTTAACCAGATTTCAGGATGCAGGTTGATGTGATAAAGTGAGGAAGGACCAGACTTAAGGGTCATACTTGTTGGCTGTGTGACCTTGTACAGATTTTGAATTCCCTAGCCTGATTATTCAAGGGCAAAATTAATGCCTATATCCAATGCTATTGAAAAAAAAAGTGAGAATCTGATACATGAAATCACCCAGCACCATGCCTGGCACAAGTAATAGTCCAAGAAATAGTTTACTTTCTCCTTCTAAAAGTCTGAGAAATGAAGAGAAAAATGAGGGCGTACCTTTGGTATTTGTGGGAAGAGTCGCCCAATGGGAGCACCTCCCTTTGGCTCTCATCCCCAACCAGGCAGCCAGATGTCTATCTTCTCCACCCTTCAACTACAAACCTGGGATGTGGCTTTGCAGATGCCCTCTACATCTTCTGTGTCTCTGAGGCCAAGGCTGAATGAGATTCCAGATCTACTTGTGTCTCTCTGCCTCATTTTCCTCAGCTTGTCAGTTAGCAAGATCTCTGGTATCAGAAAGCTTGGATCTTCCTGGTTTGGTTTATACTGTGGTTCTAAAAAAGTCAAAAGTAAGTCCCTGCCCAAGGCCATAAGAAGGGAAGTTGTGGGAAGTTTCAGGGTGACCGCCCTGAGCCTAGTCTCGTGGTTGAGGGCTAGGAGTCCCTGTGCTAGTGAAGTGAAGTGAAACATTAGCACAAATGGCCTGCAATGGAGATGATGGGAACTGTCTCCAGATTAAAGGTCCATTTCAGACACCCTGGGACAAAGGTTGTCTTAGTACAGATTAATTTTGGTAGTTGCCAAGGGCTGTGGAAATGGGAAAGAAATCAGAGGTTCCTCATTCTGGTGTCTGTTGCATTCTGGACTAAATTATATTATAAAATTGTAGGCTAAGCTAGAATGGATCTTAAGAGATTGGCCAGTATAGCCTATGTATACAAGATAAAACACAGGCCAGAGAGGCAAAAACTTGCTTAAGTTCACTTAACATATTGCAGCAGATCTAGAAGTTGGATCCAGGATGTTAGAATCCCAGGTCAGGACCAGCTTCTTCGTCCATAATTGTGGCTCTTTGCCCCGAGCAGGAAATCAGTTTGCAGGCAGGTAAAACTGAAGATAACTAATAGGAACCTTCTCTTGCTTCCTCAGCACTTCTTACACCCTTGACAGTGTGAGAGGCTAACAGAAATGGCCAGGAGGCGTGTTAATTAGCTTAGGGCTAGACCAACCAGGCTTATTCACTCTTTTCTTCTCAGGTCTGCAGTGGAGTAAATGCTTAATATTTATTAATTGAATGATTTCCTGATAGATATTCCAAGTCAGAAAACTAAAAGTGAACTTAGAGGTAGCCACTGTCATACATACAGAAAAGCTGGAGATTGAACCCAGAGTTCCCTGTGCTGTTCTACTTTTCCATCTTGTCATTCAGCCTGCTCTGTAGGGAACCTTTAGTGGGACTGAATTGTTCCCTGTCTTCTCTTGAGCACTAGCCAAAGGCAAGAAAGCAACTAGTCCATGAATGACCCTGTGAGTGGCACAGTCACAGACAGAGGTCCTGACAGCCTTAGTTTTGGGTTAACCCAAGACTTAGCTAGGCAGTGAAACCCTAAGAAGAATAGGTGTTCTGAGCCAGGGAAGGGTGGGAGGGCAGGAGTGATGTCACCCTTCCATCTCTTGGGGGGAAAGAGCAACCTGTTTTTGTTTGCTTGTTAGTTTATTTTTCAAGACAGTTTCTCTGTGGCTTTGGAGGCTGTCCTGGAACTAGTTCTTGTAGACCAGGCTGGTCTCAAACTCACAGAGATCCGCCTGCCTCTGCTTCCCGAGTGCTGGGATCAAAGTCATGCACCACCACTGCGACCTGTTTGATGATCCTTCTGCAGCTGAAAGTTGATTAGGAGGGGGAAAGGACATAAGCTAAATCCCTGGTAGCTGTGCTGTTCTACTTTTCCTGGAGAGGTAAATCTCTAACCTTCCTCTCCTTTTTCCAAGTGATTATCAGCATTAGCCTGAGGCTGGAGCTTCCCACCCTGCTTCTATTTGCTCAGTATGTATGTAGGCCAGATGAGTCAGGAGTTACACTCTTTGGGATCCTGTGGGCATTGGCTTCCTGTTAGAGGAGCAAGTGGTTTGAGCTGAGCTCAGGAACAAACATCTGGAACAGCAGTATTGTCTGCTTTAATTCCCTGGCTCCCCCTCCTTCTAACCAATTATATCAGCCCAATGACTTTGGAAGTCATAGAACTGGCTTAATTGGCATCCTTACAGACTGGTCTGTGCCAGTTTTTGTTGAGGTGGGGCCAGGGCCCTCCTGGCAAGCTAGAGCCTGCCTCTTTGCTGTACTGCCTCCACTGCCTTTTTTAGTTTGTAAACTCAGACTATCCACTTCTCTTGAGCTATTACAGTTCCCAGGAGAGCATGGAGCTGGTAATGAGTGGTCCCGGGTAGTCCATTTGGAAGAATATAGCTGTCCATGTGTGGTCCAGGTTTTTGAGCCCTCCTATTTGTTTCTCCTCATTTCCTTCTCTGTTCTAGAGCCTCAGACAAGATCTGACTTGGTAAAGGAGGAGGCAGCTTACCAGCTGCAGTCCTGGGAAGGTGCCTGTGTGTCCACTTGCTAGAAACCCTAAGCTGTGGGAAAGAGATAAGCGGTGGAGTCTGCTTGATATTTTGTCTTCCCAGCATCTGGCCTGAAACAGGACCTGGGGATAGGGGACAACAATACCTGACTGTGGCTCAGTCACCCAGTCTGTTCACATTGATATGGGGGAAGAAGGTAGTGCTGGACCCTCTCCTAATACAACCTCTGAGTCTGGCTTCCATGTGACCTTGAGCATGTTGCCTCATTTCTGAACCCCACTGTCTCACCCATGAAAAGATTATGCTAGTGCTGACTTTTTGGGGTTGCTGTGAGGTTTAAATGAACTGATGTGTGAAAAGAGCATGGGACAAAGTAGGTGCTCAGTGAATGTTCTTTCCCTTTTAAAGATGAATAGTTAGTGAAGTGATTTACTTCCCACCTCAAGCTATAGTGAGGCCCTGCCCTGTGACCAAGAGAAAATCCTAATCTAAGTGAACCTTACTTCCCTTGAAAGGTGGTAGTTTGCATTCTGAACCGAAGTGCCTGAAGACATCAGAAAAGAATGTTCCAAATTTATCACATGATTAATCCTGAGGCAGCCAGGCCAGTTTTCTTCCTCCCAGGTGGGTTCTGTTGGGGGAATCCTAGAAGAGAGACAATTGGCCTGGCTCCCCATTGGCAAACCAACACTCCTGCTTAAAAGCTCCCTTAGCCAGGACTTTAAGGCAGCTGCCAACTTGGGTTTCTCCTGTTTCATCTTTCCTTTCTCCACCTCTCTTACCCAATACTACCCTACTCCATGGCTAGCTCTTCAGAGGCCGGCACGGATTAGCTCTTTACTTCTGCTTAGGTACTGAGGTAGTCAGTCCATGCAGCAGCCTGTAGACAGCTAAAGGCTTCGTTTTGCTAGCTTAGTCACATTAGCAGTGCCCTTATTTCCCAGACTCTCTTGAATACCTGCTCTGCCAGATGCTGTGGTTGAGACAAGAACTGAACAAGACATCTCTGTCTTGTTGCCCTCAAGGAATTCAGACTGGTTGAAAGACAGAACCACAAACAAATCTTTGCAGTGTGGAGCGATAAAGGCTGTAATTGAGGTGTGCATCTGTTCTGAGAGTCTACAAGAGGAAGCAACAGCTTTACCTACAGGAACCTATGAAGAAGTGCCATTTGATTTCAGCACTCAGAAGGGACAAGCAAGGTCTTTTCATTGGATGAGAAAGGACTTATGTGTAACATTCCACCCAAAAGCCAGCTCTTTGAGAAATATAATGGGCCAATAGCAAAGGTGGCAGGTAGGATGGAAGCAAACGCAGGCTGGGGAAAGAGGTTAGGCAGACAGCCTTGAAGGTCAGCCTGAGTCCTGTGTTTCAGAGGGGTTGGTTAGTTGTTGACGATGGCAGAAAGAGGTGATGAAATTGTCATGAGAATCCAAAATAGGACAGAGGAGCTATAGTGGGACTTGGTAGAAGTCTATAACCAAAGGGAGAAAGAGACTGGCAAATCATTAGAGGTTGGACTGTAACTAGCCCTGAGAGTGACAGAGATGGAAAGACCTCTTACAAGGCCTATCCTGTAGCCTTTTTCTGTGGGCTGCTGTTGATTTGCCTTTGTCATATCCCAAGGTGCATAGCTTGGCTGGAATGCCCAGGGCACATCAAGGGGCTCTTTGTTTCTCTCTAGCAGGAGAGTTGGCTGACCTGGCTGGAGGAGGCGGGAGGGTGAGTAACACTGAGCTTTGTAGTTGCTGCCTGGTAAACAAATTGGATGGTAAGAAAAGCTGCAAGGAGAGCCAGGCTTCTCTCCAAGGAGCCACGAGTGAGACTGAGGACAGAGAAATCCTTCCTTAAGGTAGCATGACAGCTGGGACAGGGGATTTGGGGCTTTCAGCATAGTGTAAACTGATCAAGGAGAGGTGGATGACAACCAAGGGTCAGTCTGATGTCATGGAGTATCTTTATGTTCTTCTTCCAGCTGGTGCCTTAGCTGGGACAGATGAGACCAGTTATCTATGAGAGGCAAGCTCCTAGCAAGTCCAGGAGATCAGAAATTCTGGCTGGAAACATGGCTTTAGGCTAAGGGATGGAGAAAGGACTCTTAACTAAGCACATGGGGTATGGGGGTGCTGGTACCAACTTACCAACTGATTCCTGTGGTTCATGGCTTAAGCATGTCTCCTCATTCAATCACAGGGCTAGTTCCCTGAGTCTTATCTAGCACATACTATATGTGTAGCCCTGTGTCAGCTTCCAGATAGAAACCCATCTTGCTTTCAAATGACTTATAGTCTAATGGGGAAGTCATACATTAGACAAGTAGTTACAGGTGCAGCTATGTACAAAGGATTGTGAGGCTCAAATAAGATAACTGGATTAGAAACACGGTGCAAACTAAGGGTTCTGAGCTGGGATCAAAAGACCCAAGTCTGGGCCTCCCTGAGCTAATAAGTAGCTGTGTGACCTTGAGAAGTCTGCTTGGCTTTCTAAACCTCAGTTTCCCTGCAGAAAAAATTGAGCTCATCTATCCCAAACATTCTGAGAAATGACCTTGGAAAATGCTTTGGTAGGTAGCCCCAACGCAAGGGGTCATTGTGACACATTCCACAGAAGCCAGTACTTCCAGCACACTATGTTCCTCTTGTATAAGCTTTGTGCATAGAACCAGTGGTCTTCATGTATGTGGGGATGTATCCAGATTGAAAAAGTTTTAGTTTTTGAGATTATATTATAATAACATTATTTTCTCTTTCCTTTTCCTCCCTCCAAACCCTCATACATATCCCAGTCTTTGCTGAAATTTTGGCCTCTTTAGTTGAACATATGCATATGTATGTGTGTCTGCGTTTATTCCTAAATATATAAATACAACCTGCACAGTATAATGTTACTTGCATGGATATGTTCTCAGGGCTGATCATTTGGTATTTGATAACCAATAGGTAAGTTCTTGCCTGGGGAAGACTATTTCTCCCAGTCTTCAGCTCTCCTTCCTTAATTGTCTGTGGTTCTTTGTCTAGGCTTGGGTTCCTGTGTGCTTTTCTTCTTCCACAGTAGCATGTGTATTGGTGTCAGTGCCAACCTTGTTCAGGTCATGTTTAGGCAGTGTGTTGGTGAGACTTCCTGGGTGTATTTATTTTTGAGACAGTGTCTCACTGTGTAGCCCTGACTGACCTGGAATCCCAATGCAGACCAGGCTGGCCTTGAGCTCTTGGAGATCTGCCTGATTCTGCCTCCTGAAGTGCTGGGATTAAAGGCCTGTGTCACTATGCTGAGCTTTATCTTTTTAGTCTCTGGTAGCCATTACGGGAGCAACTAGAAATTGATGGAGGATTATTTTGCTTTGTTTACAGGCAGGGGAACTGACTGAGCAAAGGATAGAACTGGGCCTGCTATCTGGGGTCCCAGCTTTCCACCCAACTAAAACTGGTGATCACCTTGTGGCCTCTCTTCCTGCCTCAGGACTTAGTCTCAGGACTTCATCCCAGTGCCAAATATTTACTTTTCCTACAGATCTCCTGTGTTGTTTTTGGAGCTGAGTTTTTACAAGTAATAGTATAATTCCTGGTCCATGTCTGCATGCATACTTCCTTACATGCACCCTGAGATGAGACAGGAACAGCTGGGTGTGAGGGATCCAGGAAGGGAGTATAGGTTCTGGGAGCTCTTGCTCCTTCTTGGTACATCTGGGCCCTGGGCACTGTATGTACAGAACAGTCTTCCTAGTGTGCCCTCAGGAAGATGCTATTTTTTTTTTTCCTCCCTGTCTTGACTTACAGGGAAGGGAAAGCCCAAGATCAAGACACTAGCAGACTTAGCTTTCCGTCCTCCTTCTGACACTTTCCAGCCATGTAACTTCTCTAAATCCCTAAGTAGGACATTAGTAGCATTGAAAGAGGGGGATGTTAGGAGGATGGTGTTTAAAAGGCACCCAGCACAACATCTACCACAGTGTAAGGGCTCTGTGTCCTTGATGCATGGTGCCTTTCACACTTGATGTTTATTTATCTATTTTTGGTTTTTCAAGACAGTTTTTCTTTGTAGCCCTGGCTGTCACTCTATAGACCAAGCTGGCCTTGAACTCAGAGATCTGTCTGCCACTGCCTCCCAAATGCTAGGATTAAAGACATGTGCCTCCACTGCTCTGCCAACTTTCACATATCAAGTGTGAGACTTAAGAGCCAGGCGAATCTGTGAGTTTGAGGCCAGCCTGGTCTGCATAGTGAGACCATCTTGAGATACACACATACACAAAGCAGACTCAGCTCTCTCCCCCTCTCACTTTGGCCCTCTCTCATGAGCTTGTAGTACAATTGTAAGGAAGTAAGACAGTGTAGGCATGAAGACTCAGCTTCCCTCATGTGTTCAGCTCACTCACCCATGGTCTTGGGGGTAAGGCAGGTGCCAATTCCACTCTGCTTGAGGTCAGGAGATCTCTCTCCTGCCAGGGCAGGTTGGGAATTCCCCCATTAGTTCCTTATTGAGTCATTTGCAGCAAGGCCCTCTGACAGCCCTGACTCTAGGACTGTTCTTCCTTCTCAGTGGCCTATGAAGAAAAAACAGAAGTGAGAGTGGAGGTAGGCTCTCTGAGAACTTCAGGGCCAGTGTGTGGCTAGAGGGCTGCTTGGGTGCTGTACCCTCCTAGGTAGTAGTAGTTCCCTGAGGAAGAGTCCAAATTTACTTTGTAATTATCATCACTGCTTTCCTCCTCTGGGTCTTCTGGGCCTTTCTCCTGGCTTCCTCGAATGCCTATTATCTTTATCATAATGCCATTTTACAAAGGAACTTTCGTGGTAGCTCAGGATGTCGCTTGCCTCTTACAATTCTGTGAGATGTGGTTATCATTGTAACCCCTATTTTACGTTGGCAGAAGCCACATCCCAGAGAGCTAAAGTGACTTGCAAAATGTTACACTGCTTGTGAGTTGGAGTTCATTGAGCCCTAAGCTCCTGGGGTCAGTCAAAGCTTGTGTATAACCCACTGAGTACACAATCCAAGTGCTGAAGTTGGGTGGCATAGTCAGAAGAGCAGAGGGTCTATCCTCACCTGCCAGGGCTTGCTTGCCATAAACTCTAGGCAGCAGTTAGCTTGCTGAAAATCTGAGTTTTCTCATTTGCCAAGTGGGGCTGGTAATTGGAGAATGCATCTCATGGGCTTTGTTACCAGGGTTAAATGAAATGATGTCAATTGGATGCTGAGCAGTGTCTGGTGCTTAGCAAGTGCCTAGTAAGTGATGTCACAGAATTCAATTAAGTTAATCGAATAGTAGAACTGTAATATTGTAAAAGGCCATCTTCAAGCAGATCTGAGCTCAGCCTTGTGCTGGCCTTTAAGATCCAGAGCTATGTTAGGCTGGAGAGGGCATACTCCTACTGTGTATCTGCCTGGTCTCAAGCCAGAGTCAGTATTCCCAGCTTATTGCTAAGAACTCAGGCCTGAGGTCACAAAGCAAACCGGTCACCACGTGTTGATCAATTGCCAGCCAGGTACTAGGTAATGTTCTTAGGGTGAGACACACTACAGAGGATGGCCCTGTGGAGGCTCTCTAGGAGCATACCTCCTCACAGAATGCTGCCTCAGCAGAGCAGAGGTCAGGTAGGGAAGCTGGACCTGCTCTGCTGGACTGTTCACATTCCCAGCACAAGCCATGCCCTTTCTATTAACTTGCACTTGCGCATACTGGGCCTCCTGCCTGGTATGTTCTTTCCCCCTTTCTCAGCCTAGCCACTTCCTGTCAGCCTTCAAATCCAAATTTAAAAGTCAGCTCCCTCTGACTTTTCACCCTCACCCTGGGTGCTTCTTGCAGATTCCTTAGCACCTTTCATAAGCTCTGTCTGAATTTCAGTGTGTGTGAGTTATTTATCCACCCAACTGCCTCTGCAGCATTGGCTCCTTCAAGGTCAGGGGCTATATTTTATTCATCTTTACAGCAAGGCTCTGAAGAGCTGTGTATGGAGCAGTTAAAGGCCATGTAGAGATGAGAGGCAGTTTTGAATGAGGCCTTCAGTGGTTGGTAGGGGCCAGTTAGAAGTGGAGGGAGGCTGAGAGAGGGGAGGGGCCACCTAGACGAAAAACTAGGAGTGAAAGGAGTAATGTGGGAGGGACAGGAGGATTGGAGAGCCAGGGTCTACAATTTCTGTTGTAGATGGGGGACAATAGGAAGCCCAGAAGTTTCAGCAAGGAGAGACCTTGTGAACACAAGAGTCAGGACAATTAGGTAAGAGCTAACAGTTTGGTAAGGATGGCTCGGGAAATCACACATAGATCAGGGTGGACACTGAGCATCTGCAAGGGAGATGGTGATCCAAGCACCCAGTCATAGGCAGAATTTCAAGCACCACTGTGCCGGACCACGGTTAGGTTTTGGGGAAGTGATGTCTTCTGTTAAGAAAAGGCTACACAACTTCCTCTAGTTGTCAGGGAGAGCTGCCCCAGGGATTCTGCTATCTGTGCTCTTTCCCAGCTCAGTGGACCAGAAGAGGATTCCTTGATTTTTTAGAGTCTGCAAAAACAGAACAGGGTGGAGCTGAGTAGAGTGGAGAGCTGGGCAGAGACCCAGGATGCTGAGGCCAGTGAAGGGTGGAGAGAACCTGTTTACCATTGTGCACTGACCCAGAGCCGGAAGGAGCAGAGCCAGTAAGTGCCTCATGGGATAGAGAGGCTGGCTCAGAACTCACTACCACTGGGAGTGAGGGAGAGTGAAGCAAGCCAGACTCTCTCACCCAGAATGCCACTGCCAGCCAGCTCCAAGGCGCAGTGGCGAGGCCACAGGAGGGAGCACTAGACTACTACAGACATCACCTTTCCCTAACCACTCACAGCATGTCCTCGGGCAAGTCACATAGCCTCTGAACACCAGTCTCCCCCTCCCCCTAATCTGGACAGGGTATTCATTTTGTTTTGTTTATTGTTTTGTTTGTTGTTTTTTTGAGACAGGGTTTCTCTATATAGCAGTTCTGACTGTCCTGGAACTAACTTTGCAGTCCAAGCTGGCCTTGAATGCACAGAGATCCATCACCTGCCTCTGCCTCTCCAGTGCTGGCATTAAAGGCATGCACCACCCGGAAAATGTATTCTTAAATATGTGATCTGTTGGGCCTGATTGTCAGCCATTTGCACACTATAACCTACCTTCTCCAATACTCTAGTTTCTCTTCTCCCTTTCTATAAAGCTGGCTGTAAACCTATGAGTTCTTTCAGGCATTACTACCTTTTAGAGTAATGAACTCTAGAAGTTATCACCCGGTGTGCAGAGCAGGCCATCCTCTTTATCTTCATTTCTCTTCCCAGCTCCCCTTCTCTCACTGTCTCTGGACTGTGGTTAATCATACTTTCTCTGCATATTCTTAATTTTCCACACTTTGATTGGGGCTTCTTCAAGTGAATTTGTCTCTATCCTAGAGACAAAGCTTCGGAAAGCTGTTTCATATTCTTTTATCTTTCTCAACTTAAAGGGTAGAGACAGGAGTAGGGAAAAGGAGTATGACAGAGAGTATGTTCTGTGTGGGACACCTTATACGTATTAGACAGGTTATAGTCAGAGTGACAGTCTCTAATGTGGGCAGATTGCTTAACCATGCAGGTAATAAGAACTGCTTCCGGCCGGGCGTTGGTGGCGCATGCCTTTAATCCCAGTACTCGGGAGGCAGAGGCAGGCAGATCTCTGTGAGTTCAAGGCCAGCCTGCTCTCCAGAGCGAGTGCCGGGATAGGCTCCAAAGCTACACAGAGAAACTGTCTCGAAACCCCCCCCCCCAAAAAAAAAAAAAAGGACTACTTCCAGAGGGAAATGTATGCCCTGTAGTGGCTCAGCAGTTAGTACATGGCCAGTTCTTGAGACGTGTCATCTTTACAGTTACTTCCTGGGCAGGTGTCATAGCCACCTTATTAGAAAAGAGAAACTAGGAGCTTGGAGGATGGAGAAACAGAGCCCTTCTCTTTCGTATAGCTATAAAGTGATAGAAGCCAGGAATTATGGTTTATGTGTCATAGAGTAAATGGCAATATATCATGGGATTCTATGACTTCCTAGGTAAGATGAGGATGATCTTATATTGTCCTGCCTACCTCCAGGAGCTGCATTTAGGGACTAGTTAGAAAGTTCTGTCTGTAAATACAAGTTGTGAACTAGCTACCATTTTCTGGCTATCCATAGTATGTGTTTATTCTTCGTTACAGTCCTCTGTATAAGGTGTGTATTGTGGCCCCACTAAAGATGATGTAGTGTTGGGGATGCAGTTCAGTGATGACTGCCCTTTTACATCATACACCAGGCCCAAGGTTCAAACTCAGAAATCAGCAGGTGAGGGTAACACACCAGTTCATGGTTTCCAGCTAGTAGATTGGAGAACTGTAATGCATTCCTAGGTAGGTTGACTTCAGGGGTATCCCCATTCTTTATTTTCTTCCATGTCCCACTTAGTATTCCTGATGAGTGAGATGAAAAGCACCAGTCCTTTGGGCTGTGACTTCAGTAAGAGTGTCTGCTGAGGGTTCAGGGAGCGAAGCTTGTAGGAAGGGAACAAACCATGATATATCTTCCAGAAAGATAGAAGTGTTCTGAGCATGTTCAGTACCCTCACTGAGTTTGCCACATCAAGGAGTTGAGAGCAGAAGTCTAAAAGGACTGGGGAGAGAAACTTCCAGGAACCTCAGGAACCGGACTTGTCCCTCTGAGTTTTTGGAAGCCTCTAGCTTCTGAATTTTGGGAGACTTTGCAGAGAATGGGGTATAGGAAGTATCACTGCCACCTTGGACTATAGGATGGCACAACTGGCCTGGGAGTCTGGGGGCCTGGCAGGATCTGTAGTCATTTACCACCTTTATCTTCTCTGAGCTTCCTTCCTCAAGAGGTAGGGATATTGGCAAACAGCAAATCACCTAGGCCTACCATCTCCAGCTGAGGTTGTACTTGCCAGTGATGCCTATCCATCCTAGTAGCCTTACTGAGCAGTGTTACACATAGTCTGACTACTCACTATTGTTGTAAGAACACAGGGTGGGAGATAGACTGTCTCCAAGGGCCTGCAGGCCAGATAAAGCCATGCAACATCTGGGAAAGGGTCCAGTTTTTACATACTCCTGTAGGGAGCAGAGGCACTGTATGAGTTGCTGTGGCAGAGGAGAAGCTCTGGTTCAGCCACTTACTTGCTAGCTTTGTGACTTTGTCTAAATTTCCCTAATCTGTCAACTCTCCTTATTGCCCAAATGGAAATTATAGTTAATCTATTAGGGCTCCTTTTCATTGGACATTAGAGGAAACAAAGACAGTTACTGTAGGTGGAAGTGCCTTGTATTCATGAATATAATATACATGGAAGTAATGATAGAGAAAATCAGGAATAGGAGTTGATGCAGAAGCTTGAGACCTGATTCAACTGGGGAGGGATAGTACTAAACAGTATGAGCAAACCCACACTAATGAACACTGATTTCAAATGTAATGTCTCTGCCCATTCATATAGTTACTGGAGTCAGTGCCAGTGGATTATATGTAACTTTAAAAATTCTTTTTTTGCACTTGGGAGGCAGAGGTAGGTGGGTCTCTAAGTTCAAGGCCAACCTGGTGTACAGAGTAAGTTCCAGGACACCCAGGGTTACACAGAGAAACCCTACCTCAAAAACATATAAATAAATAAATAAATATTCTTGCCTGGTGGTGGTGGTGCACCCCTTTAGTCCCAGTACTCTCAAGGCAGATCTCTATGAGTTTGAGGCCAGCCTGGTCTACAGAGCAAGTGCCCAGACAGGCTCCACAGCTACACAGAGAAATAGTCTCAAAAAAACCAATAAACAAACATATAAGTAAATATTATTTTGTTCATATTTACATGTGTGGAATTAGAGACAGCTGGTAGCTGCCGTGTGGGTGCTGGGAACCAAAACCAGGTCCTCTGGAAGAGCAGCCAGTGCTCTTAACTGCTGAGCCATCTCTCCAGTTCCAGTGGGATTTGATTGTTATAGAAAGAATTCCTTCATCTGGACAGATCCTTTCTAGAATCCTGACACTTTAACTTGATTTTTTAAAAATGGACATCCTGTGTGGGAAGACATACCCACCTGTAGTTAGAGAATGTGCTGAGTGCTGGGGACAGCCAGGCCTCTGTGCCCACCCTCCCAGCGTCCAGATTAAATCCTTTTACTGGAAGAGAAGTCATTTAAATGAGTTTATTTCCTCAAAATTTCCCCAGTTTAAGGTTTTCAATTTAAAACAGATCTTCTGGTTGACAGACACATTGAGAGCAATAGCGGCTGTTTGTCTGTCTGAGAGCTTCCTCACGATTGGTATAGCCTAGAATCAGTGGTGTCTTAGAATCCAGGAAACATGAGCTTTTGTTTGTACCCTATTTGAATTCTGGTTTGATGTTTGAAATTAGGGCTTTGAAACTGTCACAGCTATCATCTGCCATCAGTTGAAAGAACTTTCAGCATGTTCCCCTGTGTTTGCAGTTGGGAAAATAGGTATCTCTGAGACCCTGCAGTGATATTTTACCAATAAATTAGACCCCAGGGTTGAAGTGTCATATAGGCAGAGACTTAATCACGTGGGGATTCTTTGGCAACTAGCAGTTTCAGTTGTAAGTCTCATCTTTTGAGCCTTAGTTTCCTATCTGCACAGAGGGCTGAATCAGATGTTATCACATCCATAGCTGCTAGAACTTCCTGTTGATTCGTGGGCACCCTACCCTCTGTGTAGTTAACTAGAAGACTCATCCCTGACTTGTTGCAGAAGTGAATACTGTCATTGATATACACATCACTGTGGTGGGGGTGGGGTGTGTGTGTGTAAGGACCTTTGGTTTCTGCTTCATGAGTATTTGGGGATTGCCTGAACATGTATATCCTCTTGTTAATTACTTCATCCAAAGGCTTAAACACTGCTTTGTTCTTATCCGAGAGAGAAAGAAAGAATCTTGTGCCTTGGTTCTGCCTCTAGATTGTGAGAGATAGCAGTTTAAGTACAGTGACTAGTGTCAGTGTGTTGAGGAACCCAGTTTATTATCCTAGGCAAGTTCTATTCCAAGGCTTAGTTCCCCCAGATAAAGTGCACTGAACAAGAGGACTTGCCTTTTGGTGTCCTGGAGGCCTCAGCTCTGCCAGGGCCCCTCCCTCTGCTCTTGCAACCAGTAAAAGTCACAACAACATGTTTCCTTCCGGCAGAGAGAATCAGAAACTCCAACCCTGGGCCAGGCCCAGTTCCATCATGTCCTGTTCCTGAGAACTCCCCAGAGCTGCCTCAAGGGCCTCCTACCCTGTGCCCCTTTCGGGGAAGTCAAATAGGACTGAATGCCAGCTTTGGCCTATATAGTGTCTGACTGGGAGTTGAGTCCCAGATTTCTTATTGATTTTCTGTTTGACTCTGAGCAGGATACCCTCCCTGGTTATGTTAACCTCTCTGAGCCTGTTTCCTCATCGTTAATTAGTCCTTTCTTAATACTGTAAAGTACTTAACTTTTTTTAATGATTTATTTTTGTTTTACATGCATTGGTGTTTTGCCTGCCTTCATAAGTCTGTGTGAGGATGTTGAATCCCCTGGAACTAGAGTTACAGACAGTTGTGAACTGCTTTGTGGGTGCTGGGAATTGAATCTGGGTCCTCCGGAAGAGCAGCCAGTGCTCTTAACCACCGGTCGAGCCATCTCTCCAGCCCCCAAGTACTTTCGCTTTTTTGTTTTGTTTTGTTTTTGTTTTTTTGAATAGGATGTTATGTTTCCCAGGCTGGCCTTAAACTCCTGCCTCTATCTCCAGAGGGGCCAGGATTATGCCCAGTTCATAAAATACTACTTTTCTTTGTTTTTCTTTTTTTTTTTTTTCTGGTGGTACTGAGAATTGAACACAGTGTCTGGCACATGCTAGGCATCCACACTATCACTGAGCTACATATCACCAGACTAAGTACTTTCTTACTTGGGGTGGGGGCTTCACAAAGCACAACAAAGAAATGTAAGATTTCAATAGTCCAGTACTTTAAAATCCACTTAAGGAAACTGTGTGTGTGTGAGAGAGAGTTGTACATCTATATTTGTGTTCTATGTTTGTCTGCTTTGCCATTGCTCTGTAGGCCAGATAAGAAGTCATACATAGAATGCCTTCCCTACAAATGTAGTTTCCTTCTTTTCTCTGCCTTTTCGAGTTCTTTGAACTCAGGGATCTTCAGGGCTTACTCCTTGAGGAAGCTTACTCAGTGACTATGCTCTCTGCTTAAGACAGGGATTCCTCCTCCAGCCCCCCTCTGCCTGCTTTGGTGCCAATCTGCCTGGGCTGAGCCTCGGCACCCATCAAAAGTCAACTCTACAAGGGGTTTGAACAAGAATTTGCTTAGCATGCCCAGAACTGACACAGCTACTCAGTCTGTGTACTGAAATGTGCCCATATAGAAGGTGGCATTTGAAGGGACTTTGAAGTGTCTCTATCATTTAATAGGTGGAGATCACTTGGGGAGCATTCCAGTCCAGGGATTGGCATGAGTAGAGGTTAAGAGGTGGGAAAGAGCCAGGGTGTAATTGGGAAAAGACTGAGTAACTAGTTTGGCTTAGGTGAAGAGGTGAGCATGTTATTTCTGTACTTGTTTGACTAGTTTTTGCATCCAACTTTACTCCTAGCATGCTGGCCCCTGAAGAGGTTTATTTAATTTACTAAGGCAGGCCCAAGACAGGAATGCTTGACTTCAGTGCACAAAGACACACACATCAGCCTTTGCCCCAGAGAGGCAAGGTGTCCCTGGCCCCTTGACACATTGGGAGAGTAGGTACTTGCACCTGTTGTATCTTGGCCTCTGGCTTTTGTGGCAGGGGCAGCACTCTGCTGTCTGCAGTAGGGCATCATGCATGAGTCTGCAGACCTGAAGGGAGGTATAGAGGCAGAGTGCAGTGGGCTACAGGGCTGACCAAAGCCAAGGTCTTTGCTTGTCTTGACACATCTGATCCTCTGCCTCCACAGGCTGGAGGAAGTTCCCCTGGAGGTGCTGAGGCAGAGGGAGTCCAAGTGGCTGGACATGCTCAACAACTGGGACAAATGGATGGCCAAGAAGCACAAGAAGGTAAGGGGCCTGGCCTCAAGCCTAGAACTGGGAGGAAGAGGAGGAGGAGGAGGAGGAGAGGAGGAAGAAGAGGTGAAGGAGGAGGAGGAAGAGGAAGAAGGGAGATGAACTTCATCACTGCAACAAAGTAGGGGCTTCTCCAACTGCCAGGCTGCCTTAGGTCTCCTTCTTTGGTCAGGTGGGGAGCAGAAGCTGGCTTTAGGACAGGGACAAAATTAGGACCTGGTATATGACTTCAGAGAAGAGCTGCATAGAACTTTGTCCTGGAGTTAAAACTCAAAGATACTCTGTAGCCAACAGCCCTCATAGGTAATTTTGCTTTACCCCTGCCAGAAGAAGGGCTGAAGAGCTTCCTAATATTAGTGCAGCTAACTTGTGGGTGCATTTTTAGGGTTCACGTATTAACTGCAATAATCTAGCTAACGTCCTGATTAAGTTAGTAGTAGTGGTACTCTTGCTTTACTAATGACCCTAGGAGTCAAGATTTGAAGCCAGGCAGCAAACTTGAGTATCTGCCCTATTGACCACTATAGTAGGACCTTCTTCACCACCTAGACAAGTCGATGATTTTCCTTTTGTCTCCTGGCCAAAGTGAAAAGAAAGAAAAGTAACTAGTAGTTTTATAAAAATGAGAATACCCATTCTAGTTAGACTGTCCTTAGGTACAGGCTTGCTTATCCTATGAGAATACTACACTCACCTACCTTTCTGAAGTGTGTGTGTCAATGTTCTTGGGAGCCCTTTGCAGAGTTTAATCACTCCTGGCTTCTCATGGCCACAGTCTCGGAAAAGATTTGCAATCTACAAAGTTAGCCTGTTGCCCCCTGTCGTCAGCTGACACACTGGGCTGCTGGCCCAGGCCTGAAAGTCTGGATTGAGTGTGGGCTCAGTCTCACACACTATCTTCATGGTGAGCTATGTAATTTAGGACAAGTTGTCTTCCTCTTTTTAGTCTAGTGGGAGTGATAAACCTTTTATGAGGATCATACAAGGTGGTAACAGGAAGTACTTCACACACTGCCAAGGGGGAAAAGCTCACCCAGGCTGGAACTTTTTCTTGCTGCTCTGTGTATGGTTGGGAGTGGAGTTTAGTGATAGAATATGTGCTTAGCATGTGCAAAGAAAGAATCGTCCCCCTTCCTTCTTTTCCTCTCTCTCCCTCCCTTTCGTTTCTCCCAACAGAGTGAGTACTTTCTTGCATGCATGTGTGCGTTCGTGCCTGCATGCGTGCATGTATGTTGCTCTGTATATCAGGCTGGTCTCCAACTTGCTGTAGTTCTTCTTCCTCTTAAGTGTTGGGATTATAGGCATGTGCCACCATACCTGCAAACTTGGTATTTTTAGGACACTTACTCTTCACGTGTTCCCTGGCTAACTTGGGGATCTTGCCTTTTCTTTCCTTCAGGTTTTACCCTGAGCTGTAGCTAGCTCTGTACCTCTCTTTTGTAGCTGTTGGGAACTCCTGTCAAGAGCATTCCGCAGCCCTTCCTTTTCCCTTTGGCTTCCTGGGCACTGTGGGTAAGGCCAAGGGCTGCCTTTGCCTAGCAAGAGGCCTTCAGAGACATGCTTTATCCCATTGTACTCAGAAGCCCAAACCAGGACTGCTGCCTCAGCTGTAGCCACATCGGGCTCTGCCTGGGTAACTCCTGCCTGGCTCTGGAAGCATGGATTCTTCCACTCAGGAAGTCAGGGCACAGGAAGAATAATAACCATTTCCCAAAATGTAGGCTCAGACCCAGCATTTCTCCTGGACTCATCTCTAGCCCTGCCAGGAGGGTGCCTTCCTCTGCCTTCCAACTGTGCTTGAGACAGAGATGAGGTCCTGCAGGGAGTCAGGGCTCTGCCCTCCCAGAGTTCAGCAGTCAAGGGTGTGGCTTCACTTAGAGACCCCCTTCAAGTTTGCCATAGAGACTGGTAATCTTTTGAGTATTCTGGCTGCACTTCCTCATGTGTTATCCTAACTCATAATGTCCATCCTCCCTAAGGCAGGCTGATGACCATTTCTAGCACCTTTGTGCTAAAAAGTAAGGATCTGGGAAAGGCTGGCTGTGCTCTTGACTCTCCATCCCCTGCCCTGGCCCTGGTGTCCATGAGGGCACCATAGTGGGCTGAATGCGCTCCAGGACTGTCCTGCAGCGGGCATGTGTGACAGGCTAAGAGAAGGTTGTCTAATGCTGACCTTGCCCAAATGTGGGAGCTTGAAGCACCTGTGGCTCTGCACTGTCCTATGTCCCACTTCCAAAACCTGCCCAAAGTTTCTTCCTTAAGGTGACCCTTGTCCCACAGCAACAGGAAATTGTCCCCAGTGTCTGGTGCAGTTCTCTTCTACTCTCTTTTCTCCCAGTTTTCAAGTAGTCAGAAGCCCCAGCTCAGCTCTTGTGAGTAGCCAGCAGCTCTTCCTTACTGACTGCATTCTTCAGCCTGGTGTCTGTCTCCTTCCTGGTCCTTAACTTGCTCTGAGCTCTGGAAACTTTCCTCTTATTTATGCTGGCCATCAGGAAGGCCTGGTCCTTTGTGCCCCTCTTCTGAGGCTTCTACTGGGACTATTTGAGGGGCTTTCCAGGTGAGAAGTTAGGCAGCAACTGAATCCCTAGGCCTTTCTGTGCCAAGTGTCTTTCTGGGATGATGGTAGAAAGAAAGCCCCACACTAAGCACATCTCCCTTTAATGGAAATCCTTCAAGCTTGAACAGTAACATGTAACATCAGTCATTCAGATCTTAAAGGAGATGAGAAGTAGTTGACCCAAGGTCAGTGTGGGATCCAAACCCACATTAGTTGTTCTCATGCCATAGCACTTGTCCCCTTGATCTCAGGCCAGGCTGCTTAGTGCAGGGTGAAGGAGGGTCACTTTTCTCTCTGCCCAATCCTCTCTGCCATCATCCCACAAACTTAGGCCCTCTGCCTTTGCACTCACCCACCTGATAGGGGATCTAACCCAGGAGGACCCTGCTTCCCTTCACCTATCAGTTTCTGAAGGACTAATGGGATAGGAAATACACAGGGATGGGTCCCTCTAGCCTGTGTAGCACAGTGTAGAGGTGGTCGGGTTTCTGACTCTGTGATAGTAAAGAGTTTTCCCTATTCTAAGGACAAATGTTCTGTTCTTTGTTTTCAAATTTTCATCTAAGCTTAATATTGTATATTGAGCATATTCCTATCTATATCCCTTTCCTCCCTCTTTCCCTTTGATATCCCTTGTTCCCTTAGACAGTTTTGTGTATTCTTAAAAGACTTTATAGTAGGCTGGCCATGGTAGCACATGGCATTATTCTGTGGATCTCTGAGTTCAAGGCTAGCCTGGTCTACACAGCAAGTCCCTGGCTAGCCTCCCTTGCCTCCTGAGTGTTGGATTCAAGGCACTCTAGGAGTGTTGAGGAGGTTTTTATTGTAGATATGAGGGAGAGAACAGCCGGAGGCATCTGAAGAGTCCAGAGCAGGGAGAGTGTGTATGCACACTGAAGGCAGAGGAGCAGCCACAGTGGATGCATGGTACAGCTGTCCTTTTGTCTTTCAGATTCGTCTTCGTTGCCAGAAGGGCATTCCACCTTCTCTGCGGGGACGGGCCTGGCAGTACCTGTCAGGAGGCAAAGTGAAACTTCAGCAGAATCCTGGAAAATTTGATGTGAGCTTTCTCTCCTTTACTTCACCTCCCTGTCGTGTCTCTGAATTGGGCATGTCCCCTGGCAGTGGATCCCCCATGTGCTGTCCTAGACTTCAGTAAGGTGGACAATTGGCACAAGCCGGACTGCTCAAGACCCATATTGGCCCAGTCAGTGAACCATATCTAGTGGAGGCTGTTGTTCATCTAAGGCACTACCCTTAGCAGACCTCAGTGGAATGGACTTCATTATATTTCTGCCACCCTATTCTAACTCTTTCTCTCAGCTGTAACTCAGGTTTGCTTTTATGGTTGAGCTCAGTCCATTACTTCACAACTCTTGGTCATCAGGAAGTGACCCTCAGACCACATCCCCTTCTGATACCTTTAACATGTGCTGGCCTGTTTGGACCACAAGAGCCTTCACATTTCTTGGCCCCCAACCTCTACTCTGTCTCCTGTCTCTAAGCCTAGCTAGACATGGTTCACTAGGTGGTCTTCAGGGCTACTTAGGGGTCAGAAGCTAGTGAATCAGTGGTCAGAGAAGGTGCCTTCCGTAGTTGTGCCCCACCATCCTGCTCCCCAGCTACCTTCCCATGGCTGACATGGCATAATATCTTCCATTCATTGAACTGAACTGCAGAGCCTCTTCCCCCTGGAGAATACCATGATAGCAGTTGGCTTTCCTGGGGTTGCCCCAGCATACCTCCAGACTTGCTTCCAGGCATCAGGGCTTCCCCCAGGCCACTGGGACTAATGATAGACAGTGAGACAGAGCTGCCAGCCACCAATTCTTTGTTGATATCCTTCATATTTCAGTATCTCTGGCCAGACCTGTAGTCTGTGAAGAGTGGTCAAGGGCAGAGCAGGGAAGCCTGGAGTTTACACTGTTGGCCTGGAGAAGGCCCAAGCTATTTGTTGGCAGCACTTGGCCCTGGGAGACAAAGATCCTGATGGGGTGGCAGCACTTGGCTAGAGGCAGCTGTGCATCAGGGTGGTTGGATATTCCCACACAGCACCAAAACCAGGCCCCACAAGAGCAACTTAACTCTACAGTCTTCCTTCTAGTAGCTCTATCTCCTGTATTCCAGTGGACTCCATCCTGGTCAGAGTTGGCAGTTCAGGAATGTGGGTGCTCCACCCAGAGTCCTTAGGGCCCAGACTTGAGAGTGAAGGCTGTGAGTAGCTAGCTTCCTGGGTGCATTGTCTAGAAGGAGTATGTCCACAGTGCGGTGAAGCACAGAGCTTTCATTTTTGTTTTGTTTTAGTTGTATTTTGTTTGTTTTTCAAGACAGGGTTTCTCTGTGTAGCCTTGACTGTCCTCATTCTGTAGACCAGGCTGGCCTCGAACTCTGTTTGCCTGTGCCACCACTGCCCAGCAGAAGCACAGAGCTGTGTGTGTGTGTGTGTGTGTGTGTGTGTGTGTGTGTGTGTGTGTGTGTATGTGTGTGTGTGTGTGTGTCTAGAATAGTGTCCAGAGAGGAACTGGCCACCCCTCAGATGGCTGGTAGGTTGCTCATGTAAGGAGGTAGATTTGCCAAGAAAGGCCTTCTTGGAATCCTGAAGATGTGTGGTGGGTCATCATGGCAGTACTGGGAGCCCCCGTGCTTTCAAGCACTTCTGAAAGGACTTGCTGTGGATGAGCTAGAGGGAGCAGATTCGGGTGAGGTGCCTGAGCCATGGAGAGCACAGTGCTGACCTGTGGTGTCAGTGCTCTTACCTGCTCTTGTGCTTGGGCCCCCTCTGTCCACACTGCAGGGTCTGGTGGCTCCACTTCCTCTAGCATTTGCTCTTTCTTGCCTTTTCCTTGGCAGAATCTTCCTGCTCTTTTTTTGATTGGTTTGGTTTAGTTTGGTTTCTTTGACTTCATCTCCTGAAGCACCTCCAGCATCACTTAGGTTCACAGCAAGCCCAATGATTCCAGCACACACTGGTCTGTGGCAGCAGCAACAGCCTGTGGTATTTAGCATCCTTTTTCCCTGGCGGCCCTGCAGTCACCCTTTTCCTTCCTTCTTTAGCAGTCTACATGTGATTGTGCACCTTGGCTGCTGAGGTACCAGATCCTACATCCACAGAGCTGACTTTTAGGGTTCTCAGGAATCACCAGAAGAATTGAGTGAACCTTCTTCCTGAGAAAAGCAAGCCTGCATTGTGCTCAGGTCCTACAGGGGCATGCACAGAACACACACACAGACCCTAACTTGAGGGTTCCTGGGGCTCCAGGGGGTGACACCCACTCCTTCCACTGAAAAATCCCAGCCCTTTCCTCTGCCCTGCAACCTCCATGAGTCTCTCCTCACCATTTGCTTTCTAGTCCAGTTTCTGACACACTAGAGACAGGAGACAGCATAGAGGTTGGGGGCCAAGAAATGTGAAGGCTCTTGTGGTCCAAACAGGCCAGCACATGTTAAAGGTATCAGAAGGGGATGTGGTCTGAGGGTCACTTCTTGATGACCAAGAGTTGTGAAGTAATGGACTGAGCTCAACCATAAAAGCAAACCTGAGTTACAGCTGAGAGAAAGGGCTAGAATAGGGTGGCAGAAATATAATGAAGTCCATTCCACTGAGGTCTGCTAAGGGTAGTGCCTTAGATGAACAACAGCCTCCACTAGATATGGTTCACTGACTGGGCCAATGCTTTCTAGTCCGGTGCTGCCACCCCTCCAGTCTCTCTGTCCTTTAGGGCCAAGTGCTGCCAACAAGGAGCTTGAGCCCTCTCCAGGCCAACAGTATAAATTCCAGGCTGCCCTGCTGTGCCCCTGACCACTCTTCACAGAGAACAGGTCTGACCAGAGAGAAGTGTGTCAAAGACCACACTAGTTCTTTAGTATTCTGAATACTACCTCAGGCCAGGAACTCACTGTTGGTCAGACCATAGCCCAGCCTGCACCCGCCTGGTATGTTTGCCAAGGCCTTGCTTCCCGGATGCCGCTTTACCCTTCAGGCAACTAGTTTCCTTTGTATGTTTTATTTCTTTTCAGAAAATTGATGTGTGGGTCTACATAAAGTAAGATGGACAGACTTGAGCATAGAGCTCAATGAGCCTGAGGAAACATACGTATGTTACCAACAATCAGATCAAGACATTTCAAATGACTGGAACTTTTTTATTCTGTGAGAGCTTGATGGCTTTCAAAAATACATTCAGAGTTTGAAAAAGAAAGTGAAACTGTTGAAACCTCAGTATCTAGACAAGCACTTAAAGCCTGATGGATATTACAGTCCCTTCCTGAACAGGTGATACCTGTAACACGGGACGCCAGCAGCAGAGAATCTGGGTTTGGTGGCACTGATTCACAACTGCTTACATGTCCCATCTCCATCATTTTTCTAGTCTGGAGGCCTTGAGTAACCAACTTTATTTTGACCCTTCAGGTCTCTCATTGTGAACAGGGTGTTAGGACAGGATCTGTTTTGGGGTAGGGAAGGGGCCATGTGTGCTCCACACTCAGCTCTGATTTGGCTTTGAGCAATGGTAATATCTGTAGTTATTGTTAAGAAGAAGCCTTTTATCTGAAGGACACATTCATTATCCCTAGATAAACAGAGTCCTGACTGCTGTGATTCCATCCACAACAGGATAGATACTTGCTCCTAAGAATCTTGAGAGCCTGGCAGTGGTGGCACACACCTTTAATCCCAGCACTCAGGAGACAGAGGCAGTCAGATCTCTGAGTTCAAGGACAGCCTGTTCTACAGAGTGAGAATTCCAAGACAGGTTCCAGAGCTACACAGAGAAACCCTGTCTCAAAAAAATCTTCTGAGAACTAGGATCTCTGCCTCTCAGGCTTCCCAGGGCTCTGCTGTTCTTGCCTCTGTGTGTTTTCTTACCTGTCTTAAGGAAGGCCAGGTTCTATGATGAGATTGGGTGCCTCTGATGCCTAGTCTGATACCCAAGACAGTTATCTCCTACCAGGAGTGCCCCTAACTGCTTTCTGACATTATGTCCTTGCTTCCAGGAGCTGGACATGTCTCCTGGGGACCCCAAGTGGCTAGATGTGATTGAACGTGACCTGCACCGGCAGTTCCCTTTCCATGAGATGTTTGTGTCCCGAGGAGGTCATGGGTAAGCAGGCTAAGCATATTGTTTGGGAGGTGGCTCTAGGCTGTCTCTGAGACTGACTGGGAAGACACAGTGAGCTTGGGAGCATGTACCCAGAACCCTACTGTTAGCCTTTACCCTCTGTGGTTTGGTGTACTGACCCACTTTTGACCGCTTGCCTCATTTACTCCCTAGACTGTTAGAACTTTCCTGGTTAGGCCTTGCTGATATAGGGAAAGGGGTAAGGGAGGTTAGTGAACCAAAACAGTAGACGAGGGGGGGGGGGGACGGACACGACATATTGGGTTGGGCAAGGGGACAGAGCTACCTAGCAAGGTAGCCCTCTCTAGCCCCACTTCAGTCTGTACCTATCTGCTATCTAGCCCTGAACCAATCCCTGCTTTCTCGTTGTGCCTCATCGTCCTTGGGGATGAGGTCACATGGGGGAGACTGACCCATTGGTGACCATAAGCATATCCTTTCTGGGGAAGGGCAGGTTCCAAGGCAGGTCTAGTCCAGTGAGGTACAGGTGGGATGATGGGCAGTATTCATGCCTGCCATCCTGTCCTGCTTGTCCTCTCCATAGCCAGCAGGACCTGTTCCGTGTGCTGAAGGCCTACACGCTATACCGCCCTGAGGAGGGCTACTGCCAGGCCCAGGCACCCATTGCTGCTGTGCTACTCATGCACATGCCTGCAGAGGTACCCAGGACCCAGGTGGGCGGGCAGGGAACCTGACCCCAGCCACAAGGGCTCACACCTCTCTCACCCACAGCAAGCCTTCTGGTGTCTGGTACAAGTCTGTGAGAAGTACCTGCCTGGCTACTATAGTGAGAAACTGGTGAGTACCTGCTGACCTGGGACTCTCTAAGCTGGATATCTTCTGTGGTCACTGCAAGGCCCTCTCATAGCCAAAGTTCCTAGACCTGATAGAGGCCACTCAGGCACCAGCTTCATCAGTTTCAGTATATTTCCATCTGTGCCTCTGGCCATCTGATGTTCTCTGAGGCAGTGGGTCTCCCTTGGCAGGATCAGAATTCCTTAGGGCTCCTGGTCCCTCCCTCCTTGACCTTGACATAGGCTTAATAGCTTCTGCTTGATCCAGGCGGTGGTGGTGCACATCTTTAATCCCAGCACTTGTGAGGCAGAGACAAGTATATCTCTTGAGTTCAAGGCCAACCTGGTCTGTATAGTGAGTTCCAGAACAGCCAGCCAGGGCTACAGAGAACCCATCTTGAATTGGCGCGGGGGGAGGGGGGGATGTTGAAGCTCTATTCTGTTCCCTCAGAATGCCTTCCCCTTAGCCTTTAGCCCATGCATGGCCTTTTCCTGACCTTGACAGGCTGGAGCTCCTGTTCCTTCCTTGTTTGGGATACTTGGTCCCATTGTCCCCTCTCCCAATTCTGTGTCTGTTTTGTTCACCTTGTCTTCCAGTGTTCTAGTGCTCTCTAGCTACCTGAATTAATGTTGACCCAGTATTAAGAACCCCTGTGGGCTGTGGTCATGGCTCTATGGCCTTGATGTTTCCTCAGGAGGCAATCCAACTGGATGGCGAGATCCTCTTCTCACTACTACAGAAGGTGTCCCCTGTGGCTCACAAGCACCTTAGCCGCCAGAAGATCGACCCCCTGCTATACATGACAGAGTGGTTCATGTGTGCCTTTGCCCGTACCCTGCCTTGGAGCTCTGTGCTGCGAGTCTGGGACATGTTCTTTTGTGAAGGTACCAGGCTATGCTGGCTTGTGGGGGGTGCAAAAGAAGCCCACAAGCCTCCCTTGGACTCATCACCTGCCCCATACAGGAGTCAAGATCATCTTCCGTGTGGGGCTGGTACTGCTGAAGCATGCACTAGGCTCCCCCGAGAAGCTCAAAGCCTGCCAGGGCCAGTATGAAACCATCGAGCAGCTGCGGAGCCTCAGCCCCAAGATCATGCAGGAAGCCTTCTTGGTTCAGGAGGTGTGGCCCGCACCTCCCACTTGCTATTGGAGGGAAGGGGAGCTGGCAATGGCTTTGGAGGAGGCCTTATATGGCCCTGCTCCAAGGGTTGGTCAGCCCAGGTCAGGGTGGATGAAACTCATCCTTTTGCCTGGCAAGTGGGGTGCGGAGGCCCAGCTTTGCAGTGCCTGCCTTAGCTAGTCCACTTTGGGAATAGAGAAGAGCTGTGATCTACAGCCTTCTCTCTCTCTCTCTCTCTCTCTCTCTCTCTCTCTCTCTCTCTCTCTCTGTGTGTGTGTGTGTGTGTGTGTGTGTGTGTGTGTGTGTGTGTGTGTGTGTGTAGTTGTTTTTGGGGGGCTACAAATTTAAGAGACACAGGCATGGCCAGCTTCTCTGGTGGGGGGGGGCAGGGGGAGGTCTATGCTAGTGCATGTTGCAGGGGCAGACATACAAAGCCATTTTGTACCCACTTCCAGCACTGTCTCCAGTTTACATTTGAGGAAATAGAGGCTCATAGAGGCAGAATTTCAAAGTGATCCCCTTAGTAACCAGCTGAAAAGTAGTGGAGCTGGAATTGAAGTCTAGATAGCCAGGCTGCCCTGGTCAGTAGAAGACAGTACTGGCTGAGAGTGGGGTTGCACATTTCGGCCCTGCCCCTTCTGTCCAAGATGGAAGGTGAGTGGGCCTGTGAGCTGTAGGCAGCTTTCTCCTCTGAGACAGTGGGTCTCCTGTTTGGCATTCAAACCAAAACCATAGCTTTCAGGAGCTCAGCTTTTAGCAGGCACAGTCAAGGGTTGGTGGTGGGCAGGAGAGCCTAGGATTGGAGGCGGTACGGAAAGGTCATTCTTTCTAGTGCTCACACACCCCTTGTTGCCCCAAAGGTGATAGAGTTGCCTGTGACAGAGCGCCAGATTGAGCGGGAGCACCTTATACAGCTGCGACGCTGGCAAGAGACCCGTGGTGAGCTGGAGTGTCGCTCTCCACCTAGGATGCATGGTGCCAAGGCCATCCTGGATGCAGAGCCTGGTCCTCGACCTACCCTGCAACCGTCACCTTCCATACGCCTACCCTCAGATGCAACCCTCCTCACCTCCAAAGCTAAGCCACCCAAGCAGGTCCAGAAGGAGCAGAGGAGGACAAAAGACAGCGGGCAGCTGGACAAGTCCCCAGGCCCCAATCAAGCTGCAGTGATGACTGCTTCAGGAGATGCATGCCCTCCTCAGGATGTGTCCCCAAAGGACTCAGTCCCCCAGGACTCTGCTCCCCAGGACTTAGCCTACCACCGTTCCCAGGAGAGCCTGAACTCCCAGGAGAGTGAGGACACCTACTTGTAACCCGGGAGCCCAGGCCTCCAAGTGGGGTCTCCACACATCTTACACGGTTCAAAGACTGACAGCACTCCAGGTCCTGTGTACCTGAAGGCCCAACTGCTTGGCCATTGGGCTGGGACAGAATCTGGCTGGCCCAGTACAGATTCTGCCTAAGCCTCCTTATTTATTTTCTCTTGAGTCGAGTTGGCTCAGCCAGCACAGGCAGAAGCTATGGCCCAATGGGTTGGGTCTCACTCAGTCCCATCCTCCTGGGAAATGTTCCCCAGGGCTAGGGTGCTGACATGCGGGGAAGTGGTGGGGTACTCTTTGTGTAAAATAGAAACATGGTTTTGTACGGAAATAAACAGGCTTGTATAGAGAGCTGGTGTGCAGCTAGGAACCCAGAAGGGACACCACCCTTCATCCTGGGCCCCTAGCCCAGCAGGAACCCCTCTGAAACATACATTTGATACAGGAGGCACCAAGTCCAGAGCCAGCTGCTATTATAGGCTCTATTCTCTCTCAACCCATCTCTGATGTCATGTCCATCTTCTGACATAGAAGAATCACTCTAGAGCTGAAGCCAATCACTGGGGCAAAGCAGGAAAGAATCCCCAAGGTCCCTGCTTTTTTTTGGGGGGGGGGGTCAGGGTTTCTCTGTGTAGCCCTGGCTGTCCTAGAACTCACTTTGTACATCAGGGTGGCCTTGAACTCAGAGAGCTCCACCTGAGTGTTGGGATTAAAGGCCTGGTCCCTGCTTTTTTATTGGGGGGGGGGGTGCGAATCCCTGAACAAGCAGCTTAGAGCTGTTCATCCTCCAAGACTAGGCCTCGATGCCAATTGAGATCCCAGTTAACTTCTGAGCACTTGACACTGCAGTCATCAGGAGCTGCCACCAGGGTGAGGCACTGTAGATGTGTGACACAGGCTTCCACCAGAGGCAGACAGGTCAGGGGAGAAGATGGCCTCTTTGATACAATGCTATTTTCCATTTGCTGACATGCTCCACTTGCTAGGCTAGCCTTGTGCCTGACATAAAAGGAGTTCTATGCCCTCCCCCTCCGAGAGCCATTTGCACCCCAAGCCCCTCACCCAAGTGACCAGACTGCCATGGAGGGGTAGGCAGGTGCTCAATGACAACCTGATAACTGGCAATGGCAAGAACAGGGTGTCCCTGGGAGAGGCCCCCCTTCTGCTGAGGAAGCAGCTTTTCTAGTCAAACAATAGTGGCTGTTCCTGGCCTGAGACCAAGCTGGGCCAGACCATAGGAGGAAACAGGGAGGGAGAAACAGACTCTCACTGGAGACACAGCCCCGGCCTAGAACATGTTGTCCTGGCACAGCTGGGGATGCTGAGTCTAGCGAAGTGAGTGGTCACCAGAGGATCTGGGAAGCTCACTCACTCTCTGCCTTCTGCCTCTCACCCCAATGTTTTCCCACTGTCTACACCTGCCATGGTGAGTGGACCCCATCCCTCACCCCTAGTTCTTCAGAGGACAAGCCAGGATGTGGTGGCCGCACAATGTTCCATGAGAATCATCTGGAGCTAGAAAAGCCAGGAACAGGGCTGAGCCCAGCTTCCGTCTGCCTGTAGTACAGGATCCAGCGCATGAAGTCCTGCATGGGCCTGCTGGGTCCCAATCACACCCGAGACTGACTTTACCAGACCTTGTTCAAAGCCTCCAAGCTGAGGCTTGAGTGCCTGGGCCAAATTAGGGCCCCGTGGAGCATGCTGTGTCCTGCCAAGAAACCAACCTGTGTTTGCTCATTCCTGCTCACCCTTGGGGTCTTCTTAAACCTTCAGATGCTTGATCATACCTGGGGTGTCTACCAGTGCTTGGGGCCTTCTTGGATCTGAAGTAAATCTAGATGTGCTCAGGCCAGTTGAGTTCTGCTAATGGTGACAAACTTTAAGGCGACTTCTGCGGGGCTCAAGTCTCTGGCCTGAATACCCAGGGAGCCTCAAATGCAAGAGGCTGTCCCTTCAATGTCTGAGCCCTGGGCCTTCCCAGCTCAGGCACTTCTGGGTTGTTTCTCTGGAATAACCTCAAGCTTCAGAGCCCACTGTATGTTGCTCAGGTGATAGGTCGCTTTTTCTGTGCCTCCCTAGAGAGAAGTATTCAACTCTGGAAGTAGGGTGATTAAAAACCTGGGGCACACAGGCCAGGTTTCTCCTGGTCAAAACGATGGCAAGGTCAATACCAATTTCTGCCAGGGCAGCCCAAGCTTAGTGATCTTTAGTCCCTATCAGTCTCATCAGCTCTGCAGTCCCTGCCCCCAGCAATAAAAGGAAAGACAAAGGCCCCGCCCAGCTGTACCGCGCGCGGGTCTCTGGCCTCCACTCTGGAGCTTTGTGGACAGCATTTCGGCTCCAGCCGAACTCCGTCACGTCTTGAAGCCCTCCCGCGTCTTAATGGCCTCAACCATAAAGCCCCACGTGCAAGTCTGGAGGTTAGATAGGACCCCGAACTTCCGGCACGTTCCCAAACCCAACACTGCCCGCAGCGGAAAGGGCGTAGCCGGGGCGTGGCCTGGAGGCCACCGAGGGGTGGGAGCAGGCAGTGATCCTCAGACTGAGGCTACAGGAATGGACAGCGGGCGAAGGCTGGGTTCGAGGGCAGCCGGCAGCGCTGGGAAAGCAGGGCTCTGGAGGAGGCGTGGTCACTTCGTAGAGGCTGTGGGGCGTGGCCGCCGGAGAGTGGGTCGCTGGCTGGGCGGGGCCGCCGCGTAGCGGGCGGCGTGGAGCCCCTCACCGCGGCTCCTTTAAGCCGGGCGCCGCCCCGCCTCCTGCCTGGGTCTAGCTGGCGGAGGGGCCGTGGCCGTGCGATCTGCGATGGAACTGCACATCCTAGAACACCGGGTGCGGGTCCTGAGTGTCGCCCGCCAGGGCCTCTGGCTCTACACCCACCCACTCATCAAACTGCTCTTCCTGCCCCATCGCAGCCGGTGCGCACCCGGGTTCAGGGGCGCAGGTCAGACGGGAGGGGGCTCCTCTGTCATTCTAGGCCAGGGGCGGAGGATTAGGGCCATCTCGAGGTAGCGGGTACCGGGTGGGGACGCTGTCGGTTCTGGCCACCATCCGGGCCGGGCCTACCCTTTCTGAGACGCCGCCTATCCGGCCCGGAGAGCTCGCCTCCCAGGGCTTGTCAAGGTGCAAACTGCCTGGGATAGGCGTGTAGTGGGGCATGCCTTCCTAGCCCTGCCTTAGCCCTTTCCCAGGCGCCTCGCGTAAAGTTTAAGAATTGTTTAGGGGAACCCAAAGCCCGACACCTCTAGGGTGTGGAATGGAGGGAAGATCTGGAGTTGGAAATCAGCCGGAGATGGGACCCAGACCACGTTGCTCCAGGGAAGGAACTGAGGCCTGAGGGCGGGTCAGGAAGGCGCCCGGCGGGGGGTCCTTTAGTACTGCTGGAACGAAGTTCGCTTGTCCTCTCCAGCCCATTCACTCCAGCCTGAAAGTCTCCCCACCCCTTCCCTCCCCACTAGGTGCAAGTTCTTCAGCCTGACGGAGACCCCGGAAGATTACACACTCATGGTGGATGAGGAGGGTTTTAAAGGTGGGAACTGGCCCCTTGCTCACCAGTAAGCCGTATTCTTACCAAGTGCAGGGATGGATCCAGCTTCCCAAGGTCTCAAAGGCATATGAGTCTGGGTTCGAATCCTCCACCCCTCACTTAAGTTTTCTCTTATGTAAGACATAGTCTTGTCAGTTTAACAGTATTTATGAGAGCTTTATAAACTTAAAGCCCAGGAAGGGCAGGGTGTGAGTCCCAGGCCAGTAAGGGGTGTGTGTGTGTGTGGGGGGGGGGTTGTCTCACAGTTTTAGTCCCCATTAAGGGGTTCCTGTAGCTGTTTTAACCCACGGACATTATTTATTCTTGGAATTCTCTCGCCAGTGAAAGCCAGATCCTCCTTTACTGGCCCGGGAAGTCTAGGAGCCTGAGGGTTGGGGAAGGAATGCAGGAGCAGGCAGCAAGCCCAGAGCAGGGTCCTGGGGCCTCCTGGCTGTGTTTGGGCGAACAACAGCCACCCTGGCCCTTGTCCCTGTTCAGCATTGGGACCTGGGAACTGACTTCTGGCTCCCATTTCTGCCTTCCTGGCCTATCCTCTGAGGCCTAGAGTCTCAAGCCAGCCACCTGGAGCTTGGCCTAACCTCCCTCCTGAAGGACTTGGTTTCCCTGTTCTGTAGGGAAATCTCTTGTCTGCAAAGGAGCAACTCCCAATCAGTAGATTGCTTGGCGCCCTCTGGTGGTTCTATGAAGCCTATTAGGCCACAGAAAAGTCCCCAGGAATATCCCATTTTGCAGATAGGAAACAGACTAAACAGGCTTGGAATCACAGTGTTTTAGGAGGCTGTGGCAAGAGGATCAGTTTGGGTTCAAGCCTAGCCTAATTTACATTTTAAGACTCTGTCTCAAAACAAACAATGAAAAGCCACTTACCTCAAGTCACACAGCAAAGGTGAAGCTGGAACTTGAACCTGATTCCGAGTTTGAGAACACCTGCAAACGAAGCAGGGCAGAAATGATAGAAGACAGCCGTGCTCTTCAGACCTCACCTGCCTTGCTGGAACTCACTAAGGCTCACACTAACCAGGCGTGTACCTCCCGCCCACAGAGCTACCCCCATCTGAGTTCCTGCAAGTGGCCGAGGCCACATGGCTGGTGATGAACGTATCATCTCACAGCGGTGCAGTGATGCAGGCTGCTGGAGTTACCAAGATTGCCCGGTCTGTCATTGCCCCACTGGCCGAGCACCACGTGTCTGTGTTGATGTTGTCCACATACCAGACAGACTTCATCCTGGTGGGTTTGGGCAGGTGTTGATACAGGGCATAAGCAGAGGAGCCTGGAGCTGTATAATGTATGTCATTTGCCTTGACCCAGGTACGGGAGCAGGACCTGTCTGTAGTGATCCACACACTGGCCCAGGAGTTCCAAATCTACCGGGAAGTAGGCGGGGAACCTGTGCCTGTTGCCAGGGATGATTCCAGCAATGGCTTTCCCCGAGCCCAGCATGGTAAGGTCTGCCCTCCAACACCCAGATTTAGGTAGGACCTTTTACAGGAGGGCTTGTCCTTGAAAGGGATAGGATGGGTATTTCAATCGGACCAGCAGATACCGTTTCTCAATGTGTGAGACATTGGGATAGGCACACCCAGGCCCTTCCCTTCCCAACCACCAGGGGTCGCCCAAGCCCAGGATTGCCTTTTCACCTTGTGGCCCATGTATCCTGAGCAGGGCCCAGCCCCACGGTGCATCCCATTCAGAGCCCGCAGAACCGATTTTGTGTTCTCACACTGGACCCCGAAACATTGCCGGCTATTGCCACCACCCTCATCGATGTCCTCTTCTACTCACACAGGTGGGCCATGCGTGCACTTTATCTCTGGCCTTACACTAGTGCTTCCTGCACTCTGACCTTTGTCTCATCCATCCCTTCTGTCACTCTGTATCCTGCTCAGTGATTAGGGTTCCTGACAGCCGGTTAACCCTCAGCCAGAGGTGTTGACAGAACCACTCCACGGCCACATACACCCCAGTCAGGCCCTCTGCCCAAGACCCTTGGTCTTTGGCAGTTAGGGTTCATCCCTCAGGAAATTAGGATTCTCTCACAAGGGCCTTCCCAGAGCCATCCATTCTGGTTTTTCCTCTGTGGTCTGGTAGTCAGGAAATGGAGAGGGTCATGTGCCTGGCAGAGCCGTTGACCTTGTCATCCCTCTCCAGTGTCCCCAAGGAGGCAGCCTCAGGTGGTCCTGAGTCAAGCTCCATCCCGTTCTTCGCTTTCTCCCTCATTGAGGGTTACATCTCCATTGTTATGGATGCAGAGACCCAGAAAAAGTATGTAACCCCTTCTTTGACCCAAGAAGGCCATAGCCCCTCAGCCAGTCTCAGGGGAGGAGGAGGGGGAGGTGGGGTGCCATGCTCGGTGGTGGGTAGGAGGACATGCCCTGGGGATCAGGGTAAATAGGGATGCATGAGTGTCCTTTCCATCACCCACCTGCCTCACCAGGTTCCCCAGTGACCTCTTGCTGACCAGTTCCTCTGGAGAGCTGTGGAGGATGGTGCGCATCGGGGGACAGCCCCTGGGTTTCGGTGAGGATCGCTTGCCCCTGTATTGGGGTTAGGGCAAGCCTATGGGTGTCCACAGCATCCACACTGAGACACCTGATCTCCAACCCTCAGATGAATGTGGGATTGTGGCCCAGATCGCGGGTCCCCTGGCGGCTGCTGACATCTCTGCCTATTACATCAGCACCTTCAACTTTGACCATGCCCTGGTGAGTGCCTGGGCTGGGCTGGAGATTCCTGCAAGGTCCCAGAGGTGGGGGGAGGAAGAAATCCCAGCTGATTTAGGGAGCTGGGCATCCCTGGCCAGATTCAGCCCTGGCATTGTATGCTGTGCTCTTACCCAGGTTCCTGAAGACGGGATCAGCAGTGTCATTGATGTACTCCAGCGAAGGCAAGAAGGCCTGGCTTCCAAAGGTCCATAGGGAACACCAGGATCCCAGCATTCTCCTGCCCTGGGCTCTAGAGACTTTTCTGAGCTCTTTCCTGAAGCTGCAGAATGAGCCCCTGATCCTGCCAAGGGACCCTGGTTCTGCATGGAACTGGCATGTGTGGGCAAGTAGGCACCTCTTGGCACAGTGGGCAGTGCTGGCTCCTAATGGCTGCCCACAAAGGACACCTTGGTGCTTGGGGCTTAGACACCCCCCTCCCCCAACCCATCACTTTCTACGTGGCCTCAGCGTTTGCACAGTCCCTGCGTGAGGCCCGAGCCATCCCTCTCTCACCTGGCTGGGTACTTCTGCCTGTGGCTTGGGTTGCCTTCCTGGCCAGGTGAGTTCCAGAAGTGCCTTCCCTTCCTGGGGCTCCCGAGGAAAAGGGTTTTCCCATCTCACTCTTATTTTTATGACTGTTTAAATAAATAAAAGACTTGCTGAGCTGGGCTCTCTGGTTCCGAGTGACAGCCAGTGTCAGGTCTTGATCTCCCAGATTTCTCCCGCCACCTTGACTTTTCAAGCAGTGTGTATCTGTGACAGATGAGCAACTAAAGCCCCCAGCCCATTTGTGCCTAAGTCACATGGTTCCCAACCAAAGCTGCTTGTCTCTAAAGTTTAGAGTCTATATTCATTCTTAGTTACTTCAGGATGACCTAGAGAGCTCTGGACACTGGGAGAAATTCCTCTGTCTCTCACCTAAAAGTCCCCTGGCTGGACACTGGGGAACCTATCCAGGAGGTCCCAAAGCATCTCTCTCCCAGGTTATTGCCTACCTTCCTATATGCCTTGCCTAAATTCTTATGTCCCTCTTATGGAGGAATCACACAGTTCATGACACTTGGTGGTCAGGCCTTTTCCTGCTGAGGTGCAAGACTAAGTGGACAGAACAGGACC
The DNA here is from genome assembly GCF_003668045.3 of Cricetulus griseus. NCBI lineage: Eukaryota > Metazoa > Chordata > Mammalia > Rodentia > Cricetidae > Cricetulus > Cricetulus griseus. The sequence goes on along the minus strand of NW_023276807.1, from coordinate 100,668,726 downwards.
CAAGAGCCCACTTGGAGCCCTCATTGCCCTCCAGTGCTATATGTGGGCACATCTGGGGCTGGGTTTTTCCATCTTGGGGCCTGCTCAGCAGGACAGGACTCCATTGCAGTGGTCAGGGCCCTACACATGTCTGGGAGGTTATCAGATACCTTCAGCTCAGACCCACCCATGCTCGGGAGGGGAAGAAGGGTGTGACTTCTGTGTACCCAGGTCATAGTGACTCCCCAGAAAAGCCAACACATGGGCTAGGCTTCTGGCAGTATGCCCACTTGGCTCTGGGGACCCCAAGGCTGGGGCCTCAGACTCAGATCCGATGAGTCTAGAGCACAGCCCGGCATGGTGAGTGAGTGGTGAGAGGCCTTGGCTAGTCCTCTTCTTCAGCCTCAGTTTCTCTGTGTCCAGGAATCAATTCCTTCTGGGACCCTGGGAGGGAGCATCTCCTTAGCATTTGTCTGTGGTGGGGAGTGGTATGGAGAAGGCCTGTCTCCTGTAATGGGGGACTACTGTAGGCTCAGACTGGGGGTACAGCCTGCACTAGAGGGAGGTCAGGACGCTCAGGGCTGCCTGTCCTATACACAGCTGGCCCTGTGCCACTTGCTTGGGAGGTTTGCCTGTGAATCACTCAGGTTTGGCTGCTTTTGTCATCCTGGCTCTCAAAAGCCTCAGGCCTCAACCAGGTCCAAACTGGCCCTCGCTGGCTCTCAGGGCTACCCAATATCTGATTCAGCCAGGGGCAAGAACCACGGCCCAGTGAGCTGCTCCGGTGCACCTCAAGGCTGGGGCCACAGGCTGCAGATGCGATGAGTCGCAGAAGCGAAGAGTTGCAGAAGCGATGACTCGAGAGCTCGTTAGGCACAGCCTAGTAAGTGTGTGTCTGTGTGTCTGCTTCTAGCTCTGTCCACATGTGACTTTGTCACTGTGGAGGGCCTTGCCTGTCAAGGCATTGGGATCCTTGGGGTCCCAGGGCTGGGGTTCTAGCCTCTAACGGGCCTTCTATGTTTCAAGGGGCCACAGATATTTGGGGGCACAGGCATAGGGCTTAGAAGGTGCCCAGGGAAGGGGCTTTCACCCCAGCCTGATGCCTCCCAGGAAGCTGGTATTCTGGGTTGGGCCTAGCAGTCTCCAGGCCTCCATGGGGGCCTCTAATCAGTGTGGTTGGCCTGGGCTGGACTTGGCAGGTCTACTCTAGAGGCAATAGAAGGTATGCTTAGGCTTCTATCATGCAGCCCAGGGTTCAGCTCTGGCTGAGATGTGGGCCTGGACAAGTGGAGATGAGACAGGAAGAAGCCTCAGCCAAGGCCGGTTTCTACTCTTTGATCTTGTCAATATACAGGAGTCCATCTCAGGTCATCCTCGAAGATAGGAACAGAAATTCCAGGTTTTTAGACCTCTGCCCTTCTCCTGTCCCAAGAGCTGCCTGGTCCTGTATGTGCCAAATTGCATCACAGTTGGGTTTTCTTTTATTTATCTATTTTTTTTTTTTTTTTTTTTTTTCTGAGACAGGGTTTCTCTGTGGCTTTGGAGGCTGTCCTGGAACTAGCTCTTGTAGACCAGGCTGGTCTCGAACTCACAGAGATCCACCTGCCTCTGCCTCCCAAGTGCTGGGATTAAAGGTGTGCACCACCAACGCCCGGCTCTTTTATTTTTTTTTTTTAAAGATTTATTTATTTTATGTCTATAAGTGTTTTGCCTGCACTTGGGGCCTAGTGCCTACAGAGGTTAGAAGAGGGCACTGGATCCCCCAGAACTGGAGTTATGGATTGTGAGCCACCATGTGGCTGCTGGAAACTAAATCCTCATCCTCTGTAAGAGCAACAAATGCTCTTAACCACTGAGTCATCTCTCCAGCCCTCACAGTTGGATTCTTGCTCCTCTGTAGGAGTGAGAAAACAAAGTTCTGGCCACCATGCTGTGCCAGGATCGATATCATGCCCTGCAGGAAAGGCCCAGGCAGGAGCAGGAGGTGAGCTTGCCTGCAGAGGGTGGGCATGCATGCCCACAGGAGGCTGCTTCTCTCTCTGTCTCTCTCACTGATCTCGGTGCCCTTCTCTGTAGGGAAGGGCTGTTAAGGGGAAAAGCCTCTTGATTCACATATGACGCCGTCTTTCTTATCCTCACTTTACATAGATGCAAATGAAGCACAGAGAGAGAGGTGAAGTGACACAGTTGGTGCTAACAAAACTGAGTTCTAAAAGGGTCCATGTGCCCACCAGGCCTGGAGAGAGAGTGTGTGTGTGTGTGTGTGTGTGTGTGTGTGTGTGTGGAGAGAGAGAGAGAGAGAGAGAGAGAGAGAGAGAGAGAGAGAGAGAGAGAGAGAGAGTCTGTAGCTAAGCCCTGAAGGATGGGAAAGATTTGGTAAGAACCCTTGTAATCCAAGCTGTCTGCATTGGTGGCCTGGCATCTGCTTCTGCTGACAGCTGACAGTGGTTGTGTGGGCAGGCACGCGAGGTCTGGCCCTGGCTCCTCCCTGACCCTGGGATGAATAGGGTGGAAGTATTGAGCAATGGCCCCCTGTCTGTGTCTCTTGCCCAAGAGGGCAATAGTGCTGGGGTTCTGAGCCATGGGTTCCTGTCATAGTGGTGCCCAGAGCTTCTTTCCAGGGGATTAGTTGTGGCATCATGTAGATGTAGGTGCTGTGTGAGTATGTGTGCGTGTGTGCGTGTGTGCGTGTGTGCGTGTGTGCGTGTGTGTGTGTGTGTGTGTGTGTGTGTGTGTGTGCGCGCGCGTGCGTGTGTGGGTGTGGGTGTGGGTGTGTTTGAATACCTATACCTATGCAGGGACAGTGTCCTGGTGTGGTCATTACTCTGTCCTCTGGTGGGCATGCAGATGTCTGTCTGTCTGTGTGTCTGTGGTGTATGGATGTTCACTGTGGACTTGACTCATCTCTGCATGTGTGACTGCATGTGTGTATGAATGGGGGCATGTGCCCTCTACCCCTGTTGCTTCTCTCCAGGGCACCTGTATTCCCAAGGATAAGGCCGCCCCTTGCTCTCTTCCCTGTTTCAGCTCTCCTATTGCCTCCACTTCACCCCACTCTCCGTTACCTCGCCTGCTGCCCCCAAAGCAAGCATGCACGGCTTTCTGCCTAGACCCCACGATGTCACCTGCTCTTCAGCTCCTGCCCCTCCATCAGTTCTTTGGTCAGCACACAACACCTGATGGGTGTTCCTGTCCCTGGTCTCTGCTGGCTTAGTGACTCAATTTCCCTTTCCTGTCGATGCACAGGAGTTGTCCCCAAGCACGTCCCTTGAGGAACACAGCCCTACAGCTATGTTCCTTCTCTGAAAGACCCTGATCTTCCCACTCACTCACGTAACCTTGGAAAGCCCTTAACTTTCCCCATGACTGTCTGTCTGTCTGTCTCCCTCTGTCCTGCATCTTCCCTTCTCCCTCCGCCTCCTTATTTCCTCCCTCCTTTCCATATTGAAAACAAAACCAGGGCTTCTCACATACTGAGTAACACCCTAAGCCCTTGCTGTGTGTGTGTGTGTGTGTGTGTGTGTGTGTGTGTGTGTGTGTGTGTGTGTTTTATTATTATGTATACAACATCTGCTCCATGTATGTCTGCACACCAGAAGAGGACACCAGATCTCATAACGGATGGTTGTGAGCCACCATGTGGTTGCTGGGGATTGAACTCAGGACCTCTGAAAGAGCAGCCAGTGCTCTTAGCTTCTGAGCCATCTCTCCAGCCCCCTTGCTGTGTTTTTAAAGCCCTTTCTTCATTTCCTTTCTTAGTTTGTATGGTGTATGCATGCATGTACATGTGTGTAAGTGAATGCAGAGATACACACCCTTGGAGGTCAGAGGTCAAAGTCACATGTCTTTCTCTATGGCTTGCCACCTCATTTTTGAGGTAGGGTCTCTTACTGAATTTGGAGCTCCATATTCCTGCCAGATTGGCTGGCCAGTGAGCCTGGGACACACCTGTTCCTGACTCCTGGGGCTGGGGTTTCAGATGCCCACCACCATGCCTGGCTTTTATATGGTGCTGGCCCTCATGCTGGGGCAGCACGCACCTTACCCACTGCCTTCTCAGCTCCCCAACTTAAAAACAAAAAAATTGTTCATTTTTATATGTGAGCATTTTACCTGCATGTATTGTACCACATATGTGCAGTGCCTGCAGATGTCAGAAGAGGGCGTCAGATCCCCAGGAACTGGAGTTAGAGGTGGTTTTGAGTAAATGTGGGGGTGCTGGGAACTGAATTCCGGTCCTTTGCATGAGCAACAAGTGCTCTTAACTGCTGAGCCCATCTCTCCAGCTTCTTCCCCAATTTTGAAATTGACATAAAATTTGCATAATTTTACATTTTTCTTTGTCTCTTGAGGCAGGGTCTTGTTTGTATGTCAGGCTGGCCCAGAATTCATGGTCCTCCTGCCTCAACCTCCCCATTGCTGGGATTACAGGTATGCTCACAGCTATTTTAAATCAAGTGATTCAGTGATATTTGGCACATTCACCTCAAAACCTTTTCATCAGCCGGTCGTTGGTGGTACACGCCTTTAATCCCAGCATTCGGGAGGCAGAGTCAGGTGGATCTCTGTGAGTTTGAGACCAGCCTGGTCTACAAGAGCTACTTCCAGGGCAGCCTCCAAACCCACAGAGAAACCCTGTCTCGAAAAACCGAAAAAAAAAAAAACCCAAAAAACAAAAAAACAAAGCCTTTTCACAACCCCAAAAGGAGGCCGTGCACACATTAGCAGCCAGGCCCATTGCTCCTCCCCCTGCCCACCACTGGTGTGTACGCTCTCTCTGCATTTTCCTCTCTGGAACTACACCACATACAATGTGTGACTGGTGTGTCACTGCTTCGATGTAGCTTGATGTCCTTGAGTGTCACTCACATGGTGGCATGTGTCAGTAGGTCCTCTTCACATACCCCATGGCATAGCTCACTGCATTTTGTTTGTTCATTATCTGTTGAAGAAATTTGGGGGTTGTCCACTTTGGGCTATTAGACTCAGAGTTTGAGTGAGGTGATGTGGTTCCTCCATCCTGATTTTAAGTTTATTCTAGAACAGGGGGATCATTAACCCCTTAACACCCTCCCCTCCATTGAACGGCCACCAGGAGGTGCCTGGAAACAGCATGATGGCTTCTCTCCTTTTCGTATCAATGTAACTATGTGGAATTTCTCTAGGGTCTCCCCAAGAACACATGGAAGAAGGTGACTTTTCCGGCCTCTCTCCCACGTCGTTTTCTCAGTGTGCGAGAGTCCTCCTCTTCCCACATCTTCCTCTTGTGTATCTTCTAATTTTTTATTAGTTGAGACAGAGTTTCTTTGTGTAACCCTGGCTGTCCTGGAACTTGCTGTGTAAACCAGACTGGTCTCAAATTCAGAGATCCACCTGCCTTTGCCTCCTGAGTGCCGAGAATAAAGGCGTGTGCCACCACACCCACCCATAACTTCTCTTTCTTGGTTGTTTGTCTCTGCTGCTGCTCAGATGCTAAGAATAAAGAGTCAGTAATGTGCCTGCCTTACATGTGTGAAGATCTGAATTCAGATGCCCAATATCCACGCAAAATCTGGGGGCTGTGGTGCAGGCCTGTAACCCCAGCACTGGACAGGGAATGGGCAGAGACAGGAAGATCCCTAGAGCTTCCTGGATAGCCAATCTAGTCAGGCTGGTGAGACCCTGGTTCAGAGAGACCTGCCAATAAACAAACAAAGTGGACAGTAACTGAGAAAGACACTGGGCGCCTCAACACCCATGCACACCACACACACACACACACACACACACACACACACACACACACACACACAAATAGAATCAGCTCCCCCACCAGCAGCTCCCTTCTTTGCGAGGCCAGCAGGTGTCACTTTTGTAGGATGGGTACCCAAATGACTTTTACAAAGGGACGTGTGGCACTTTTTTCTGTTACTTTTCCTGGAAAGTGTTGCAATCTAGAGTAGTCAAAAAAGCAAATTTTTGAGCATGCTATAAAAGAGTCAAGGAAAAAGTCAGCATGTTTTCCAAGCTGCCCAGAAGCCAGATCATGTGCTCCGGTGTGACAAGGGTGACAGAGACTTGACTCCTTTAGAAAGGGACCTAAGCAGCTGGACTGCCTGGATCAGCTGCTCCACTCGGCAACCCAGGGCGCTGTCCTTCCAGAAGCCTGGCATCAGCGCATACGTGCCAGCAGGACACGTCTGGGCCCTGCAGCCTGGCAGCCATGACTCCCTATGCTGCAGCCTCTATCGATGACCACATTGGGATGGTCACACAGATGTCCTGTACCCTGGGCCCTGCCTCCATGGTGAGCACAGAACACGCTTTCCTTCTCTGCTTTCCTCCCTCTCAGCCACACCCACCCAGTCCTGTGCCACTTCCCCCTGCTTCTGTGGACAGACTGTCATTTTTGTCACTTGGCAGCATCAGTTTTGGACGATCAGTTGAACATGCTGTGGGTCTCTTGGCCTCGGAAGGCTATCTGGGCTCCAGCCTGAATTATCTCCCCTTCCAGGAGTCTGCCTTCTGTGCCTCAGTTTCTCCATCTTCGAAATGGTGCACCCTGCTTGAATGCGTAATGCCAAGCCTGGCACATGAAAAATCTAGAGACATACTTCGTTTTGGGGGGCCAGGGAAACCAAACATTTTAAGCAAGAATATGATATTTCAAAATAGGTGTTCCAAAGGCCAGGGAGGTAGAACTGTTGGTAGTGTGCCTGCCTGTTGTGCATGAAGCCTAGGATTCAGTCCCCACACTGTATAGGCCTTTGCAGTGGCAGGCATTAGTGGAGATAGTGGGGGAGGGGGGTCAGAAGTTCATTGTCAGCTACTTAGCAGTGCAAAGCCAGCCTGGAATACATGAGACCCTGCCTCAAAAAGTGGGCAGTGTATTCTACATTGTCATCACAAGAAACGTGGGCGTTCAGCTGAACTCCTACCACGTTCCTGTTCGACACGGTTGCTTCCCTTGTAGAGACACAGCTCTGTGGGGGCTCTGGACCTTCTGTGGTCATTTTGCCTTCTCTTACCTCACAGGGATAACCTGGGCTCATAGTGGGTGGTGAGGTCATCTTGGGGCAGCCAGTCAGCCTGCCTGTCAATATGCCTGTGGTCACTGTCCCCAGGCTTCCCTCAGACTGGGTTTCCCTGGTCACAGGAGCTGTGGTGATGGCTGGTGTGGTGGTGGCTGATGTGTCAGAGAGAGAGACAGAGCTGAAGGAACTTTCACCTTTCCTTCCTCTCCTCTTCAGACCCCTGGGGGTCAGTTACTCAATTTGGGAGGCATCAAGCACACCTGTTGGCAGGCCAGGTCCCAGGAAGACTCTGGTAACTGGAGAACAAGGAATCCCCCGGGGCCCCATGACCTCCCTGACCCGGCATGTCCCTGCTCACTGGGGTTTACGTAATCCTGCCTTTCCCAACTGTCCGAAGCCACCCAATGACATAAACCAATGTGTGCCTTCGTCTGCCCCAGGAACTGCTAGGTACATGTTTACCAACCCCCCACTGAGGGTCAGGCTCAGCCCTGAGTGACACTAAGTATCTTAAGAGGTGCCCTGCGCCACTCACTGCACTTAGGAAAATCCAGGAACAGCCCTCATATTATCAGACTACGCAGACCTGTGTCTTTCCTTCATTCAGGGTTACCGGTCATCACCACTATCCAGTTCTACAATAGTCCAGTTATCCCTCCCCAGGTTCTGCTAGCAGTCATCCCATCCCCAGATTCCCATGTTTGTGACTTAGTTTTCCACTGTGTTTATCCATTTACTCTGACCATTGGGCTTATGTTGGGGCGGGGAATGCAAATAATCTCTCCTGTGATTACTGCAGGTTTGTGTGTGGGCATGTGTTTTCTGGTTTTGTTTCTTATTAGATCAAGGTTTTGTTTGTTTGTTTGTTTGCCTGATGTGGCAATGCATACCCCGAGTCATAGTGCTTTCGGGGCTAAGGCAGAAAGACTGCCATGAGTTTGAGGCAAACCTTGAATATACAGTGAATTGCAGACTAGCCTATGGTACAGAGTGAGGCGTCACAGAAAAACAACAAGATTTTTTTGGGGGGGGAGGGGACATGTTTTGGGGCATGAGTTTAAAAATGGACTTGCTGGGCTTATTCTTTGTATTTGTTGTATTTGTTTAACTGTTTTCCAGGCAATATCTTGCATTTCTGCCAGCACTGTTCAAGGGTTCTAGTGTCCCCATATCATCACCAGTACTTGCTACTATCTGTCTGTGACTCAGCCCAGAACGGTGTGGTACAGTGATGACTCCGTACCTCACCTCCTGATGTGGAGCAACTTTCATACACTTCTCAGACACTCCTGTATCTTTTTCTTCAGAGGGAAATGTCTGATCAAATCCTGTGTGTGTGTGTGTGTGTGTGTGTGTGTGTGTGTGTGTGTGTGTGTCTGTGTGTGTGTGTGTGCGCGTGCGCGCGCACATAAAACCTGGAGACAAGCTTGAATGTCATCCTTAGAAATACCAGTGACCTTCTTTGAGACAGGGTCTCTCGTTAGCTCAGAGCTCACCAGTTAGGCTGGCTAGTGAACCTCTGGGATGCCGTTTCTGCCAGCCTGCTGTGGGGATCACAGGCAAAGGCCACCATGCCTGGCATTCTCCTGTGGGTTCTGGGAGTGGCATTCAGTCCAGGGCTTCCTTGACCATCCCCACCATTCACACCGTCCCCAGCACACTCTGCCCAGTTTCACTACCCCAACTATCCCCAGGGTCTCATGAAGCAGACTGCCTTGGTGTAGTTGAGGCTGATCTTGAACTTGTGATCCTCCTGTTTCTGCCTCTCAGTGCTGGGATCAAGGCATGTGCCACCACACTTTTTGCCCATTTTTAATCAGATTACTCGAGCTTCTTGTTGTTGAATCATGTCACTGAGATTTACAGGGAAGAGAAACTGAGGCCCTGAGAGAGGATGTGACTCAGTTGAGAACAACAGGAGGCTGGGACTTGAATCTGTGTACTCTGACCTAGTACGCAGGGGCCCACCTTCTCTGCCCAATGAAGCAGCCACCTACACCTCTGTCCTGTCCTGTCCTGTCCTGTCCTGTCCATGCATTTAAAGGGGCAGAGCCCTCACAGCCAGAGGCTGGGCGGGAAAGGCTGGGAGATAGCAGTTCTGGGGAAACAAACCCACCCTCTCTTCCTCTCCACATCACGAGGACCTGGCTGACGTGGCCCAGGAAGAGGGGACAGCCTGGGCCCTGTGGTTGAGGATCCTATTTATACTGGCTGTTGCAAGTCTTTCCTGCTGGTGACAGGGACGTCACTGGGAACTGACCTCATCAGAATCGCTGACGCATCTTCCCTCATGCTTTGCCTGGATGGCAGTGAGGCCCCGCCTCTGGGCCTCTGGGCCACTCCCACTGCCCCTGTGTAGCAGCAAATTCTGGCCCCTCCACCCTCCAATCAATCCCAGCTCCTCTTATAATCTGTTCTGGGCTAGAGCCTGTTCCTGGAGTCATAAAGTACAATCCTAACTCACAGTACCTCAGCTGTGATTGTATTTGGAAATGGAGCACTTAAACAGGTAAACCAAAAAAGATCATTAGGTGGGCTCTGATTCAGTGTGCCCAGATTAGGAAAGAAAAAGTGCTGGGATATGGCTCCATTAGTAAAGGGCTTGATTTGCAAGCATGAGGACTTGAGTTCAACCCCCCAGAATCTATGTGAAAAGCCAGATGTAGTCATGCAGGCCTGCAGCCCTAGCACTGCGGAAGGAGTAGAAACGGAAATGCCTGGGGCTTTCAACTGCTCCAGATTCAGGTGAAAGATCCCATCTCAGGGAATAAAACAGTACGATAGAGCAGGATGCATGGTGTCCTCCTACGGCTTCCATGTGCACATCTACGCTCCCATGTTTCCACACACCATCAGCACACACACACACACATCCACCACACACACACACACATGTATCCACACACCATCAGCACACACACACACACACACCACACACACACATCCACATCCAACACACATCCACATCCACCACACACACATATGCACACACCATGTATGCACACACATCCACAAACAACACACACATACTCGTGCACCCTATATGCAAATGTGAAGAGTAACAGGAAGACACTTAACTCTGTTTAGCTATGACCTCAGGGCCTCCTCAAGCACAGTCACGAGTCATAGTGCACCTACCCTCAATATACACAGGCATGCTTGTACCACACACAGAGAATCAGGATACAGATGATTATGTAAGGACACAGTGTGCATATGGCCACCTGCAAACCAAGGAGCTGTCACATGGGGTGACACATTCCAATATCCCCAACACTAAAGAGGTCAATCTGAGGCCAATCTGGACTATAGGGTGAGCTGGAGGCCAGCCTGGTCTACACAGTTGAGAGCTGGCCTAAATAAATAAACAGTTAAGGAGAAGTTCCTGAGAAGAAACCAGCCCCAGTTACCACCTAACTCAAAAGCCTAGCTCTGCAATGGCAGGAGCACACTTCCTTTAGAGTCTGCATAGCCTTTGGGACGCAGTCCTCAATCACCCATCCCTAGGCTTCTGCACCAGAGGATTCAAATGAGTGTGCACAGAAAATGAAGCCGGACTGAGACGGGTTTCTCCATAAGGAACGTGCTTGGACATTCTTTTTTTGTGACTCCCTGATGACACCATTGTTTTCACAAAGAATTTGCTTTGGGCTGGGGATTATATGTCATCTAGGGAAAGTTTCCATCTACAGGAGGCCATGTGGAGGTTGTATGCATACACACTATACCATTTTAAAAGTGTCTGAGGCGTCTGTAGATTTTGGTACCTTTGGGAAGGAGGCCCTGAAATCAGTCACTTGTGGATACCAAGGGTCAGTTGTATCCCATTATGACCATTTCAGGAAATAAATATGCACACACAGGCCTTGTCCTTGGTGACAATGGCCCCAGGAGCCTGTGCACACAACATTCAGATTGGCCCCTGAGCTAAAAGCATGAACCTTTGGACACAGGGTAAAATGCACTTCCTTTCTTCCTTTCCTTTTCTTCGGGTGTAGGATGCTCAGGGCATCAAGCATCCAGGCCAGCACCCTAGCCTTGGTGGACACTGGCAGCCCCCTTTACTTTATTTAATTGGATTTATTTATTGATTTGAGACAGAGTCTCCATGGCTGGCCCGGAACTTGCAGTGAGTGAACTATCTATCCCAAGTCTATCCCAGGCTGGCCTCTGGCTCACACTCCTGCCTCAGCCTCCTGAGAAGCTGGGATTACAAATATGTACCGCCACGCCCAGCTTTGGATGCCCTCTTAACTCTGCAGGGTGGCCTCCAGCAGGGCAACCTCACTTCTTTGTACCTTTGCCTTAAACAGAGGAGATAGTACAGGGTCATGATGAGAGGAAGGAGCAGCTGAGGTGAAGAGGGCCTCTTGCTGACACAGTGGTCCAGTGGCGCTCTCCAGCCAGACCGGGGGCTGCTCAGAGCTTCCCTATGTTCCCTGTCACAGTGAGATGAGGCAGCTCCCTGCCAGGGCTTGGGTGTAAGGGGAAAGGGGCTGTCCCAGGATGACATCAGGGGTGTGAAATGCAGAAGGAGCCCAGGCCAGGGCCCTAAGGAACAGAACCCTGGGGTGGGCAGAGGTGAGAAATTCGGCAGAAGGAAATACAGACCTCAAGAGGAGGATCTAGACTGGACCAGACAGGTGGGTTGCTGCCAAGGGGAGCACTCCGCACGGCACAGGGAGTGAGTGGGTGGGGATTGGGGGTGAAGACGTTTGCTCAATGGATACATGAGGACCATACAGGTGGTATGGCCAGGGCTGGACTCCTTCTGCAGGAACCCTGTACTGAAGCAGCTCAGTCCTCCCAGAGTCCTAGGGCCCACACCCAGCCTCCTTGGGCTACCTCTGGTCCCCGAGGTTACAGCCTAAGGATGCCATTCTAGCTTGGTAGACATGCCGGGGCTTCCAAGCATGGCCTGTGGACATGGGTCCGCCTGAGTCTCAGTTTACCACAGCAAAGTAGCTGACCGACTGGAAGATGCTGTCTCTAGTGCCAAAGTCATCAAGTTCAGCCGGTGCTGAGAAGCAGAGACCCACCCATGATGGATCACTATCTTTCAGAGAAAGTGAAACCTGGTCTCCAACTGCCACCGCAACAGCCCCCCCCCCCAGCTTCCCCTCTGAGTTCACAGCTTCCCCATCTCCTCCGCCCGCCCCCCCTCATCCCGTCCCCCGAAAACCAGTACTTGGAATTTGAGTTTTGTCTATTCTTTTCCTTCAAAGGCTTTTTTGCCTTTTATGTCCATGTTGGCAGTGGCCTTGTGAGGTGAACCAAGAAATGTGTTTCTCCTCTTCATTTCGCAGGTGACACTCAGAGTGGTTAAGTGACTTGCCTCAGGTCACACAGCATGTCAGAAGGTTTGAGACCTGTCTCTAAACTCTTGTTCCTAGTGTCCAGGTCGCCTTAGAGGATCCCGTCTACAGAGAGGGGACCTGGAATTGGGAAGGCTGAAGGGGATAGCTAATGGGGAGAATGGAAATGAGGAGTTGGGCTAGAGGATGCTGGCCTAGGATTAGACCCACAATCTTAGGGCCCGAGTCTGGCTCTGTGCCCAGAGCCTAGTGGTTTCCGCTCACAGATGTCCCGACAGCCCAAGCGAGAGGGTGGGAAGGGCACTCAACGAGGAAGATGTCTGGCTCTCGTTAGCCCTAAACCTCGGTGTCCTGTGAGTTTGGTGGTTCCTGGGCCAAGGGTGGCCTGGGCCGCCAGAGGCCTGGCTTGCAGCTCCTGCTCTGACCCCTGGGCTGATTCCCTGCAGATGGCACGGACCCCCGTACTGCCCGCTCACCCCAAGAAGGCTGAGGCTGCGGTTTACATCATCCTTGGGCGTGGGGCTGACCTCGAAGAACGAATTCGAAGAAAACGGGAGGAGGAGCAGGCTTGTCATGGCGCCCTGCGCCCATTGGACGCCTGTGGAGACTTTGGTTTTTGGGGTCATGTTCCCAGAAGGCCTGCCCTCCCCCTTCCCCCTCCCCACCCACCTCACGAGGTGTTGGCCAATCGCCCTGTCGGGCATAAAGTGGCTGCCAGCCCGCAGGACACCCAGCCGAGCCCTGTCACCCCAGAGCGGCACGGGCCGAATCACCAGCACCCAGCATGCGGGCACAGTTTCCACAGAGAACACTGCTCAGTAAGTACTTCCTTCCTTTCTGCCCTCCCAGGGCACAGCTGTGCCAACTAGCTGCTGTGGGCAACTTCTGAACTTTGGGAGTTGCAGATCTGGCATCAGATGAAGGATGCTGATGAGAGGGAGAGCTAGAAGGCCAGGGGTCCACTGAGACTCCAGCATACCCGCAGGTGGAGATGTGGCATTCCTGGAAGGCTTCCAGAGGGAGCTGAGATAGACTGGGTTGGGGACCAGGGCATGAGGGGAGAGGATAGAGTGGGAAGAAACTGGAGAAGCCAGAGGCAGGTGGGAGAGGAGCAGAAAAGGAACTTGCAGAAGATGTGTGAGGAAATGGGGCAAGTCTGGGATGGGGCCTCCTTGCCCTGATTCAATTCCCAGGGTCTAGGGTAGATGGAAACTCAGCCAAGCCTGAGGGCTTCAGATCACACCACAGGGCGCACACACAGCCACACCCCCATGGGGACAAGCAAACAAAGCCATCCATGTGTGTGAGGGTCTCCCCTCATGCTGACACAGGAAGGCTTACCTGCAGACCAGAACCCCCAGCGAGCAGGGCAGGTCCCTCAGTGCTTCACACAGGCCTACCGGCCCACCCTACAGGCACTGGTCCATGTGCACCTGTTACGTGCTCACCGTGGGCCCTTGCTGGCAGTGTAGCTACAGACACCTGGGGAAGTTGGGGAGGGGACTTGTGGTTGGCACGCCTGGGCTCCTGGCCCTCCCCAGCAGCTGGCCCTCCTCAAGGGGCTGGTCGGTTTGTAGGAAGGGAAGGATGGTGTCACAGCCTTCCGGGCCATTGCACCACAGGCCCCTTCCGACCACGTGGCTGCCGGTGCCTAAGGGTGGGGGCCAGAGATCTGGAACTATGCTAGTATACCCTCAGCCCGGCAACCTTCTTGGGGACTCCCAGTATCCCTGATGTGTGCCTGCATGGGGGGTCTTCACCAAGAGGCAGGAAGGTCAAGGAGAGTTCTGGGCATGTGTGACCTGGGCAGGACTTTTTTTGCACCCAGTTCACCTTTCAGTAGACCAGGTGTCAGCACTGGCTGGCCCTGTGGGTGGAGAGGTGCCTTCCCTGACTCTGTGAACAGAACCTGGGGACCACTCCATTCTGCCTACATGGAATGTTAAAGTCTGTACTGGGGTTAGGGAATTGACCAGTCAGTCTTAGGACGAGACTGACCCTTGTGTGAGGTCTCTTAGTGGATTCATCCCTCCGTCCCAAGCCCAAAGGGTCAGGACAGCGATGCTGTGTGCAAACTCCCAGCTTCCCTACTTGGTAATTGCAGCCACCCCCTCACCCTGTTTGGTTTGTGTGGTGACTCACTGGGAAGGTGGCAGCCTCAGTGAGGGTTCCTGTCAGACCCAGTGCCTGTTACATGCCCAGCTCCTGCTCTGGGCTGCACTGCACAACCAGACACAGGGGTGTAACTACCACAAGTCAGGTAACCATGCCCTTCCTTCTCTGCCCCAGGTCTGGCCCTCAGTCTCCTGTTCCTGAGCATGGCACGGGCCACACGAGGCTGCTCCAGCTCTTCCCCACAGCTCCTCAGCCAGCTGCAGAGTCAGGCGAACATCACAGGGGACACGAGATTGCTCTTGGAGCCCTATGTAAGCCCCAGCCAGCCCTCAGGGCATCTGAGCCTCAGAGAATCTTGGGGACTAGTGAGAGGGTGTGTGCAAGGAGAACCAATAAGGGGCAGGTGGGGAAACTGAGTTGTTCTAGGGATGGTGGCGCTGCCCAGCTCCCAACTACATCCCTTGGTGGCCCCCTGCTGTCTGGATGGTTTGGCACTTTGTTCTCGGTTCCCAGATGGGGCAGTGAGTGAACTAGTCCAGTGTGTCTGCAGCCCCCACCACGCCTAGGGACCCTCAGCCCATCCATTGCATAGTGACCCCTGAGGCCGAGGCACTACTCCGCCCCATCTCTGCTGTTCAGAGTTATCTCTTTCACCCTGGCTTTTGTGTCTCTTTGCTGGGAAGACCACACAAGATCTAGTGTTTCCAAGGCGCGTTTGTTTGTGTGTGTTTGGGGGGTTCTGGCATGCATTCCTCACTCTCTTCCTTCCTCAGATCCTCCTCCAAGAGCTGAACACACCTACCCTGAGAGCTGCCTGCAGAGAGTATCCTGTGACCTTCCCGAGTGAGGACACCCTACGGGCACTGAGCAAGCCTCACTTTCTAAGCACTGTCTACACCACACTGGGCAGAATCCAGCACCAACTGGATGCTTTAAGACAGCAATCTCCGAAGACTAAGGTTTTTCCACTTCTGGAGAGGGCCAAGTGGAACGTTCAGGGCATCAGGAACAATATCTACTGCATGGCCCATCTGCTCAACCACCCCCTAGAGACACCTAACCCCACCGAGGCGGGTTCTGGGGCCTCACCGTCCACTACCACAACACCAAGCATTTTCCAGACCAAGATAGACAACTGCCGCTTCCTGTGGGGCTACCACAGCTTCATGGGCTCGGTGGGGAGGGTCTTCAGGGAGTGGAAAGATGGCTCCAGCCGCAGCCGGAGACACAGCCCTAGACACAGCCTTCTCCGGGCCTGGCGCAAGGGAGCCAGCAGAATCAGACCCTCCAGGAGCAGCCAGAGCCCCATGTCCAGGGTCCAGGTGCCCTGGTAGCCTGAGGACACACTGACGGACACAGCATAGTCTGTGGATGCAGAATGTCGCCTCTCAGAGGCTTCCAGAGCTGCTCCTGCGTTCAGAGATGTGCAGAACATCACTTTAAGGCGTGGTGTTGGGGGGCTCCTCCCACCATGTCTGGACTGTGGGGATAGTCAGGTTGTGGTGCCCCACTCTTCAGTCCGAGTGGGGCGGCTGGGTCAGGCCACGTGGGGCTGGCTTTCCATTGATTCAGGGGTCTGATGACACAAGCTGACTCACAGCTGGGCTGAACCCCCTAGGCTGTTGTTGGTCCTTTCCTCTCATGACTTGAAGTTGCTGCTTTCAGACTTCCTCCTTTCCCTGTGGCTGAGTTCTAAAGAGAAGGTCAGGTCCAGGGCTCTCTCCCATGCTGCATCCCACTCAGACCAGATACCTGACATCTGGGAGACCTCATGTTTGGCAGTTGCGACAGGGGCAGGGTGTCCTAAAAGGAGCACTGATCTTGCAGTTCAAGGGAAGAGAGCTCAGAGTCCTTTCTTGTTCCCAAAGTGTGGCTGTGGGCAGGACACTACATATTTGAATGTCAGCGTTCTCTATGGAAAGCTGTCTTGTGTGTGTGTTCGGGTCCTGTCAGCTGCGGGACTCTGTGACATAGGGTGAACATCAAGGTCTCTGTAAATGGGAACACATGGTGCAAACGGTCATGGGGTGGGTTTATGGGAGATCTCCCAGAGCCCTCAAGCCCCATTTTGAGTCCTCGCTGCTTGTTGCTCCCTCTGGTGGTGTGTTGTGGAATTTTCACATGCTGATGGAGGGACATGACTAATTTATTGATTTTTTTTATCAGTTTATAATCCGTTTTATATTTATGTGGCTTATTTATAATGTATATTTAATGTTAATATTTTGCTAACATATTTAAAACTTGCTGAGTTTCTAAAGTTGGTGTCAGTTTTTTCTTATGGGAGAAGGTTTGGGGGCCTGCCTCAGGAGAGGTCTTGAGGTGTCAAGGCCAAAGATGTTTGTGCTCTTGGATGGGTTAGAGGTCTGAGCATCACTCAGAAAGGGAAGTTACATGGCCACAGCTGTGTCACACACGGGGCATTTCCATTTCCTTAGCTGTGTGTGTGTGTGTGTGTGTGTGTGTGTGTGTGTGTGTGTGTGTGTTAGGCTTTCCCTGGGGAGTTGCAACATGCACACATCTATTCCTCCCAGAACAAGACCCCATGACAGACCAAAGCTCAAGTCCAAGTCCAATTAGTTTTATTGGTGTTGTTACAGGAGTATGGGTGAGGGGTTACCTCAGGAGCGGGTTTGACTCAAAAGCCCACCCAGCATTGGTAGCAGCTGGAACGGGGTCTCTGAGTGGTATGCTGTCACCTAGATTCACTGTCCCCTCTCTGAGGTATCAGCTCAGTGCCCTTCTCCAGCAGCACTCCTCCTTATTTTCTGGAGTGGGGCCCTCCAGATTCTTAGGTTTTTGTTCTCCCAGACCCATGAACTCTGGTTTCCCTTCTGAGGGTCCTGAGCCTCCTGTTCCTGGAGGGTGTTTCAGTTCTGAGGAAACTGCCACAGAACTCCATCACTGAAGCTGGAGGCTGTGTACCTCTCCCTCCCCAGATCGGGGGTTGCAGACACATGCCACCTGCTCCCCCTCAAGGATTTTATTTTTATCTCTGTATATCTATGGGTCTGTGCACGTGAGTGCAGTGCTGGTGGAGGCCAGAAGGGGGTGTCAGATCTCTTGGGACTGAAGTTATAAATTGAGGGCATGAGTGCTGGGAATCAAACCCAGGTCTTCTGCAAGAACAGCAAGTGTTCTTAACTGCTGAGTCACCTCCCCAGTCCTGGACAGATAGATTTTAAACAACCAAATTTTTTATCTTTTTTTTTTTTTTTTTGAGATAGGGTTTCTCTGTATCTTTGGAGGCTGTATGGAACTCGCTCAGTAGACCAGGCTGGCTTCAAACTCACAGAGATTCACCTGCCTCTGCCTCCCAAGTACTGGGATTAAAGGCATATGCCACCAATTGGAAAGTTTATGTCCTTTTTAAAAGATTATATTTTATGTATATGTTTTTATTTGCACAATAGAAGAAGGCATCAGACACCATGAAACTACAGATATAGATGGCTATGAACCACCACGTGGGTGCACCCAGGACCTCTGGAAGAGCAGCCAGTGTTTTTAATTACTGAGTCATCTCTCCAGTCCCCCGAATTTACACATTTAAAAAAGCTAGATGAATGTATTCCCCCATATTGAGAATCATGTGTACTCTATGGCTGTCTTGTTTGTGATTGGAAATAGTTTTATATTATGAATATTTGGGGATTTAGGAGATGGCTCAATGGGTAAGAGCACTGGATGTTCTTCCAGAGGACTGGGGTTCAATTCCCAGCAACCACATGGTGGCTCACAGCTGTCTGTAACTCCTGTTCCAGGGGATCTGACACCTTCTCCAACAGACATACATGCAGGCAAAACACCAATGTACATGAAATAAAAATAAATAATAAAAGTTTCTTCAAAAAGAATATTTGATATGATTTTTATGAGCCTTTGACTATTATACAAATGAAATGAAGTTTTAAATTAAATTAATGCAGTTACTTAGAACCTGTTTTGGAATGTAATCTTTATCTTCCTATATAGATATAAACACACACACACACACACACACACATTTAATCTAAACTTCATAGATAAATAAGATCTTTATCTTATGACTAATAAATGTTGTTTGAGCTGGGCATTGGTGACGCACGCCTTTAATCCCAGCACTCAGGAGGCAGAGGCAGGCAGATCTTTGTGAGTTCGAGACCAGCCTGGTCTCCAAGAGCTAGTTCCAGGACAGCCTCCAAAGCCACAGAGAAACCTTGTCTTGGAAAAAAAAAAAACCAAAAAACAAACAATAAATGTTGTTTGATATAATTTGCATTTTAAGGTTTTATAAAACCCTTAATAGACCCAAAGATATCATTTTAATAGATTTTAAGAGTATCAGACTGCTCAAGTTTATAAGGTAGTGTGTGCTTATCAGGCCTTTAAAATTTTATTATTACTATGTGTATCATGTTTATTTTACGTGTATGGGTGTTTTGCCTGCAAGTACCTGTAACCTGTGTGCCTGGTACCTGAGGTGGCCTGAAGAGGGCATCAGATCCATTGAAACTAAGGTGACCAATGTTTTGAGTTGCCACATGGGTGCCAATGCTCTTAACCACTGAGCCATCTCTCCAACCCCTTTATCAGGCTTTTAATTTTACTTTTAGTTTTTTGAGATAGAGTTTCTCTGTATAGCCCTGGCTGACCTGGAATGCCCTGGAACTCACAGAGATCCACATGTCTCCACCTCTGCTGGGACTAAAGGTGTGCGCCACCCACCACCCGGCTATCAGGCTTCTTTTTTTTTTTAAGATTTTATTTATTTATCATGTATACAACATTCTGCCTGCAGGCCACCAGATCTCATTATGGATGGTTGTGAGCCACCATGTGGTTGCTGGGAATTGAACTCAGGACCTCTGGAGGTGCAGCCAGTGCTCTTAACCTCTGAGTCATCTCTCCAGCCCCTATCAGGCTTCTTTGGTTTTTCGAGACAGAGTTTCTCTGTGGCTTTTAATACAGCACCAAATTCAGTTGTAAATCCTCACTTGTATATTTTAGTTAGGAATGCAAAAAATAAAAATAGTAATTTTAGCACACAATTAAATGAATTTAAAAAATGAAGTAGTCAGGGTCTGTTAAATTGTTTTTCACACAAACAATAAATGAAAACGATTAGCATGGACACACATGACATAATTACATGGAATCTAGGGGCACTCATTTACAAAAGTAGAAAGTTTATATACTTGTATTTTTAAGATATGAGAAAAGGGTTGGAGATCTGGCTCACAGGTTAAGAGCACTGGCTGCTCTTCCAGAGGGCCTGGGTTCAATTCCCAGCACCAGATGTAAGAAAGGGACAGTAGCTGTATTGGTTAGTTTTTTTGGCAACTGGACACAAACTAGGGTATCTGAGAAGAAAGAACACCAATTGAGAAAATACCTATATCAGATCGCCGGTAGTCAAGCCT
This sequence comes from Cricetulus griseus, assembly GCF_003668045.3. Classification (NCBI taxonomy): domain Eukaryota; kingdom Metazoa; phylum Chordata; class Mammalia; order Rodentia; family Cricetidae; genus Cricetulus; species Cricetulus griseus. The sequence continues at coordinate 100,648,902 of NW_023276807.1, read as the reverse complement.
GTCTTGCATTTTCTTGATAAATCATTGATGTGGGAAGGCTCTGCCCATGGTGAATGGAGCCACCCCTGGGCAGGGGTCCTGGGTTCTGTAAGAAAGCAGGCTGAATATGCCATGAGGAGCAGGCCGGTAAGCAGCACCCTCCATGGTCCCTGCATCAGCTCCTGCCTCAAGTACCAGGCCTGACCTCCTCTAGTGACTGAGTGCGATCCAAGTATAAGCTGAAAAACCCTTTCCTCCCCAAGTTGCTTTTGGTCCTTGTGTTTTATACATAGCAATAGAAACCTAAACTGAGTAAGATAGGAGCATAAAAGATCAAAAGATGACATTTGTCATGCAGACTTAGATACTATCACTTCCTCCTTTAACAGCTGAACAGCCCAGAGGGAGATGCTTTTACTGATGAAAATGCTTTTCTCAATGTTGTTTTAAGCCAAAGACATATAAAATATTTTTAAATTTACAGTGAGGGTAAATCATATTCCCCATGATTGCATTTGTATACAAAAGGAAAAAAAAGGAAATGAAAGAAGTGTAAGTTTTGGATTAAGCATCATCTACTGCTCCACTGTCCATTTAGACTTTGGTTCTCTTACCTAGAATCTGACCAACCTCTTCTCTTGCATTAGAGTGCACACCTTTAGTCTTAACACTCGGGAGACAGAGGCAGGCGGATCTCCGTGAGTTTGAGGCCAGCCTGGTCTACAAGAGCTAGTTCTAGGAAAGGCTCCAAAACAATACAGAGAAACCCTGTCTCGAAAAATCAACCAACCGGGCTGGAGAGATGGCTCAGAGGTTAAGAGCACTGACTGCTCTTCCAGAGGTCCTGAGTTCAATTCCCAGCAACCACATGGTGGCTCACAACCATCCTTGATGAGATCTGGTGCCCTCTTCTGGTGTGCAGATAAACGTGGAAGCAGAATGTTGTATACATAATAAATAAATAAAATATTAAAAAAAGACCTGCCCACGCTGCTGGCTTTCTAAACAACAGAAACAGGTAAGAAAGCAGAGGGTGGCGCACGCCTTTAATCCCAGCACTAGGGAGGCAGAGGCAGGTGGATCTCTGAGTTCAAGGCCAGTCTGGTCTACAGGATAGCCAGGGCTACACAGAGAAACCCTGAGAAACCCTGTCTCAAAAAAAAAAAAAAAAAACAAAAAAAAACAAAAAATAGATGCTTAAACTAGATACCTTGAAAACAGAAAGGAGTCTACCAAACAGGGTACCTAAATAACCATCTCAGAATAAACAAATGGACATTCACCAAACCAAGGGAGGTCTGAGAGAACCTGGGTAAGAGCCTTTGCAGTCTGTGGATGTGGAATGTCGCCTCTCAGAGGCTTTCAGAGCTGCTCCTGCGTCCAGAGCTGTGCAGAACAGCACTTTAAGGCGTGGTGTTGGGGGGCTCCTCCCACCACGGCTGGACTGCAGGGATAGTCAGGTTGTGGTCCCCCACTCCCAGGCTTCAGTCCGAGTGGGGCGGCTGGATCAGACCACATGGGGCTGGCTTTCCACTGATCTGGGGTATGAATGCATCCACCCAGGTAACTCCTCTGATAAAAAGTATATTATTTTCAAAGCGATGGCAGTCAATGAAGACACAGCTCTTACGTGGAACAGGTTGAGAGATGGCTTATTTTGGAGCTGAATATGAGTGACCATAGCCAGGGAACACTCCAAATTCCATGTTCCAATGTGGAAGTTGTTCTATTAAGTTTTTAGAGCAAACAGGATAAAGAATGTCACAAAATGGGGGTGGAAAGATGGCTTAACACTTAAAAGCAGGTACTGGTCATCCAGAGGATCCAAGTTCGATTCCTAGCACCCACAACAGGTATAATCCCAGCTCCAGGGGGAATCTCACTCCTCTGGTCCCTGGAGGCACTGACCTATACATATACACACAGTTTCAAATAATAATAAATCTTTAAAAAGTCACAAAAAGACACTTTTCAAATACATTAGTAGAAACATCAGATGGAGTTTCAACTTGAAGGTGTAACTTTATTCTGGGATGTGTGTGTGTGTGTGTGTGTGTGTGTGTGTGTGTGTGTGTGTATGCTTATGGGTATATATGATGAGTGTGTATGACGGGTGTATTTAATGGATATGTGCACTGATGTGGATCACATGATGGGGCTATGTGCTGATGGCTATATACGATGGGCGTGTATGTTGACAAGTTGGTGTGCTAATATGTACTGTGTATTTTTCTGGCCTCATTTTGAAGCCTGAATGTTGAAACAGACACTTAAAAATGCAAGTATGTCTTGTGATCACCTATGTGGGAATAGGGCATGTTTCTAGGCTGGGTGGTCATGTGCACAAGCCAGGTGTGCCACCCTCATGTGTGTAGAGACAGAGGGCACAGATCTGCCTGCTTCTTGGACCACAGTAAGTGCTGTCAGTGTTCCTGGAATGAGTCACAGCCACACCCCTGCCAGCCAACACCCTACTGGCTCTGTGGCAGGTGGAGAAGACACAGCACACAGGGCAGGTTGGGAGGCAGCACAGAAACAGGTCCCTCTGTCTGTCTGTAAGACACTGAGAAGATTAAGGGTCTCAGAGCCCTGCTTTCTAAATCTGTGTCATGCACAGGGCAGAGCTTGTGACTCCATATGTGTTAACTTGCTTCCTGATGAGCCCTGCATTATGGTTTATGTCTGAACCCCAGGAGATCAGGTCCCCCCAAACCACAGGTCCTCCCTTAAGAGAGAAGCATGCCTGTAGGCAAAGGCAGGGAGGTACCAACAGAAGTCAAGAAATTGGCTTTTTTTCTTTTTGAGATTAATTACAACACTTCTCCCTTCCCTTTCCTCCCTCCAAATTCTCCCATAGACCTCCCTCACCGTCCTTCAAATTCCTGGCTTCTTTTTTAGCTGTTATTGCATACATATATGTATTTGTGTACATAAATATAACCTATTCAGTTATGTATGTATGTATGTTTTCGGAGCTCACCTTTTGGCACTGGGCAGCCAATTGCTATGCTCTTCCCTGGAAGGCCACCTCCCTCACTCCCAGTGGTTCTCGGTTGCCTATAGTTCTGTGTAAGGTTGAGACCTCAGGGGCTTTCCCCATCCACTTTGGCTTGTTCATTGGTGTCATCCTTGTTCAGCTCACGATTGGACAGTCGCATGGGTAAGACGTGACTTTTTTTTTTTTTTTTTTTCCAAGACTGGGTTTCTCTGGGCTTTGGAGTCTGTCCTGGAACTGGCTGGCCTCAAACTCACAGAGATCTGCCTGCCTTTGCCTCCCGAGTGCTGGGATAAAGGCGTGCACCACCACCACCAGGCAAGACTTGGCTTGTAGTAAATCTCTCTCTCTCTCTCTCTCTCTCTCTCTCTCTCTCTCTCTCTCTCTCTCTCTCTGTGTGTGTGTGTGTGTGTTTTCTATAAAATGGGGCTCTGGGAATATAGCTTGGTGGTGGAGCACTTGCCCAGCATGAATAAGGTCCCAGGTTTGACTCCAGCATAACTAGAGGGAAAAAAGAAACAGATGATCATGACCCAATCAGTGCTTGTCTCCTCTATTTCCTGAAATAGGGACCAAGATGGGACTAATGGGGGACTCAGCAATAGATCTGAGGCTGCCATATGGATGCCTGAGAGCCCTGTATCAGTTCTACAGCAGGTAGCTGTGGGTGGGCATGGTTAGAATTCAGGCCCACTGGTCCCCAAGGCAGGGGCATCTTTCTCATCCTGGTTCTTGCCTGTGCAACTTGGCTGGCAATCACAAGAATCTCTAGAGACACTGAGCTCCGGGGCAAGGGGCAGACAGACAGCAGACAAGCAAAGGAACCAACAGGAGCACCCGAGGTTGCACGAACCAGGCCAACGCAGTAGATGATGTAATATAGAGAGTGAGAACCCAGAGATGTGGGTGGTCAGGCTAGTGTCTGGAGAGGTGACGTCTCACTGTGGTCTGAATGACATGCAGGTGTGATGGGGACAGCTAGGGCAAAGGCCCCCAGTATTTAAGGGTCAGAGGTGAGTGAGTAAAGGGATTGTGCTTAATCAAGGAGCCCAGAGAGGAAGAGCGCCATGCACAAGCTCACAGAGTGCTTGTGCAAAGGCCAGAGCCAGAACTCTGGGCCCAGGACTCCCCTGGAGCAGTCATGGAGGCAGCTGCCTATTTGCCAAGCGCTGAGCCGGGGAGACCCACTATCCACACTGACTGTCCCCTGGTCTCCCTTCCACCATACAGTCTTTGCCGGTGATATTCCCACTGTCTTGAATGTTGTTCCTTGTTTTTGGTTGTTGTCATTATTTATTTATTTATTTGTTGCTAAACTAGCCTTCCTTCTTTTCAACTCTTAACTCAATGCCACAGGGCTGGAGCAATGGCTCCCAGGTTAGGAGCACACACACTGTTCTCATGTAGGACCCAAGTTTGGTTCCCAACTACCATGCCAGGTGGTCTTCATGGCCTGTAACTCCAGCTATAAAGGGAATCCAATGCCTCTGGCCCCACAGACACCTGCACTCACGTACCCACACACTTAATTAGAGATAAACTAAATCTCAAAAACAAAAGCTTAGTTCTTTCCTACTCGGGGCCACCAAGAGGGTTGTGTGTTTTCTCAAAAATGAGCTCATGTGGAAGCACTCTCTCTGTGACGTTGCATCTCTGACTACCTTCCCAACAGGCCTGTGGCTGCAGAGGGCAGAGCCACCATCTGCTGCCTTCATTGTGTCCCAGCCTAGCACACTGATACATACATACTAGGAGGAGGTGGGATTGGCCCTGCCCTCAGCCCAGAGAGGATGAAGACGGCTGATCCTGAGCCCACAGAAGGAGAGTCCTCACTACCCATCCCAACATCCCCACATCCAGAGCACCAGGTCTGCCAAATCAGATGATGGCTCTCTCTCACGGCTGCCCTGACCGCAGAAGGAGAAGGGGGCTTTCCTTGGCCTGGGCTGCTGGGAAGCTGTGGGTGGGAGGTGGTACCCGCAGAAAGACAGGCACCCCCCCAGCTTCCTGAAGCAGAAGGGAGCCGAGGCTGCGGCAGGCGCTGAGGTTGCCCACAGAGAGGGCAGAGGTTGGTCTGCAGAGGCAGGGCAGAGAGGCCTGTGGCTGCCCCGCCCTAGCTGAGTTCTGCACCCTACCCAGGAGGCTGTGTAAGCTGCCTTTGGCCTGGAGCTGCAGCCATCCCAGGAGGTAGTTGAGGATGCTCCTGTATCTGTGGAGGAACCTTAGGTGCATTGCCTAAGTCGACAAGGACTTACCATCTATTGAGTCACACAGTTGATGTCTCCAAGCCTGGTTCCTGCTCCTCCCCAGCTCCAAGGCCACCAAGGTGCTTTAAGTCCAGCTCATCATCTTCCCAGCCAGCCCCATCCACTGTCTGCCCCACCCACAATGGTGCTGGATCCCAGCCCATCCTTTCTCTCTCCACCCTTTATTCAATGCTCCTGCCCCCCCCCCATCCCTATGGATTATGCCTCCTGTCACTCCATGCAACACAGTTTAGACATCTCAGTCTTACCATACTTCTTCCACTCTCAAAATATCCACAATACCTTCCTTCCTGCCTTCCAGCCTGAAGCTGCCATTCCAGACTTGTCAAGTGCCAGCACACCCCTGCCCTGCAGCCTGGACTTCCCTCAGGCCCAGCACACCTCTGCCTGCAGCCTGGCCTCCTCTCGGGCCCAGCACACCCCTGATTGGCAGCTGAGCCCTCCCCCATTCCCTACCCCTTGCATTGTCCTGCTGCAGCTCAAGTATCCCCATCTCCTTGGTCTCCCCAAGAGAAGGACTGTGGGGCTTGCCTGTTGTAGTATGTAGAGTCTGCACTGGCCCCAGGCACATGTATGATGATGCTCAAGACGACCTGCAGTGGAAGTCTGAGACAGGGCTCGCTCTAAGCAGCTGCTTCTGAGCCCCAGTGTCTGAGGACCCATAGATAGCTTATGGAAATAAACCGGTGTTCTCCGCCCAGCCCTGTAAAGGGGCAGAGGACTCATTGCACTCCAGGGAGCTAGCCCTGCACTAGCTGAGGTTTCTGGGTTTTTTTTGGTGGGGGGCATGGCAGTCACAGGCCCAGTTGTTGATATCCATCACACACTTAGAAGCTGAGCCCAAGGAAACGGCTTAGCTGTTGAGAGCAGTTGCTGCTCTTGGATCCTAGAACTCAAATGGAGCTTTACAGCTGCTCGTAACTCCTGTCCTAGGGAATCTGACACTCTCTTATGGCCTCTGTGGGTGCCAGGCAACAGATATATGAAATTAAAAATAAATAAATAAATAAAATTGAAAAGTTCTCTAGGACAAGAGGCCTGATGGTCGGAGAAGGGGTCCTAGCAGATATAGTTTATGTTCCAACGAGCCCACAATCTGGATACTCTGTCCTGTACACAATTGAGCACCTGGAGCTTCCGACCTCATTGTCCCATCTGTCTTTTTTTGTTTTGGTGCTAGAAATAGAAACGTGGGCCTTAGCCAGGTGTTGGTGGTGCACACCTTTAATGCCAGCACTTAAGAGGTAGAGGCAGGTGGATCTCTGTGAATTCAAGGCCAGCCTGGTCTACAGAACAAGTTCCAGGACAGCCAGGGCTGCACAATAAAACCCTGTATCTATATCTTCCTACATATTTTTAAAAATTATTTTAAAATTTTATTTAAAAATGTGTGTGTGTGTGTGTGTGTGTGTGTGTGTGTGTGTGTGCGCACACGTGTGTAAGTACAGGTGCCTGCAGGGCCAGACCAGTCAGATCCCCCTGGAGTTGGAATTACAGGCAGTTGTGAGCCACCTGACATGGGTTCTAGGACGTGAACTTGGGTTATCTGCACAAGTATTCCTACTCTTTAACCACTGAGCCATCTCTCGTTTCCTACACTTTGTTTCTTAACTTATTTATTTTACTTTATGTGTACTGTGTTTTCCCTGTGTGGTGTCTGTGCACCCGACGCCCTTGATGGCTGGAAGATGATGTAGCCCCTGGAATTGGAATTACATGAGCCATCACATGGGTGCTGGAGACGGAACCTGGATCCTCTACAAGAGCAACAAATGTAACCACTGAGCCATCTCTCCAGCCCCATCTACCTTATTTTTTTTTTTTAGACATTTTCACTGAATCTGACACTTACCATTCTTCCTGGGACACTTGGCCATCTTGCTTCAAATCTGTCTGTTCCCAGTGCTGGGGTGGAAGGCACCTGCTGCCACCAGGGTTCTTAGGCTCAGGTACGTGTGACTGTGCATCCGGCCCTTTACCCTCAGAGCCACCTGCTAACCATTGTTTCAATATTAACTTTTAAAATAATTTTGTGTGTAGGGGTGCTTTACTGGCTAGTGAGTGTGTGCCTGGTGCCTGCAGCACTAGAAAAGGTTGTGAATCCCCTGAGCCATCTCTCCAGCCCCACCCCCTCGTCCCAGCTTTAACGTGATTAACTTCTTTTCAGTGAGAGATGGAGACCTTAGAGGCAAAAATAAATATGACTTCTGCTCTTACCTTACTTTGCCTTCACAGGCCAAGCCTCAGTTTCCCCTCTGTACAGTGTGCTGTTGAAGCCCACTTCCCACTGACAGGATTTCCTGGGTAAAGTGTAGAGCTAGCACTGCCTCAGGCAGGTTTATAAGATTCCTTCCTTCCTTCCCTCCCTCCCTTCCTTCCTTCCTCCTCCTACCCCCTCCCTCTTTCTCTTTCTCTTTACTTTCCTCCCTCCCTCCCTCCCTCCTCCTCCTCCCTCCCTCCCTTCCCTCCTCCCTCTTTCCCTCCTTCCCTCCCTCCCCGCTCTCTCCTTCACTTCCTTCCTTTTTGATGCTTTTTTCTTTTCTTTTCTATATGTTCTTCTCTTAGTCTCTGTCCCCAACAATCTTCTGCGGTCCATGCCAGGCCTGTCCAGACAGTCCACCAAACTCCTTGTGGCACCAAGAAAAAGGTCACAGTCCACAGTGGATCAAGAGGCCCTCTGCATAGGCAGCGAAGCTCCCTGTTTCCTGGAGTGTCCCCAAGGGCTGGGCTTGCCCAGGGAGGGACGAAGGTCCTACAGCAGGTGGGGCCCTAAAGCCTGGGGCAGAGAGCAGATCAGATGGGCCAGGTAGCTTCCCAGGTTCTGAGGTGGGTGCTGGGGCAGGGGCAGCTATGGGCCTGTGGCTCTTCTTAGGGCAGAGGCAGGGGATGGCTGCTGTGCACACAGCCTGTGGCAGGTCTGAGTCAAAACACCTAAGGCCGACCCCAGCTGGTCATGAGGAGAGCTGCCCAGTCATTGCCTTATGCTGGCTTGGGTCACCCAGACAGGCTAGGCGCGGCCCAGTCAGCTGTGACTCAGGCCACAGTGGCCTTGCCACGCAGCCCAGGGGCATCAAGTACAGGGACGCCCCCTCCCCACACCCAACCCCGCTGCTTCTCCTTCCAGTAAGCCAGCACCACCGTCCCACCCGTGTCAGGCTCTGTCTGTGGTGTGGGCTCTCTACCTCTTGGGTCCTCAGCTTGGGGGTGGGGTGGAAGTGGGGGGAGCCTCCGGCCACCAGCTCTGGACGGAAGTCAGGTGGGGGGCAGGGTGAGGAGCCAACGCCAGAGAAACCTCAGCAGGAGAGGGAAGCAGAGGGGCCCAACCACGATGGTGTTGCCCTGAAGACTGGACAATCTGTGCAGACTGTGGAGGGCTGCGACAAGCACAGAGACCACGGTAGGCTTCCCTTGAGGGGGCAGGATTGAGGGGCGCTGCTGCTCCCTGCACTTATCCCAAGGAGGGTAGATAGTACATCAATCGCTCCCCTGTGCCTGAGGGGCGCCTGGTGGCCCACACAACTCTTAAGGTCTCAGTCTCCCTGTCTGTAACGGATACGGTAAGGCAGGTTTGTAAGGCTCTCTTGGAAGATGTTCAGGCAATGTTGGAGACGAGCTGTGAAAGTGCCCTGTGGGTTAAAGTTCATGGGAGGGGTAGAGGGCAGTGGGGAGAGCACATGGCTTCAAATCTTGCACTGTATGATCATGGTAGGGTCAGCTTAATTCCAAAGGTAGTCTTGGTTCCTGGGATCGCAAGGGACATTCAGGTTCCTTTCTTTTTTTCAGAGCAGTGAAGTTCTGAGCCTACAGAGGCCTCATTTGTCCTGTCCTTCCAGAATGGGCTGCCATGGGCCCCTGTGGTGCTCTGGGGAACTTGACTAGCCAAGGTCATCACTCCTCTGCCTTTGACCTTGGGCCAGATCAGAACTTGCTAATCTGTGAACCTGGACATCCTAGCCCCAGGATAGTGACAGAGTGAGGGAAAACCAGAAACCAAGTCTGGGCAGAGACCCAAATTGGGGGGGCTTGTCACCCAAAAGTAAAAGAGGCACTCATCTTTAACTTGTGGTCAGTGTTTCTCCAAACCTGGTAGGGGCTGCCAAGAGGATGGGAAATTGTCCCCAGGATCCTGTCCATTCAGTGCCATGCTGGGACAGGATAGGATAGTGGGGAGCCTATGACCACAGATGGCACAGCCGGGTGTCGCTGGGTTGGATCTGGTTCTTGCCTCTTGTTGTGTGGATTATGGCAGTTCATTTTCCTTCTCTGGGTCACCCTGACCTCCTGTAAAACAGAGAACCTGATCCCTACCTGGAAGAACTGTCAGGGCAAGGTGGGAACAGATAGCAGGACCAAAAGGGGTGCAGCCCCCTCCTCCGGAGCCCTCTCACCAAGGCTACACCCTATTGCGCACTGCACATGGTTCTCACACCCCCTTGTGGCCAGTCTTTTGGACTTTACCCTGGAGATGTTGGGGTAAATCCTCTCTGGGAGCCTTTGGAAGAGCCTTCTTCCCCTGTGGTGGCCTATGTCCACCCCCACCGTGAGCCCCAGGCACCCACTCACTTCCTCAAAACCATCAATCCAGCCCCACCCACCTGCTTGCTCAGGCTGAGCTGTCTCTATTGCTGTACCTGCCGCCCCTGGGCAGCGGGAGGCGCTGCTGTCCATGGCTTCAAGCTGCTGAAAGTTTTCCAGGATACTGGGAGGACCATCCACATCCCCAAGATTGATGACGGGATCTAGTCAGGGAAATGGGGTCTCAAGAAGCAAGTCTTCTCTGGAGTCCTCACAAACAAACCAGTTTTGAAGCCCTGGGGTCCTACCACCTTGGAAACTCAGGACAGGCACCAGGTTATATACCACTGAGGATGGCCCACTGATTTGCTGTGTGGCTTTTGGAAAGTGTCATCCCCTCTCTGGGCCTCACCTTTGAAGTTGTACCAGATAAAGATGTCAATAATAAACGCATATCTGTGGCTTTGCCAACATATGATTTACGATACTGTTACCAAGTTTGCACATGCTGAAAGTGAGGTTTGAGCGATGGCATCTCCTGCCTCAGGTGGCACAGCCTGTAAGTGACAGAGCTGGGACTGGATCTGAGGTCTGATACATTCCAGGGCCCCTGGCCCTTCTCCTCCAGCCAACAAAGTCACACCCTACCTGGAAAGATAGGCAAGAACTCTGTTTGGTGGGGGTGGGGTGCTAAGACAAGAGTTAGAGGTGACCCTCTTCTATCTAAGAGGGTAGTCAGCTACCAGCCTGTAGGTCATAGTTGGCACCGGGGAAATGCTACAGCAGAGGGCTTTACAGAACGCTGTGATACAGGGCCGGGCACAGGTCCCACCTGGAAAGGGAGGGAACGGAAGCAGGGTCCAGGGGTGCGGTGGGGTGAGGCCTGCTGGGCAGGAGATCAGAGCGGATTGTGTCATGGAGCCATGTGGCTGATAAGCGCTGGCCACCTGGCCTTGGCAGGGGGAGGTGCTCCCCTGGGGTGACAGGTCCAGAGCCCCTTTCAGACCTGGCTGCCCCCAGTACCTCCTGGCTGCCCCAGCCACCCTTCTGCTTCCCAGGCCCATCTCAGACAGGATGGGGTGGGGTGGGGATGCAGAGTTTTGCACACTTTATGACCCTGGACAATTCATTCAACTCCCTGAGCCTCAGTTTCCAACTGTGTCAAAGGAGAAATGCCTCCTATAGCAGACAGGATGGGAGCTGGAGGTCTTACGGTGTCTTCTAGGCACTCTGCCATGATTTTCTGGACTGGAAGGGAGGCCCCTGAGGTTGGTGGACAATGCCAGCCTTGGGATCTGGGAGTGTCATCAAGATTTGCTGAGGCCCAAGGGTCTGGTGTGGGACTACAGTCAAACCTATGCTTCCTGATAGGGTAACCAGTCCTGGCTGTGTCCCACTGTCCCTGGCAGCTCACCTACATTGTCCCCCACAGAATCCACAGCTTACTTTTCTTTCCCAGAAAGTAGGCAGTTTACCCTGAGGAATCTTTCTCCTAACCTTTCTGGGTACAGGACCCTTCATCCCACTCATCACACCATACTGTCATTCCTAACATCCTTAAAAATATTTTTTCAAAGCCAGGTGGTGGTGGCACACACCTTTAATCCCGGCACTTGGGAGGTAGAGGCAGACGGATCTCTGTGAGTTCGAGACTAGCCTGGTCTACAAGCGTTAGTTCCAGGACAGGCTCGAAAAGCTACACAGAAAAACCCTGTCTCGAAAAAAAAATTCTTTTCAAGTCTCCCTGGCATTGAGGGTTGAGACAGGGCTCAGGCCACCTCTTGGATCAGTTAGGAAGAGGGGACACTCTGCTGGAAGAGGGGACAGAGATGAGACCAGGCCCTACCTCTGTGGCCAGCTCCCAGCTTCCTGTGTGTCTGTCCACTGTTGTTTCCTGTTCTGTTTATTGCCTCCAAGTTCAGGAAACCAATGAGCGGCATCCCCCCCCCCCCCACACACACACCCGTGATTATTTAATAGCAGCCGTACTACGGTCTCTCTCTTTTGGAAAACCCAGTGGGAAAAGGAAGCTGTCAAGTCGGCTCTGACATCAGTGTTGTCCCTGTGCCAAAAGTCAGGGTGGCCAGGGTGGGAAGGGTAGGGCGGGGTGAGGAAACTAGCTGCTGGTGGCCCCTGTGACATGAGGCTGCCCCATGGTTCCCAGGGGCAGAGGCTAGACAGTGAAAGACAGGAATAGATACAGGGGCACATACATACACAGGCACAGAGTCATGCCTGTCTACCACTAAGACCTACTATCCCTTACAGACACACACACACACACACACACACACACACACACACACACACACACCAGAAGATTTGCAAAATTCAGCTGTCTTAGCACCCCTCCCACACACACAGGCAAACAGTGTAATTGAATGCACACACATGCATAATAGGGCCAGACACAGATAAACACAGACTCAAACTGACAGGGCACTCACTGCACATGCACACAGCTCACTGAGGCTTAGACACAGACTCCAAGCTTCTGCCTCACAGGGAGTCAGTCTGCAGGGCGCCCTCTTCTGGACTCAGCTTGGTCTCTGGGCCTAGGCCACCCTGAAGAAGCCCAGCCACTTCCTCCTCCTATAGTGTGTATGAAGGGCTCCTGATGTCCATGAGGAGAGGTTTGGTACTTGTGACTGTCCCCAGCCTCACCCAGGTAAGGCCAGAGCAGGGCAAAGAGCCCTGAGGGTCTGAGGCTGAGGAAGGAAGTGGTTTTGGAGAAGCCAGGCTCCACAAGGGACTTCGTCACTGTTCAGCCTGATTGATGCCAGGCTTCCACCCCCACACCGTGCCCCTGGCCTGCTCATACCTGGGCCCAAGATACACCTCTGGCCCGTTCCTGAGCTGGCTTTAGTGGCAGCCACAGTAAAAGTCAGGCAGCCCCTCTGGGTCAGGCTTGCATAGTAAGAACACGTGGGCACATACAGACAACTGGAAAGAATGCTTCAGGGAGCAAGCTCATCCTTGTTCTGGCAATGTCTAGGGACTTTGTCATTCCATTTCTCTTTGAAAGTGCTACTGGCACCTTGTAACTTGAACCTGTGACCCATAGGGTGATAGAGGCCAATGTGAAATCATTGCTCTCCTCCTCTGCCTGTGATAATAGTCCTGGATATTTAGGGAGAAGAGAGCCATAGCCTAAGTGCTTACACAACATGGACACAAAATCCTGGCCTAGGGTGATAGTAGCCTAGTCCACACAGATAGAGGGTTGCACGGTAGTGTCAGGGTGGGACCAACCACCCACTATGCCACAACCTGGCCTCTGGCCCTGCTGATGCTCAGCTCTGTGGGCTGCCACTTCCTTTGCAGTTTCTATCAGAAGTGAGGAGGGAAATAATCGCAGTCACTGATTCACCTCCAGGGGCTTGATTCCTGACGCAGGAATCAAGGAAATGTTAGGGCTGCTGGCTGATGGCCAGGCTACTTCTGGCTCTTCTTTGGCCCTGAGCGGGTGTCACTGGTGTCTGCCAGAGATGTGATGGGGTGAGGGTGAGAAGGGGCAGATTCCATGGCAACACTGGACCTCCCCAGGACCGTGAGACAGGCGGACTTGCTGGTACTCTCGGAGGCTGCCAGCTCCCAGGGACCATGCCCACACCAAGGACTGAGAGGACCCCAAGCCACCTCCACTCTAATCATCAGGACTATGCTGAATCTCCAAGCAGGATCCAAGTTCCTTACTCCCCCTAGCCAGAGTTGACAGAGCATCTATTTTGACTAATCTTTATTTTCTGAGGGGGAACTGAGGCTTAGAGAGGTGTCATTACCCAGGGCCACACAGCTGTTGTGTGTTTTGTGTTAGAGTCAGACCTCACGGTTTTCCTGGCTAAACAGCCCATACCACCCTCCACCTGGCAACACAGTTCACTTGTTCCAAGGGTAACTTATCAACTTAAGGATGTCAGTTCCATGGTTCATCAGAGTGAGGGCTTCAGGTCTGGTTCAATGACACCTTCATTTCCCAAGGTGGAAAATAGAGATGCCTCTGCCTTTTTGGCATCCACTATCAAGTCCATGCCAGGCACATTCCTGAGTTTCTCCCATTTCCTTTAACCACCTGTTGCCAGCTCTGGCCTTGAGAAGCACCCTGCAGCCTTTGGCTTCTTCCTCCTCGAGCTCGCTCACCTTCCAGGTGAGGTCACCAAAGCCCAGCTAAGGCTTTGTTTTTTGAAGAACTGAACTCCTCCAGGGGAGGGGAAGGTTGCAGGGAGAATGGGGCTGGCCGGGCTGTGGGGGCAGCTCAGCATCTGGGTCACCAGTCTTGGGGAATTCCCAGTGCCCGGAGAGCCGCTTACTTACCTGCTGAGTAACCACTGCCCACACAGGATGCCTGGCTGACAGGCCACCTCCCCAGAACCGTGCAAGCAGCCACTGCTATGTAGTCCTGTCTTCTGAGTCTGAGTGCCCCAGGGCCCAGGAAAGAGACAGAACAGCAGGCAGGCAAGGGGCTAGCCCCCACCCCCGCGTCCTTTCCCCAGGGGCTCTGCAGGGGGGCAGCTGGTGATTCAAATTCCTCTGAGCTGAGCTTCTCAGATGGGGTCTGGGGGTGAATCAGCTCCTGGGGGTGGTAAGGTCCAGCCAGCAACTGTCTTCAGCTCAAGTCTTGACTGTGATAGCTCTCTCTCTCTCTCTCTCTCTCTCTCTCTCTCTCTCTCTCTCTCTCTCTGTGTGTGTGTGTGATAGGTGTGTGTGTGTTTGTGATAGGGGTGTGTGTATGACAGGTATGTATGTATATGGGGGTATGGTAGGTTGTGTGTGTGTGTGTGTGTGTGTGTGTAGATCTGTGTTACAGGTTATGTGTGTGGGGTGCGTGTGACAAGGTTGTGGGGGGTGTGACACAAGGAAGGCACAGTACCAGTCCCCTCTGTCCTGTCTGATCAGAGGCATCCCTGAAGCTGAAGGCTGAAGGCTGTGGGATGAGGAATACCTGCTCTCCTGTCTGTTGTTGCCCTTGCTCTGGAATGTAAGTTTCTTTATTTCTAAACAGGACAAAGACCCCTGTTTCACAGAGGAGACTTTAGGGGTCTATGCTGACACATAGGAGGCTTGCCGGGTGTCAGGAGCCCTGCTGGACCCCAGACCCTCACAGCGAACTCATTGTGTGCATGTGTGTCATCATTCTCACTTAGAGATGAAGAAATTGAGGGTGAGAAGTGTCCGCTTCCCAAAAGCCACACACCCTGTGCAGCACTGAGCCCAATCTCCAGCCTGCATCTGAGTGAGGCCAAAGTCCACACATTCTTCAAACCACCTTTGCCCAGACTGCTTTCATGGTGTAAAATGCATAATAACATAAAAACAAAAATAAATAGCATCTGCTTTGAGTGTTCCCTCTTGCCCAGGGCTGTCTGCTCCAGAACCCCTCCAGAGCCCTCAGAACAGGGCAATGTGTTTCTACTTGAAGCAAGAAGGGGCAGGAGAGCACCAAAGCCAGATGAACAGGTCAGGGCTGCGTGGGCTGGGGGGGGGGGGGGCTGGGCTGAAAGGGGGGGGCAGGGCTTCCTGTTGAAGTCCTTATTCCCTCATAGAAGGATCACTGTGGGCTGTAAGTCCTGGCTTGTGCACCCTTATGTAGTATGTGCCTTTACTCAATAGCCCTTCGCTCCCACAAGTAAAAAACTAGCATCTCTGATGTTCTAGGAGAGAGTCGTGAATCTTGAGTGAAAGTCAATGGAAAAATCAAGTCAGACTGGCCATATATATCAAAGAGAATGGGAGAGCTCTGAGGGGCTAGGCCCCAGGCTAGTCTACAGGCTCACTTCCTGGAGAAAGGACACAGCCACTTGCAGACTGCACCTAAGGCCTGGCATGGCAGCCCCTATCCCTGTGTGGAAACTGCCTGTCCCCCTCATCCTGAAGCCTGTCAAACCCTCAGTGTGCAGCGTGCAGGAGCTGGGCAGGCTGCAGATGAAATCACAGCTGGAAGGGGCTGGGCTGGGGCTGCCACTCCAGGGTGGGGCCCAGGGTCACAACCCTGGGATCCAGCAGCCAAGAAGGGAGGATGCCTTCTGCAAGGGAGCAGAGGGGAAACACACACAGCAACATAGAGAGGGAGGGACGAACGCAAACTCCAGCTGAAGCCAGCCACGTTGCAGGCAGCTTGAAGACAGAGGCTCAGTTCTGCTTGGAGACCTTTCCTGGCATCTCCCCAGAGGCCCATCGCAGGTGGTGCTCAGACATGGGCTGGAGCAGGAAGCAGGGCCTGGGGCATCGAGGGGCCCAGAGCACTGGGGGAGAGCGGACTAAGTCAGGTACTGTGAGAGGGGAAACTGAGGCACAAAAGAGTGTCAGCTAAGGGCCTGAAATGAAAAGGCCCTCATGTCAGTGTTTTCTAGAACCTATTCCCACTTCCTATTTCCTGTAGGGTGGAGCTAAGATTAAATGGCTACTGAGGGGGGCCTGTAGTACCAATGTGTGTTTTAGGGATCCAGAGGTCAGTGCAAGGCCTGGAGTCCACTGGAAGGATGCAGAGGAATGGAGCAGTTAGGGATGTGGCCTCCATCAGCACTGGAACACTCAGTGAGGGGGCTTAGCCTTGGGGGACAGGCGATGGGTAGAAAGGACCATGGTGGGTTTCTGGGCTGATAGTCTTGGGACCCATGTTAAGGAAGCTAGGCTAAGTGAGTGTGGATGTCTGGAATACGTGATGGTGGAGCTGGAGCTGATTTAAAGTCAAGTGCTCTGAGGAGCTCTGGTGATGCGGGGTTGGGATGTCTCCAGTGTGTAGCTGCCAGATAACTTATGTGTACAGGAAGAGACAAGGTGTGCTGGGATACAGGGAGAAAGAAAGGGTTCCTGGCCTCTGGATCCCCCCCACCCCGGGAAGTACCAGATGGGAGGGGCAGTTTTACCACTCTACTATCCAAGGTTTTGCCAAAAGACCACAAGGAACAAGAATCAGGATGGGGCAGGGTGTATGTGTGGCAGGGTGGGGGCAGGGTGGGGGCAGCAGCAGGCACAAGGGTTCATCCTGGTAGGATTCAAGAACTTCTGAACAGATCCTGGATGTGCCTGGAGGCAAGAGCTGGGGCTATGGAGATGACCAAAGGTGCTTCAGAAGCCAGACACAGCTTTGGAAAACCAATTGTCCCATTTGGATCTGGAGTTAGGTCAGACATAAGGGTTGGGATAGGGTCTCCAGGTCTGGAAGGACCCAGTGGCTCTGGGGTCAGCATAGCCCTAGGTAGGTGAATCTGGTCAGTACTCTCACCTCATGCTGTCTTATGTTTAGCAAGGAGACCTGATCTCATTTTACCCCATCCTCTTCCTCACTGTCCCTGAGACAGCTGTGATCTATCAGCAAGCACCCACACCAGGTGTTAGGACCCTGCCTCAGACAATTGGAGCACCTGTTGGAAGTCACCTTCCTACCCTGAGGTCAAGCACCAAGGGGCTTCCAAGAAGTGTCTGGGGGGCATCAGCCATTCCTCAGCACCCTAAGGAGGCTGGGGTCCCATTTTGCCCAGTCTCCCTGGGCAAATAGAAAGGCTGAGTCACCTTCCAGAAGTACCTCCCTAGCCGGTTCCCAAAGAGACACAATTTCATGTCTTCCCAGGCCTCACAAGTACCCATCAGTAGAGGAGGCATGCTGATGGATGTAAGGGGCCAGAACCTTTGACCCAGTGGCACCATACCCCCTGTAGTCTCTCTCTGCTCACTGGCAATGGGCAGGCTAGAGAAAGGCCACCCCTAAAGTAGCTTCTAGCGTCCACGTTCTGCTCCACTTTATGACCGTCTAAAGTCCAAAAGAGCCACAGCCCCCATTCCTGGAAACTGCTTCTCAGTGGAACCCCAGCCCTATTCCTCCTGCTGCCCCGCAAAGCTCGCCCCTCCCCAAATAAGGGGCCACAAAGGCAGCCTCTGGTCTGTTGTCACCCACCCCCAACCCAGATGAACCTGGGGCGTCTGAAGGGCACAAAGTTGGGGACCCCAACTGAATTCCCCTGAGAGCCCCTTCCCACCAGACCTAACTGCAAACAACGCCCTGAGCAAGCCACTCAGGAAAACCACAGGGCGTTTTTTTGTTAAGACTTCATTATAATTTTATCAATCAAATTCTTAGAAGAAGGAAAAAGTCTGCCCTACCCACCCTCCCCCCTCACTCGCCCCCCCTCCCCCCTTCACTCTTACTTTCTTCCATTCATAATTTCCTATGATGCACCTCAAACAACTTCCTGGACTGGGGATCCCGGCTAAATATAGCTGTTTCTCTGTCTTACAACACAGGCTCCAGTATATAAATCAGGCAAATTCCCCATTTGAGCATGAACTTCTGAAAACGGCCTGCATCTAAGGTCTCCTCCAAGGCCCTCTGGAGTCCAGCCCATAATGAAGGTCTTGGCCGCAGGTAAATCCACGCGCCCGGCGCGGATTGCGAATCCCCGCTGTGGGCGCGCCGGCAGCCTGGGGCGCTGGGCGAGCACTCGCGGGACACCCGCCTGCCGCGCCACTCGGACACTTGGGGCGCCCGCGCAGTCCCGGGCCAGCCGGAGGCGCTGGGTGGCGGCCGGGAGCGAGCGCCGCACATGGTCCGGGAACCGCGCGCCCAGTCCGCCGGGTCCAGCAGGTTGGAGGCGAGAGACCCGGTCGGTGCAGCCTAGCTCCACCGCCTCCTCTCCTCGCCCCACTGCTCTCCCGCGCTGCTCTTGCTTCTCCGCTGTCGCCCGGATTCACTCTCCCTCTTTCTTTTTTTCTTTCTTTCTTTCCGCTTTCTCTTTTCCAACTGCGATCCGGGCTGCTCCCTGGGAGGGGCGCAGGCGGCTGAGCAGCTTGCAAACTCCGGCCAGGACCGGCGCAGGTGCCGCTTCCGTCGGCTAGTCCCTGGAAAGCTGTGATTGGCGCGAGGTGAGATGCGGGTGTGGGTACCCCCGTAGCTATCCCGGGGCCTTAACAGTGTCTGGGGATGCTGGGATCTGCGGGGATAGCCAGGGGATTGAATTTAAGGGTCTACGGTCTTTTTAGTCCCAGCATGGCGAGTTTAGGTGGGAGGTTTCCAGCCTCCAAGAGTTGATTTCAGCCCGTCACCTTCAGGTGTCTTCAACCGGGCGTTGGAAAGCTTGGGCTGGGGTGAGGGGGCCCGAGTAGCTGAAAGTGAAGGAGGGGCAGGCGCCCCGGGGGAGGGGTGATCCTGGACAGGCCCGGACAGCTCCCGGCTCCCCTGACACCTTTCGCTTTCCTCTTGCGTGCCTGCCTGCGACCTTTTCTCTGGTCTCTTTCCTGGTTGCACCATTTCCTCTCACCTCAAAGTGTGTGGAGTTGGGGCGCGCGCAGGGTGGGGGTGTAGTAAGTTTGGGTGAAAGATGATTTGGGTGGAGAGTGGGGACCTGCAGAATAAGCAGGTGGAAGGTCCTCCTAGGGGACCTAATTGAGGAAGGATAGTGATGGGATTAGAGGCAATTGGCCTAGGGAGCTAGATTCAGGCTGCAGGTTTGAGAAGAGAGGCTCAACGAAAACCGTGGCCCCAGCCTCCATGGTCCGCAGGGCGTCCAGTTTGGAGTTCTAGGCTGCAAAGGACCGATGAACTTCAAGAAAGCTAGGAAGAATCTGGCCCATCCTAGGAGAGGGTAGACAGACTTCTATCTCTTCCCCTCTGCTGGACCTAATGCCATCCTGCTAGGGACCAAGCTTTGAGGCATTGACTTCCTGAGGGACAGGACTGCACGGTTGAGTGGCCCCTGAACCCATCTTCTAGCTAGTACAAATGGCTCCTGGCCTGATACCTTGCTTCTCCACTCAATCCAATGGCACAGATAGGGAAACTGAGGCCAGGAAGCAGGGAAAGAGAAAGCAGAGAGAACTGGGGCAAGAGACCTGGAGCCAGGGAACCAGGGAACTGCAGCAGAGCAGTGAAACTGTGGGGGGGGGGTAGAGGAGTAAATGGGCTTCTCGCCCAGCCCCCATACAGGGAGCCTTGAGCCAGTCAGTCTTCCTGCCTTTCCGTTCATCCTTCTCATCTCTTCCCAGGAGTTGTGCCCTTATTGCTGGTTCTGCACTGGAAACACGGGGCAGGGAGTCCCCTTCCCATCACCCCTGTTAATGCCACCTGTGCCACACGCCACCCATGCCATGGCAACCTCATGAGCCAGATCAAGAATCAACTGGCACAGCTCAATGGCAGTGCCAATGCCCTCTTTATATCCTATGTAAGTTATCTTCCTGGGATCCTGAGGAAGGTGGGAAGCTGGAGGGGAACCCTTAGGAGCTGGAAGACACAGTGGGGAGGGACTCTGTTCCAGCAAGCCCATACATCCATGGCTTCCTCCTCACACTCTAGACTAGACTAGACACTGGCAGTCATTCCTCCAAGGTCACCACTGAGTGGAGGGCAGAGCTGGGGTGAGAGGTGGGCACTTGCCATGCGCTGTCAGTCCTTGTCACACAGCTCAGGGTGGGCAAAGAATGATGAGGCAGTGAGGGGGGGTGTGCCATTGAAACGTTGGGGTGCTCAGGAAGACACTGCCCCCGCCGCCGAGGTGATTAAAAGTGCAAGTGTGTGTGGTGTTCTGGCTGAGGTGATGCCTGTGAAATGCCACATTTCCTCTCTATCCGATTATGTCACAGTGACCTTGACGAGTGAGTTCACACTTCTGATCATTGCTGACTCATGATTCTAGTTGCCTACAAGGCAATAAGTTGAGTCCTCATGTCACAGGTGGGGAAACTAAGGTGCAAGAGCTTGTCCCAAGTGTTGGTGGCAATCTGGAATACTCATCTGACTCCCATGTCATCTCTCCTCTGTTCCTTTATTCTTTAGTACACAGCTCAAGGGGAGCCATTTCCCAACAATGTGGACAAGCTGTGTGGGCCCAACATGACAGATTTCCCTCCTTTCCATGCCAACGGGACAGAGAAGACCAAGTTGGTGGAGCTGTATCGGATGGTCGCATACCTGAGTGCCTCCCTGGGCAATGTCACCCGGGATCAGAGGACCCTGAACCCCGATGCTGTGAGCCTCCACGGCAAGCTCAATGCCACTATAGACACCATGCGTGGGCTCCTCAGCAACGTGCTTTGCCGGCTGTGCAACAAGTATCACGTGGGCCATGTGGATGTGACCTATGGCCCCGACACCTCCAGCAAAGATGTCTTCCAAAAGAAAAAGTTGGGCTGCCAGCTCCTGGGGACATACAAGCAAGTCATTAGCGTGGTGGCCCAGGCCTTCTAGACAGGAGGTCTTGAGTATGCCATGGACTGAGGTTTTTCAGAAGCAGGATCCAGATGTAGGGAGGGGAGCTCAAAGTGTGTTGGGGATTGGGGCATTGTTAAATGCAAAGGGGGCTGCTGGCAGACCCCAGGGATTTCTAGACACTCACTGCACTCTGTGCTGGGCCATGATGGAGTCCAGCAAAGCTGAAACTTCCATGGACAGGGCCTCCACATAGCCCAGCACTAGCTAGAAATGGCAATGAGGGTGTTGGATTGAGGAGGTTAAGTGTGGGTGAGATTTCTGTTCTGCTGACTCCATCAGCCCCTTGTTCACTAGGGCTGGGGGGTCTCCTGGCCCCTGCAGAATGACCACCACCTGGGCCTTTGCTGTGCCTTTGAGAGACTTTGGAAGACTTGGTTGGAATGTGGGCAGGCCAGAGAATCCAGAAGGACTTCTTGTCTTTTTGAAGTTTTGTGGGTGGAAGACAGAGAGGGTACACTGTGACGGAATGTATCTTCAGGCTTAGGGATTGTCATGCCAGGTGGAAGATTCTAGAAGGTCACTAGTGTTCAGGCTCTTAGGGAAGAAGAGAGGCCATCTTCAGGTCTGGAAAGGAAGTACCTGGAAGAGGACGAGCCCATCAAAGCCTGATGGGCTCATTCTTTTCTCTGCAGTTTCCCCTACAGCCTGGCATGGTTGGGGTCTCCTGGCTGGACCTGGAGGTGGGTGTGCACAGGTAGGAACAAGCAGGTTGCAAAGGCAGATGAGGAGGTTCAGCAGGTTCCCAGAGTCCTCCCAGGGAAGGATCTGTACCTCTAGGAGCCAGGGAGGGAGCAAGGCAGCCATGCTGGGGTAGTTGCAGACTGCAGGTTTCATCTGCTTTTGTTGACCCCGGAGGACAGACAATCCTGAACTGACAAACTGGTAGCTTAGAATAGAAGGTTAGGTCTGAGGCCCTGGTGGTCACACAATGGTACTTGAGGGGACCAGAGGCTGTCTTGGGTCCCGAGAGCATGGAGAAGCAGAACTTGAGGTCAGGGTCTCAGGGATGCTAGAGATCCCAGAGTGCTGTGTATGACCCAGTGCTGCTGTCTATTTATTACTATATCCTATTTATGTTAACTTATTGGTGCTTTAAATGGCAACGTTAATTCCCCGAAATAGCATGAGGCCCCTCACATGGGAGCCAGGGTCAAGCCTCACCTAGTGGGGTCTGGTCTGGGAGCTGATGATACTACAGGTAGGATAAGCCTCACGTGTGAAGCCTAGAGAAGGGTTAAGTAATATTAGAGAGTTGGCTAGCTCCCCTGCCTCCCACTGTGACTCACTCTGAGGGTGTCAGGGTCCCCCAGAAGGAGCTAGGCCAGTTTGTGGAGTGGATAATTCCCCTTTGGTCTCCAGGGGGGTGGAGCAGTTTGTGGTTGTTGTTGTTTTGTGCCACAGTGCTCTCTGGCGCCCCCTGGATTCCTGCTATGCGGTGCACCATTCATAAAGAAATGAATGGCTCTGGGACCTTGGGCAAAGTGGATTCCTTGTTCTTCAAAGAGCAGCTGAAAAGCACTGAGACATCCTTACTCGGCATCCAGCATGCTTCCACTCAGCATGGAAGCTCCTCGGGTGGCCTAAACACTCACAGAATGCAGGAAGTTGGGGCAGTGCAGGCCTTGAATTGGGCCTGAACGGCTGCCCAGTGCTCCGGAGAAGGGGAGAGCAAGGCCTGAGAGCAAGGCCTGAGATGCCTGGGACGCCAACCAGGAAGCTGTGCTCCTTGCTTCATCGCTGCCTTCCCACTCCCGCCCATGTCTGGGCTCCCAGGCAGGGAATCCGATCTGATCTCTCCTTTGTGCTGGGGCCAGACAAGCAGAGGAACGCCCTCGATCTGGGAGCAGGGTAGGGGGAAGGCAGCCAAGCCGGGGCAGTGGCTGACTACAGTGCTAGCTGCCTCTCAACCTCTGAGCAGGGCAGTCCCTTGCAGTTTAGCTGCAGGATTCTGCTTCATGCATTTTTGCACCTTTCTTTGTCATTCTCTAAGCACTTTACCTGGATGGCAGGAGGCTAGCCCCTGAAGCTCTGGGTAGGACGGGCCTGTAACCATGGGTGCAGCAAGGAGACTCATATGTGGCAGCACACTGTGGCCCTGCTCTCCTGCTGCTGCAGCAGGCCCAGCTCAGGACTGGCTGCCCAATTCCAAGCTGAGAGGCAACTTGTCTAAAAGCCAAGATGATTCCACAGCTGGGGCCTGCTGGGTCTTGCCATCACTTCACAACCTATGGGCATGGATTCTCTGGGCTCAGCCCACCTGGCAGCTTTGAAGGCTCAGGGACCAATGGACTCTTCCTCTGAGTGCACAGCCTCTGGCTCCACAATACAACCACCACCTGCCTACATCTGACTCCAGCAGTTTAGAGCCATTTTGCACAGCATCCCAGAATCATGGAGCCTTTGGGCAAAAGAACACTTTAGGGGCAGGCAGCTGTGCATCTTGGTATCTTACACCTGCTAGTGTTGACTCCCATTCGGCATGATAGGTAGTGCGCCTGGGCCAGAGGAGGAGGGATGGGGCATTTTGAAGTTTATCAAGAAAGAAGTTTATTTATTATTTAAAACGTCAAACCTGAAAGCACTGATAGTTCACTGGTCTCTCCTCCCTGTCCTTGATCCTTACTCAAGCAATCCAGCTCTGCTTTGCTGACTCTCTGGAGCAGACATGGCACTGTGGGCCAGGACCCTAGATTCTTGCATGGGAATGGCTTAAGATGTGCAATGGTGTGGCTGTCTGCATTTGAATGGTCCCCAATCTCAGCCCAGGTTCTCCTCTGCTGGTTCAGCCTGTGGGGCCTTAGCTGTTTCCCTTTTCCTTTTCATTGGAAAGGACTTGGCCTTGGGTGACAAATTCCTCTTTGATGAATGTACCCTGTGGGAATGTTTCATACTGACAGATTATTTTTATTTATTCAATGTCATATTTAAAATATTTATTTTTTATACTGAAGGAGTACCTTTTTTAAAAAGAAAAAATGAATTAATAAAGCACCCGCTCTTGTCAAGTCTTCTGAAGTGTATTGCTATGGGAGTGGGGAGGGCTTGTTGGGACTTGTCTGGACAAAGGACAGAAAGGTGGGAAAATGAGGTCTCCTGCATTGGGCATCAGCAGGGATGGGGGTGGGGGTGAGGTGGGATTTTTAGCCCAGGAATAACAAGGTGAGTGGTGTCCAGAATATGAGATGCTACCAAGAAAGAAGACAGATTACTTCCATGGATGCTACTGTGTCATATTACTACGAACTAAGCACTCACAGCAGCCCAGTTGATGTGTTTCCGTTTAGCTGAGGAGGAAACTGAAGCCCAGAGAGATGGAACTACATGCCCAGAGTAATTTGAAATGTTGAGGTCACCCCTCCCATTGAGAGGTGCAGCTAGTCCCCAGACCAGTGGGTGTGGGCCTGTTTGGCTTCAAGCCTTGTGTTCTTCCCTTTGCATGGAATTTCAGGGGCTTGGAGATGCCAGCTGTTTGGGGCTTTGTCACCCAGGAAGGGCCCATAGTGACATAATGGGCTCAAAAGACCTGCGAGAAGGAGCCAGCTCCTAACAGAATCGCTGGGCTAACTAACCAGCCATGACAGCTTTTCTGCTGGGCTTTTTGGGGTACAAGTGGCTCCCCAGGGACACTGCTGTCACCCCATTCCCTCCCACTGAAAGACGTCTTCTCTACAGCGACCTTTCTTCTATTCCTTGGGAACAGTGGGGTTCAAACTGCGTAGCCACAGACTGATGTGTCTGGTAGGTTCCCTAAACATCTCTGGCCTTTGGTCTGGGGTTTGAGTCTGGGGCTTCCCTGGGAGATTCATTTTGGAGGGTAGGGCAGGGTTTCTGCATCTATGAATTGGTGCACAAATGTGTGTGTGTTGGTTGTTGCCTGGAAGCTTGGGCTGGTTGAGGCAAGGGCTAACACTTCTGGGAAGATGCCTTCTTAGAAAATCTTGGGAGTCAGGGTCAGGGGACTTCCAGAGCCATTGGAGACCTTCACCCAGCGCCCCACTGTCTCCTCTGTGCCAGGACAGGACCCGCTGTCTCCCATTTCTCCAGAGCTGCTTGGCCTGCACTTCACTGGGCGCTGATTAGGAACATGGAATGGTATCATCTCCCTCCAGCAAGGACAGACTGCAGCATCAGAAACCAGTCAGACCCCAGGGCGTCTGTGGGGAAAGGAAGGCCACCCTAACCTGCTCTCCTGAGTCCTCTATAGAAACTGGAGCACAGTGGCCCAGGCCTGGCAATCAGCTACAGAGAAGACCCTGGATTGTCCCCTTGCAGGAAGCTGCAGCTGTCCTTTCCTCCAGCCCATACATGTGCACTGCCCCACCCGAGCAGGCCCTTATCCATCCTTAATCCTTATCTATGGTTCAGGGAAAGCAGGTTGAAGTTTTTTAAAAGCACAGGCAGGAGCTGCAGGGATGTGGACCTAAGGTGGCCTCTGGGGCTGGTTTTCTCACCCAGGTCTTTGGTTCCTGGATTGAACTGACCACCTGCCTGCCCTCTGGGAGAGAGCCCTGGCCTGAGAGAACAATGGAGTATTAATTGGCTATTGGGTCATTCTTGAGAGGCTGGTGGCAAACAACTGTGAGATAGGAGGAAGTGGTGTGGCAGGCCTGCTGTGCTGGGAAAGGTTGGCTGGGTTCTCGCCTCTCATTGACCATCTATCTCCACATCTGTGAAGCTGCAAGAGCAATAAGTGAGGAGAACTGTCCTCTCTACCTAGTCCTAGTACCCCAGGGAGTGGAGGGGCGGGGAGACAGAGATTTCACGTGAATTGCATATCTCTCCAAGTCTAACCTGTCCTGCCATGGATGGAGGGACACAAAGCTGGGTGAATGTCACACCTCAGCTCTCTGCTTTGCAGTGAGAGTCTCACAGTTCCCTGATGGTTGTAGAAGGGACAGTTTTGCTAGCTCAGAGTCCAAGGCCAGGGCCAGGCTGCTGGGGACAAATTGGAGAGAGTGGATGAGCCTCCCAACAATTGCTTCCCTGATGGCAACTGAGACTCATGTCACAAAGGCCTCATGCTCTCAGGTACATGGCAGAGCTGTGGGACCAGGGACTGTGCCTATGGGATCCCCACTAGGAATTCAAGAGGACAAGGCCCTGGATCTTAGAGGATGGCTGTCGACAGGTATTCCACTGGATCTACAGGTTCATGGGCTCCGCAGTTTACAAAGAGTTCATCTTTTGGTCTTCTGTTTCTGGCCATCATCTGCACCTGGTCATAGCAAACGTGGTCAGAACTGATAAGGGCCTCTTTGTAATAGGCTCTTTACCTAAGGGGCTCAAGTGTTAACGTAGAAGAGAGAGAATTTCTGAGTTAAAACCCCAGTTTTGAAGATAATGCAGCAGGAGAATTCATTTATTGCACCAAACCACCTTTGTTTTCTGCAATAAATGTGAATGGCATTTTATCTCTGGATTATAGTCATTATTGTTCTCAACAACAGCTACCAGCAGTTCACAATAGAAAGCACATTAAAAAAAAACACTGATAACTTAGAGAATCAGATGACAGAAAAGATACAAACTGAATGAGAAGAGTAAGACTGGATGGGGGTGGGGGTTGAGGGTGGGGCATCCAGAGTGCAAGGGGCCACGCAATGACTATGGCTGGACTTCAAAGATTCCTGGAAGCCAAAGGAAAAGGGGAATGTGATTTTGTTACGTGAGTCTCACAATTAGAAGGAGGAGGCCTGAGGTAAGCAGAACCTGGGACTGGGAATAGGTGCCAAAGGGAACTTTCCCTAGAAACTCTGGACTGTGGAAGTGGGTCCTACTTTCAGCAATGCTTATATCCCTGGGAGGATGGTTTCTACCAAAGTCTGTGCAAATGCTGAGGCCCAGTGCAACCTAATGGGGACTCTACAAGGGCACAGGGTGGCGGGATGGCAGGCATGTAGAAGGGCTTTGCCCTTCTCTAAGGGGAGGCTTTTGACTCTTGGTATTGAATGTGTCTCAGAAGCTCCCATCTGCCCTCAGGGGACCAAGGAGCCAGGCAGAATCTCATTATGTGCCTCTGGCTAGCCTCAAACTCAGGGCCCTCCTGCCTCAGCCTCCTGAGAACACAGGCCACACTTCTCCTACCTCCCCATGTCATTTTTCAAGCCATTTTTTGTTTTTTGTTTTGTTTTTCGAGACAGGGTTTCTCTGTGTAGTCTGGCTGTCCTGGAACTTGCTCTGGAGACCAGGCTGGCCTCGAACTCACAGAGATCTGCTGCCTCTGCCTCCCGAGTGCTGGGATTAAAGGTGTGCGCCACCAACGCCCGGCGCCATTTTTTCTCTGTGTAACAGCCCTAGTTGTCCTGGAATTCACTCTGTAGACCAGGCTGGCTTCAAACTCACAGAGACCTGCCTACCTCTGTCTCTTGAGCTCTGGGACTAAAGGCGTGCACCACCACTACCCAGCATGCCCCACTTTCAAAACCCTTTTTGTTTATCTCTGTGTGTGAGAGTTGCGTGGTGTATGTGTGTGCATGCATTCCAAGGCAGAGCGCCACAGCAAACATTTCCTTCATTGCTCTTCTCCATCTTAATTTTTGAGGTAGGGTCTCTCACTGAAACCGAAGCTCACAATTGGCCTGTGCTGGCCAGTCAGCAAGTCCTGAAATCCTCCTGCCTCTGCCTCCCCAGCATTGTTGCTGGGCCCCAGTTTTCCATGGGTTCTGGGTTTCTCATTCTTGCACATCAAGCCCTTTACCACTCTTTACTTTGCCATCTCTCTAGACCTTCAAAACCCTCTTTTTACTGCTTAATAACAAGCCCATAGAACAGGCAGTGGGGGCCTTCTCCAGAAGGTTCTGTGAGGGGCAGAGGCCTGTCGGCGGCAAGGGTGTTCTGGGGGAGGCCGAGGAAGCAATAGCAAAGAAGACTGGGGAAGGGATTTAGGGCTTGTGGCCTTGAGTGTCTGCCCTCACCTTATTCCAAGGCTACTTGGGTCCTCTGGGACTCTGATGGAAACTCTTTGGCCACTGGCTTTGGCATCCTGGCAGCTTCCGGGGCTTCCTTCTGCAGTCACAGAGGACCAGCTTGAATCTGTCCCTTTGACTTGGGGAAGTCTGGCCTTACTCCAAGCGCCAAATATTTCAATTATGAGGACGTGGTCCAGCCCTGCCCACTCCATCCAGTCTCGGGGACCGGGGGCGGGTGTATGTGAAGAAGAGAGGGAGAGCCGCAGACGGACCACAGATGGGGAACAAGCTGGGGTTCAGCAGGCAGAGCAGACAGGCTCTCTCCACTGTACTGACACTGAGTGAAACCGCTGGCTGAGAGGAAAATATGCGAGAGGCATTTTTGTCATTCTTAGCAGCCTGGCCAGCTCCTGCCCAGACGGTCAATGAATCAAAGCTCAGAAGGGCTTTACCTGTCAGCAGCTCTCTGCCCCCACCCCCTAGGTCCCAGGCCTCTGGGCCTAGCAGGCCAGCTGGAACCCTCCCAGGTCCCCCAGAAATGGTGATCTTCTATCTTCATGGGGAAAATGTGTCACAGGCAAGGACCAGGTATGGATAGCCCACCAGGGTCAGAACCCCAAGTCCCCTTTTGCCTGCTCCCTTTAGGACTGTCATTGAATTCTTGCCCTATCCTGCCCAAAGTTAGGGCTGGTGCTAATACCCCAGGGCTTGTGACCCCAACTTTGGGGAACAAATCTTTGTAGATGTCAGCATGGGATATCTTGGATTGTCTAGTCAGCCTAAATTCTTAGGACAAACATCTTCATAAGAGACACATAAAGGCAAGTCAGAGGAGATGGCCATGGAAGGCAGACTGGGCAAGCCAAGGGCTACATGGGGCCACTGGAAGCTAGAAGGGGCCAGCAAGGGTCTTCCCCTGGAAACCTTCTGGCAGTGTGTTCCTGCCAACATCTTACTTTTAGACTGATGGTTCTTAGAGGGTAGGGGAAGAGAGTTTGGGTGGCTGAAGCTACCTAGCTTGTGGCAGTATGTAAGGACAGCCCCAAGACACTGCTATGCTTTAGATAAGTGTTCTCTGAAGGCCCAATTGCCAGGAACTGGTGGCATCTTAAAAGAAGTGGGGTCAGCCAGGCGGTGGTGGTGGCCTTTAATCCTGGCACTCGGGAGGCAAAGGCAGGTGGATCTTTCTGAGTTCAAGGCCAAGCTGGTCTACAAGAGCTAGGTCCAGGACAGCCAGGACTACACAGAGAAACCCTGTCTTGAAAAACAAAACAAAAAACAAAACAAAACAACAACAACAAAAAACATGTGTGGGGCCTGGGAAGCTGGAGTGATGGCTCAACAGTGAAGAACCCTTGCTTGCTGAGGACCCAGGTTTGATTCTCAGTACCCACACCGATGCTCACCACCATCTATAACTCCAGTTCCAGGTGATGTAGCAGAGTGTGAGAAAAGCACTCAGACACATAAAATAAGATAGATCTTTAAGAAAAAAATGGGCTTAGTGGCAGGCCTTGGGTCACTGGGAGCATGCCATGGTAGGGACTGTGGAACCACTGCTCCACCACACTGTCCTGCCCCACCACAGATAGCAGATCACCAAACATAGACTCGGATGTCCAAATCAGTGAGTGACTCAAGGAACTGCTTCTTTCAAGTTGTCTCAGGCATTTTGTTACAGCAACAGAAAGTGGATCAGCCACCGGTAAACCCAGGTCTTCCCCACACCATCTCTGCTACCTGTATCAAAGCCGTATCATCAGACTGTGTGGCCTGAGGTCCCCCTCAACCACTGCAACCCTAGTCCTGTCACATCCCTCTTGCGTTGTTGCAACAGCTTTCACACTCATCTCCTTGCCTCAAGGCTTTCAGTCTGATCAAGCCATCTCACTTCAAAAGTTTTAAAGTTTCTGCCCAAGATGCCAACAGGATAAGGCCCATTTCTTGTCAGCCACAATCTGATCCCCACCTCAAGGCTGACTTCATGTGTGTGGACAGGGTCCTTGGATTGAAGGACCCTGTTTAACAACCTGCTGGCCGCCTGGAATTTCCAATCTCCCGGCTAACCTCCTGGGTTTGCCGCTCCTCGGCAGCTCCCATCAGCCACAGCAGAGGCTTACAAGGCTGCCCAGCATCACAGCCTCCACCGCTTGAGGCCTATCTTTGTTTTGGCTCCTCCCTTTGTCTAGAATGTCTGCTCTCTTTTGCTATGTCAAGATTCTGACTCTTCAAGGCTATTCTCCCAGAGGCTACCTGTTTGGGAAGTGTTCTCCAATTCTGCAAATTGGGTTCTTCTGGATCAGGGTTCACTCCTTAGTGTGTCTTTCCAGGGCTGTGGAATTTGTCCAAATTTCCCTTCACAGGATCATATTTCCCAGGACCTGTTGTTCCCTGAGCACCTGCTGCATACAAAGCACGTGTGTAGATTCATTGTCCAGGTCATAACAATAACACTTTCACTATTTGAGGCCTGGGCTAGGTATCCAGATATGCCCTGCCATATAAAATGAGGAACACAACAGCCAGCCAGCACTGTCCACACTAGTGAGAGTTCGGAAGTATAGAATCTTGCTGGGCCTAGGGACATGAGCCTGTAACCCCACCTACTCAGGAGGCTGAGGCAGGAAGATCACCAAGTGCAGGACATGTCTGGACCACAGAGGGAATATAAGCCCCACCTGAGAACTTAGAGAGACTCTGTCTCAAAATAAAAAGTAGAAAGAGGGATATAGCTCAGTGACAGAAATTTCCCAGCGTGTGTAAAACCCTGGGTTCAGTCACCAGTAACAAACCCTCCTAAAAACAAAACAAAACAAACCAACCGAACAACAAACAAAGACACGCTCAGAGTCTTCATCTATCTCAAAACGGAAAGACAGGGAAAATTGGAGGTTGGGGGGGCAGAGGGAGGTAGCATGTGATGCCCCCTCACTCAGGCATCTTGTTGAAGGAGAAGAGAGACTAATTCCAGCCCAATCAGCAACTGCTTAAGGTCATTCTCCTCCCCAGCTATGAAGCCTAGTTTTCTAGGAATCTGCTAGAAGTCCCATTTACAGGGAAAGGGCAGGGCATAGCTAGTACTAAGGCATTTTAACTGCTTACTGTCCCCTGAGGAGTTCATACCCACACGGGCATGTGTCTCTTCTGGGCTTTCCCCCCAAATTCTTAAACTTATACTAAAATATTTACTAACACTTCTAACTTGGCTTCATATAATAGCTAGTCCTGAAGTTCTTTTTGGAGTGGAAGCCATGAACTTGGGGTTGTCCTTATTCAAATCCCTAAAAGATTAGGGGAATTCCTCAGGCTGTCAGGGTGGCAGCTATGGAGCTAGCTGCATGTCTGTCACCTCACAGCTGGCAAAGCCAGTCCCCTTGCAATCTGCACTTTGAGGGGACTCTCATGCCAGACGACAGGATCTGAGGAGCCATGAGGCACAGGTACAAGGGGCCTCTGCTACACTTCTTGAATCCTAGGGGCTACTGGCTGCTCCTGAATCCCACAAGTGGTAGCTGTGAGGAAGTCTCCATGCAGCCAGGTCGCACCTGCATGTCAATGCCTATCCACCTCAATGGTTATTAATTTTGGGAATTCTCCAACAGCCGCACTGCCATAGGAACTGTCAGAAGGTGAATCCCAGCTTTCCTATGTGGTAGAAGAGAAACAACCGGGTGTCTCCAGGTCCAGCAGAGAAAGCTCTGCTGACTCCCTGTCCTAGTTTCGGGAGGTCCAGCTTCCTGGAAGCAGGGACGGCCAGGCGAAGCAGAGGGAGACAGACGCTGGTGGAGGGGGCCGGGCATGAGGTCAGGCCCACGTCAGCCCTTCTCTCTTTCTCCTAACGTGGCTGGGAAGAGGCTGCTGAGCGGGTGCCAGCCACAGAGGAGGTCTGTCCCCTGCTTTGGGGCCAGACCACAGGCAGCCATGCTGGGTCTCGGCCAGACCCGGGGGAGGGGTGTTCTCAGCCCCCAGCTCCTTTCTGTCTGGGTTTTAGGACCCCTCCCCATCCCAGATCCCAGCAGCGGTCCAGGGCTCTTCCAAGCAGGTGAGGTCATTGTCTCCACCAGACCAGCCTGACGCAAAGAAGTCAGCCACCCACATGGCAGGATGCATATACCCTGGTGCCCCTCTCCCCATAGCAGCCCCGGGCCCCTGGAACTCTCCAAGGGACTCACAGGAATCCACTCCAACACCTGCTGGGGGGCAGAGATGAGTGGGCTGAGAAAGAAAGAAAAGATAGACTCAAGGACCCTCAGAGCCGGCTTGCGTCCAGCAGAATAAGCTGAAGTGAACCCTGAGTCGATTTGAAGCAAACAGGTTCTGGAAGCTTTCCCTTCAGCACCAATTTAAACATGCCCACGGGACTCTATTCTGCTCATGGCTTGGCTGTGTCAAGCTCTTAATTCTGCATTTGGAGTTTCCTAGTACTACTGGATTCTGGATACCAGAAAGTTAGGGGCTGCCTGGGGAGATCTGAGGCATTTGGAGCAAGGAGGGAAACCCTCAGGCCAAGAACAGGCAAAATCAGGAATTCTCATTCCTCACCAGGATGCTTGGCACTCAGAAGATGTTTCTGGCTGGCACACATCACTGTGGGGGAATCCTAGCTTCTAATGGGTCAAAGCCAGTAGTGTGATCTACTTAAACATATACCACAATGCTTGGCAGTCCCATACCTGCCAACAACCATCCCTCTCAAACTACAGGCTGCCACCAAAATGCATCTGCCCACCAACCAGCCACCTCCCATCTCTCCCTGCCTAATCTTCTCCCTTATCACAGATGCAGATACCCGGGCCAGGCGTCCTTGTCTCTTAGACTCTAGATCCAGCACTTCAGTCTCTGAGCTTTGGCTGTCAGATTATCATAAAATGAGGCAGGCGTGAACTGGCACAGGCTTTGGGCCTGACTGCCCTGGCTCAGTCTCTGTGCCTCACTGGCCCTGGGAGCCAGGACTTCTGTTTCTTTTTGAGTTCCTATTTCCTTGAATGTAAAATGGTGCCCCCTGCACAACTCTCTTATGAGAAGTCACACAGAAGACACACCAATGCCACCTACACAGTAGCATTTCATGATAATGGTTGTTCCTTTCCTTAGGAGTTCCAAGCCAAGCCAGCCCAGTCTATACTCAGAGGTTGATCAGCTATGTCCCGCCCCATCCTAGGGTTGTAGATAAAGTACATACATTTCGATGTAGCTGAGCATCCTGAGTTTTGAAATGTTTTTCTTCCTTTTTATAAATAAAGCTTTATTAGAATATAATCGGGCCCATTAATTTACATATTCTCTGTATTTTTGTGCTATACCAGAGATGGGTAGTGATAGAGACTGTAACAGTCCATGTGGATTGTAATAGCTGGTATTGACCTTCTGCAGAAAAAGCTGGCTGAGCCCTCACCTGTATCTGGAAATACTTGTTCAAGAGTGGTTGGTTTGTAAGTGAAGCCTGTGGAGTAACTAACTGTTCCTTGCTTAGGACGGTGAAAAAGGTGTGCATGGGAGATAGTGGGCATTCTCCATCACCCTGGAGTCACAGCCTGGAAGAAATTGTGAAGAGCCCTGGCCTGGGGCTGGGGGTGGGGATGGTAGCCTGGGTTCTAGACTTCACAAAATCTATTTGTGTCCTTTATTAGTTTAACACATGCTTATGGAATTTGGATTATGTCCAACATGCTGGCTGCATACAGGGCCCTGCTCTTAGGAGCATCCATTCCAACTGGATGAAGAATGAGGAGCAGGTCCATAAACAGAAAAGAGGGTGTCGACTGTTAACAGTCTGAGAAGGAGCTGGCTTAGTTGAGTAAGACCTGACCTAAGAGGAGAAGCCTCAGTTTCCCTATCTACTGCCCCCACAGTGCTGCCAAAAGTTGCTTAGGGGAGAAATAGAGAGGCTAGCCAACTGGCTTATACCTCCTAACTCCCTCTAGGTAAGAGCTCTTGGGAGGCGCAGGTAGCCCAGCTGCTTCCTCTCTTGCTTTCCAGGGAACTATCCTCCACTGTACTGTGGGAAGGCTTATCTTGGTGCTTCCTGTACAGTTCAGCCTCTCAGGAAGAGCCACTTCTAGTCATTCTTGACAGTTTGGGTCATCCTCTCCAAGCCTCCCATCTCAAGGTCCCTTGAGGTAGGTGTTGGGGCCTAAACTGAGGGTGGCAGCATTCTAGTGGTCAGGCCACACTCCCTGAGGCTCCTGGCACCCAACAGCCTGATCCCACACCGCAGACTCAAATCCTTGTATATTGACCAGTCTCTGACGGGACTGTTCTGGTGAGTGAGTCATCTGAGATGATGACTGATGGTGATGGGAGGCCAGGTCAGGAAGCCGGCAACTCAGCAGAGACATTGGAGGCCACACATTCACGTTTCCACTGGGGCCGTCAGTGCTCTGAGGCAAGTGGGTGACTAACAACCAAGTTTTAGGCCCAGGTCCAGTTGGTAGGTGTGCATGTGTATATAATATTTGATATATAATGTGTGCAAAACACTATTTCTTTACTGGCAAGCAGGGCTTGCAAGTTTCCTACCTTGAGCTCACCTCACAGGCACTGGAAGACTTAATTCTCTCTGTGGGAGAAACAGTTCTCATTCCAGACTTTTCTGCAGGTATTCATTCCACACCAGGCACCAAAATCCTACCGGGGATCACAGGGCCCTCTCACAGAGAGGCCCCATAGACACCACAGCTTGTAAAACAGCAGTAGAGTAGGAGCAAGGAGATGGTGGCCCGGGACACGGAGGGTGTCCTTGTGAATACCCTCTGAGATCCAGTGCTTTTTCCTCCGTAGCAGCATTAACCTTAGACACCTCAGCTCTCCTCTACCAACAAGGGTACTGTCAGTGTTCAGAGAAAAACAAGATTTTGTATACAAAATCTTAGGGCAACAGTGGATTAAACAAAACAGGAAGTATTTTTTTGTGGGGCTTCTCAAAGCTTTCAGGACAGCTGGGTGGGAAAGGCGTGTATGGCATGCCTTCTCCAGCAGCTCTTCCAGGACTGCATTCCATGGACACCATCTGGGGAACGTTGACCTAACCACCTCCTTTAAGGTCCCATTAGCAAGTCCCTGCCTTGCCCTCCCCATAGGCCCTGCCCACAAGAAGGGCTGGCCTTACACTGACTTCTGTCAGAGGATCTCTCGCCCTGCACCGGACCCTTCAGCCATCACCTAAGGGTTTTATCAGCTTCTCTTGGCTCAAATCCCAGCTTCACTGGACATCTGGAGCTGAACTCAAGGCAGCCACCCTCATCCCATTGGGTCCCTGTAGAGACACTCCGACCTCACCAAGCTAGGGCTAGGGAAACCTTTCTAAAATACAAACTAGGACCAGTGAGTGACATGGCTCAGCAGGCACTTGCTGCCAAGTCTGGCAATCTGAGTTTGATCCTGGGTCCTATAGACTGTTGTCACCTGACCTCCATGTGTAAGCACACAAATAAATAAATAAATAAATAAATGTTAAGAAACAAACAAAACCCAAAAAACAGCCTGATGGTAGTGGTGGTACGTGCCTTTAATCCCAGCACTCAGGAGGCAGAGGCAGGTGGATCTCTGTGAGTTTGAGCCTGATCTACAGAGTGAGTTCCAGGACATTCAGGGCTACACAGAGAAACCCTGTGTCAAAAACCAAAACAAATCAAAAAAGAAAAACACCAAGCTCCCCCAAACCAAAGCCCCACAACAAACCAAAAAACAAAACAAAACAAAAACAAACAAAACTCCAAACAAGTAACTGAGGTACCCCCGCTTAAACCTTTCTAAAATCTGCAGAGCCTGTCCAGATCCGCTCAAGCTCTTGGTCTGTAACCCTTTCTGAGATAGCAAGTCCTGCGAATTCCTGTTTATACTGAGACTCACTGAAATAAACAGGTCCTCGGCTGACCAGAATTTTCCATCCTAGTATGTTCAGGGAAATCCCAGTCACAGTGCTCACCCTGGCCCCTTCCTCTGAATCTCCCAACATCCACTCTGTTACATGGAGGTATATGGGTAGGTGGGGGCAGTTGTAGCTTGAAGACCTCAGTCCCAGATGGGGCTTAGGGAGCTCCACAGTATTTCGAGGTCACCCTTTGCCTCTTTGCATGAGATTTTCCTTTAAGAAGTAGAGGTTCTTTTACTACAGACAAAATAAAAACACCCACAAATGTTTGGAAACCACCAATTAGTTTGAATCTTCTGTGCTTTACAAAAGAAACCCAGGACAGGCGCCCTCATAGGGCTGTGGCTTCTATGTGGCCCCTCACAGGGCTGTGGCTCCCATGTAACCCCTCACAGAGCTGTGGCCTTCCTGAGGTCTGGATTGTGGCTTGCACTTAGCCCAAATGTTCAGTTAACTGGGCCATCTACCTTCTGCCCTTCTCATTCATTCCAAAGATCCCTCCTTCTACACTAGGAGAAAGGTAGCACTTGGGTGTCTGGGCTTTGGTGGACAAGGCTGGTATCCCCCTTGCCTTTTTAAGTCATCCCCTCCTATTGAGCAGAGTTCTGTCCACACCCTGCAACATCCTACTTGTGCAGTGGGCTGTCATCTGGGTCAGAGACCTGTGCACAGGGCCCTGGCAGAACACATCACCAGCAGGCTGTCTCTGGAGAATGCACTTGGGGCCGTGATTGCAGAGCTGGGTTGCCCAGGATGTGTCCATTGGACAGTTTCTCATACAGGACAGCTTCCAGACTGCTGGATGTGGGGACTCAGAATGAGCAACATCCAGGTGGCTCTCCAGAGGTCCACTGCCCAGGGAGAAACCACACACAGGCCAACGAACTCCATGCCTTTTAGGGAATCACAGACCTTCATCAAGAGGAACACTTCATCTAGAACGTAAGTCAGAGTTGGAGAAAGCCTGGCTGAGGGTTGGGGAGTATCTCCTGAGAACAGAGAGTCACCAAGACAGCCAGGACATTAAGTGGGATGATTCATCCAAGGCTTAGCATCACAGAGGGCACAGGGGCTCAAACAAGGGGGATTCTTGTGGTTCCTTGTGTATAATGAAGACATCACAGGATCTCTGGAATCTTAAAGGTCATCTAAACCAGTCGCTCTTAATCAGGGATGATTTTACCCAGGGTACACTAGCACGGTCTGGGAACAGCTCTCAAACTACTGAGAGAGCTGCTAGGATGGATGGGGGAGGGAGAGGGGTGCCATCAGTGCAAAAGACCCTCGGAGGGTGAAGTCAGGCTCTGGACTCACTCCCTGAGTTTACTCTCCCCATTGACCCTCATAATGGCAGTTCAGCATTCTTGGTGACAGGGAACTCACTCCCTATTAGTTTTGCTTTTGTCCATGGTTCCTGGCCTATGACCTTGGCTTGCCTTGTTTGACAGTAGTGCAGAAGGCCATTTGTGTTCCAGAGGGGCCCTACTCCATACCCTGGAGAAGCTACAGAGACTGAGACCTGAAGAGAAGCCTTGCTGTCTTCTCAGTCCATTGGCATTCTCGAGACACAATGAAGTCTTCTCAAACCCTAAAGACCTGGTTCTAGATGTTTCTAGACAAAGAGAGGGTTCCTTCAGGGAGGTATCAGAAAGATGGAAGGTCTTTCCCTTCTCCCATTCCTCTCCCAGACACCTCTTCAAATGCAAACTTTGTAATAATCCCTATGACAATTCCGTGGTGTTTCCCCGAGTTCTCCGAAAGGCTCAAACTAACAGAAACCAGGATGGGAGTGTGGAAGCCCTGGTTTATAGCTGGCAGGTTAAAGGCCAGGGAAAGCTGCTGGCATCTGAAGGCTTGTGCTGGAAGCAGCCCCTGCCTGTGAGTGTTGAACTGAGTGGACTCAAGGCACCCTGCTGTGCCGTTCCTCTCAGAGGGGCTCAATCCCTGATGCTGGGCAGAGATTTCCACACCTATTGTGGTGACAGAAATGTTCAGGAGGGGAAACAGAGTCAGAGGTGAAGTTGCTTCTTCTTATCTAGCCTCAGATAGCCCCTTGGGCAGCCCATTTCATCATGGTCCCTTGCCCATGGTCATGTCATGAACCAGCTTCATTCAGCCCTTGCCTATAACCTATAAAACTTCTGCACATTTGAAGACATCTGTGTGAATCTTCCCTGCCATACTGAATACTCTTCATGGAACCAAAGAATTGCCTTTTGTTCTCTCTGTCTGTCTGTCTGTCTGTCTGTCTGTCTCCCTCTCTCCCTGTATGTTGCTGTAACCCAGGGCCTTGCCCATGCTAGGCAAGAGTCTATCAGCTGACCCAGAACTCACAGCATGAATGTGGAGCTGGCCCCCTGCTCAGACAGAAGCACAGGCATCCTGTTGCCCCCATCGCTTCGGCTTGGAGCCAATGTGGTTAAAGTAGAGTGTGATGGAGCCCCAGGAACCCCAACACCTTAGTTACCTCCATAACCTCCACTTATCTCCCACAGAACAAATACAGGATGCCTGAGGCTTTCCTTTTTTGTGATGTGACCCTGAAGGGAGTGAAGGCAAGGTAAAGTCACAGTCCAAGACAGCACAAGAGATGTTGTTATGCCACGATCAGGCCTGGCCTAGAACCTGTGATGCCAGGCAGGTGTTTTCACACAATAGCAAGAGTGACACCCATCTTAGAGAATAGCAAGTGGTCTACAGTGCAGGAGCTCTGTTCAGAGAGTCCTGCTCACAAGGTGGGGTGACAAGAAAACAACTTCAATGACAACACTGCCAGGCCTTCTGCCTCCAGATTCAAGGCCCATAAACACCAGGGAAACATGGGCTCCAGCTATGGGAGTAAGAAAGAAACTGCAGGGCTTTGAGGACAGGAGACAATGGAAGGGTGGGGGGGGGCAGCAGCTGTGGGCTCTGTGTTCGTGGAGTGTGGCCCGTGTGGCCCACGCCCGGGCATTGGCCTCTCTCTCACACCTACCTCTTCTTTGACTTCCTCTCGTGGCTTGTGTTTCCTTCCTCTCTTCAAAGCCCATGAGCCATCACCTCTGGAGCTACTCTCTTCTCTTTTCTTGGAATTTGCCCAGGAGGTGACACCTGCTTTTCTGTTTCGATTTCTCCTCAGACACCAGTGTTTCCCCGGGGAGGCCCAGGAGCAGGGGGTTCAGGGAAAGGATAGCAGGCCAATATAACTGCTAGGGAGGCAGGCAGGTGTCAGGGCCTGGGGTCATGAGAATTCCGGGATTTCCTGCTCTGTGGTCCTGGCATGTGCTTGGTGGTGTCCTGAATGGAATTGTCCACACATCTGACCTCCCTGATTTATGAGTTCTGTCAAATCGGAGCCTTAAACTTCTCCTCCCTTCCTGTTTTTCAGGCAGGGTCTCCCTGCAGAGCTCAGGCTAGTCTTAAACTGGATTCTCCTGTCTCTGCTGCTGGAGTGCTGGTTCTAACTTTCGCTTTTAAAAACAGCTTTACAGGGGCTGGAGAGATGGCTCAGAGGTTAAGAGCATTGGCTGCTCTTCCAGAGGTTCTGAGTTCAATTCCCAGCAACCACATGGTGGCTCACAACCATCTGTAATGGGATCTGGCGCCCTCTTCTGATGTGTAGGCATATGTGGAGACAGAATGTTGTATACATAATAAATAAATAAATAAAATCTTTTAAAAAACCCAGCTT
Source organism: Cricetulus griseus (assembly GCF_003668045.3). Taxonomy (NCBI): domain Eukaryota; kingdom Metazoa; phylum Chordata; class Mammalia; order Rodentia; family Cricetidae; genus Cricetulus; species Cricetulus griseus. Next base: position 100,609,492 of record NW_023276807.1, on the reverse strand, counting down.
TACAGAGTTAGGGTGCTCATACTGCTCAACCCACAATTCAGTGCATTCTAAATGTATTCAGTTGTGTACCCACCACCACAGGCAACTGTAGAACATTTTCGTGACTGTAAAAACAACCATGCTTGACACAGTGGCACAAATCTGTAATTCTAATACTTGGGAAGCTGGAGGCTAGCCTGGGCTACTGTCCCAATAAACAAAAAACAACCTATGCCCTTTGGCTATCCCCTATACCTGGGCAACCTGTAATCTGCCTTTCGTCTGCATGGAGTTCCGTACTTTGCAAGTTTTATATAAATGAAATCACACACATGGCCTTTGGGGATTGTCAGTCTCTGGAGTATCACAGTGCAATCAAAAGATCCTCCTTCTCCACCTCCCAAATGCTGAGATTACAGGTGCTCATCATCATGTCCGGTTTATGGGATATTAAGACTCCAACGCACGGCTCCATGCATACTAGGCAAGCACTCTCCATCCCCAGCCTACAGGTGTATTTTGGCTGCCCTGAAGAACGTTGCTGTGAACACTGCTGTACAGGTATTAGCATGGACCCAATTCTCATTTGTCTTCTATATGTACTGAGCTCCATTTTCAACTGTTGGAGGAACAGCAGCCAGTGCCCCACAGCACCTGTTCCAAGCCATGCTCCCAGCAGCAGCATACATGGGACCTGGCATATCACTGCCTGATGGCTATCTCTGGTTACAATCTGACTTTTGGATTCTAGCCAGCTTAGTAGGTGTGAACTGATGAACCCTAAACCTTGTTTGCTAAGCCATGAGGCCCGGTGGCGGAGGCCTGGAGGTGGCCCTGGGCTGAGAGTGTCATGAAATTCTCAGCACTCAGTAATTAACTCCAGGGTAGAGGCGATATAAAGTGCTGGTATAACTGCTGGCCTAGGACACATGCTCAGGAAATAGACCGCTCTGAGAGGCTTGGTGAGTGGTCCTCTGTGGCATGGAGAGCAGGCTAGAATGCCATGAGGAGGCCAGGGTTGCTATTTCAGGATCTCATTTAGGAACCCTGTAGCTACAGCCTGTATTCAGGCTGGTCCTTGTCTAGCCCGTGGAACTGCTTCTTTGTACAGTGGTTGGAGACGCAGCCCAAGGATGCCTCCTCCTGATGGTTTGAATTAGAAAGCAGTTAATGCTTTATAGAAAAAGTTGAGGAAAACATTATTGTTGGAGGCCAGTTCCCTCACTGGCAGAGCAGACTGGCCTGGCCTGGCCTGGCATTCCAGAGCACAAAAGCCTAAGCTGGCAGAATCGGAGCCTTCCTGTCGGAACTCCCCTTCCTCCCTCCCTCTCATCTGGTCCACTGGGCCTGGGAACCACTGGCTGCCAGGTAGGAGTTGGAGGAGAGTCCTACAGCCAGCAGCCACTCAGTAGATTGAGCTCTGACTCAGCTCCTGGCCTGGCAAGGCCCTGGGTGTCTGGCAGTGTAAAGAAATTGTTTGCCAGAGAAAGAGAGAAGCACTGGGGTGGGGGTGGGGACAAGATGGCAACAGGCTGGCTGGACACCCGTCGGAAGAGGAAAAGATGGGATTACTATTGTTATTTATATCTTTGGAAACTGAGGCTTGAAGAGGCAGTGTAGATGTGTCTACAGTCACATGGCCAGTGAGCCATGGACTGAGAACTGGGCCCGGGAGGCTCTGATGCCCTGCCAGAGGCACTGCACAAATGCCAGGGTCTCTAATGACCCATGCTGATGCTCTCCTTGTTCTTTTCCCCGGACCCAGAGTGGCTCTGGAGGGGCCAACAGGTCTCAGGGAGGCCTTCCTTCAAACTGGCCATTGTCCTGGGGTGGCTTCTGCTTGGTCAGCAACAGTCAGAGCCCCATGACTGGGGCTGCCTTATCTCTGGCTTGTGACAGGGTGGCCAGCGGTGTTCATAGAAGCCTGGCTTCAGATAGGCAGTGTGATTGCCAGGCCCTGCAGGCTGCTGATAATGCCCTATGTAGCACAGGATTGAGCAAGCAGAGGGTCACTCATGCCCCTCCTCACCCTGTCCCAAGTCCCGGCTCCTCCCTCCTTAGGAGGACAGGCATCTGAGAGTCCATGCCACTGAGCTAATGAGCCCCTTCCCCAAGATCCCATTCAAGGTACCCCTCCCCAGCTTCACTTGCGCATGAGTTGGCCTTGGGTCTAAACAGCTCTGTTAGAGCCAATAGGTATAGGCACCTCAGATCCCCCATCCCAAGCTTAGGGGCTCTGGTCTCCACCCATGAGCTGCTGAGATGACACATGTTACACATAACAGCAGCTGGCTTATGGCAGGGGTGCCGCAGACAGTCACATTCACTTCCCAGCCCTTTTGCCTCTGCGGGATGCTCCCCGGTCTGGAATTCTTCTTTGTGGCCTTTCCAAACCCGTCCCCTCTTTTGAGGCCAAGTCCAAATTCCACTATCTCCACAGGGTCATCCTGGACCTCCCTGGTCCCTGAGCCCCCCCTCCCTTTTCAGCACTCAAAATAAGGCTTATCAAAGAATGAATAAAAACCAGTTTGGAAGGGTGAGCTATCAAGTGGTTTCAGCTCTCCTGTCTGATGAGCTAGGGTGGGGTGTACACAGCCTCAGATGCACACACTCTGCCTTTCTCAATTGTGCATAATATCTTTTAAAGGATGAGCATGTTGAGCACATTGGTGCAGGCCTGAAGTTCTAGTCTCTTAGGCAGTTTCGTGGCCAGCTTGGACAACACAGGGAGACTGCCTCAAAAATATCACTTCCAGCCGGGCAGTGGTGATGCATGCCTTTAGTCCTAGCGCTTGGGAGGCAGAGGCAGACAGATCTCTGTGAGTTCAAGGACAGCCTGGTCTACAAAGTTAGTTCCAGGACAGCTAGAACTACACAAAGAAACCCTGTCTTGAGAAAACAAAACAACAGTGTGTGAGTGTGAGTGTGTGTGTGTGTGTGTGTGTGTGTGTGT